>NC_142342.1:15885564-16191129 GCF_054954075.1 Amborella trichopoda | reverse complement strand
TAACCATAACACCGTATAATATTTGCATATAAATAACATTTTTAGTATCTAAGATTTATGCTACAGATATTATAGTTATATACGGAGATACGTAAAACTTATAGTTTCAGAGATATTATGAAATGCAGAATTATTTATGAAAATACTATAGGAACATCAGTTTTTTTCAAATAATGATTTTGCAGGAAAAATGAAGCCACTTACCTATGGGTCACTTTGAGATGAATATGGTATTATCGTTGCCAAAGTGGAACTTGAATCAAAGGTGCTTAGGTAGAGAGAGAAATTCCCATTGGAAGAGAGAGAAAGAACCAGTTGATGGCTTAGTTTATGGGCTGATGGGGTATTTATAAGTGTGGAGCTCAACCTAGACTCGACACATGGCATCCATGTGTCATTTTTAAGGGCCACCTCATATTGGTGATTGCCACCTCGTGGCATCTTGAGACACCTCAAACTGGTGATTGCTACCTCGTAGACACCTCATACTGGCGATTGCCACCTCGTGGCAGCTCGAGACACCTCATTATGGCGATTGCCACCTCGTGCCACCTCGAGACACCTCATACTGGCGATTGCCACCTCATGCAATCTCGAGACACCTCATATTGGCGATCGCCACCTCGTGCAATCTCGAGGCACCTCGTACTGGCGATTGCCACCTCGTGCAATCTCGAGACACCTCGTACTGGCGATTGCCACCTTGTGCAATCTCTAGACACGTCGTACTGGTTCCTTACTTTATAAGTCTTTTGATTTGATGCTACAATAATGATGTTCCCATATTGTGTCATAACACAATGGACCATCATTTAAAGTCATTCATGTATAAAATTATTTATTTATTGATTTAATTAATATATATATATATATATATTTTTAGGTCATCACAAGAAAGCATAAAGGACGAGGAGAATGAGCGAGAAAAGATGGTGAGAAAAGGAAGTAGATATGGAAGAAAAAGGAGAGATTATAAAATGAGAAGAGAGTAAGATAGAGGAGAAAGGGGGAGAGAGTCCTCATTGGGGCGCTTGGATTGCAGTAGACTAGGCCCCTCCTTGGCTAGAAGATCAACGTCCTTGTTTTCTCTCACTCACTTCATATTCTCTATCACCATTTGCTTCTAAGATCAGCATCCTTGTTCTTCTCCCACCAAGTATGTTGGAAGTCAACTTGTAGTGGCCTGCAATGAATGTCAACATGGTTGAAAATATGGGTTTAGCAGCCAAGGAGGTTCAGCAGCCAAGGAGGTTCAGTAGATCTCGATGCCCATGTGATGACGTCCCAAGAATCGGCCTCTATGCTCAAGTGGGCCACCCAGTTAGGATCAAATCTCTTGAGAGCCTTGAGCAAAGCGATGAGAATCTCTGTGGCTGATATGAATGGAGGAATAGAGAAGTGTATTTCCATTGGAGTCGCTAAAACTGCCTCCTACTCCTCACAGACCCGGGTTTCCTAAAGGGAAACATCTATATTAACTTTGATGATTCCTTGTAGGGGAGTCCAAGAACTTGTGCACAAGATTTTAAATTTTTTTACTTCACCATGTCTAGCCAGTTAGTCTCGAAGTCCGAAGTTGTGAAACCTTCAAGTACTTTGCTGGTGGTTCCCCAGAAGATAGTTAGGGACATTGCCTTCTCTGTCATTGCTGTTGTACCACTCCTTGGTTCATGGAAAATCGAGAGTTACGCTCCTTCCATATCAACCATAAGGTGGCATGGATGGATGCTCTCCAATAATATAGCTCGACAGAGGAGAAAGGAGGGCAGAAATAGGCAGAGAACAAAATATTAGTTTTCGGATAAATGACCCACTGATAATTGAAGTCCCTCAGGTGTTTGCTCCAAACTTGTTGAGCAAAATGGCAGTGGATAAAGAGGTGAGAGTGAGACTTCTGCTATTCCTCTCATATATGGCAACTGTTGGCAAGATTGAGACCCCTCCTTTTTCGAGTTGTTGTTCTAAGGTAAGATTTCAGTTAGAGATGGTAAGCCAAGAGTATGCTTGGATCTTAGAGGGATTTTTGTGATCCAAGCTTTATGATGTGGCGTGGATGTGGAAGGTTGGTGTGTGTTGATGGATTTTTAGAAGAGGCAAACTGAGATGACCCTGATTGTTTTTTGGTCCAACTAGGTTATGGGGGCCATCTGCCTTGATGAAGAGAGTAGAGAGGTGGTTGAGCAACTGGTGAATTTCATGGTCCTGCAAAGCTCTTCTAAAGATATGTGCCCAAATTTGCTGGCTGTTGTTGGATTGGAAGTAAGGAGCGACGGTGACATCTGGGTTACTAGCTACAGAGATTAGGTTAGGCCATTGGTCTTTCAGGGTTGTTTCCCCGATCTACGTATGCTTTTAGAGTAGGACTCTATCTCTAGAATTAACTCTATATCGAATGAGCGGCATGAATAGATCCCAACAAGAGTATATATTTTTGAAAAAGAGCAGAAGAGCTAGCCATCCTGTGGTTTTCTTCGAGAAACCAGCCCATGTTGTTTGGGCCGTACTTTGAGCACACAATGTCAAAGAGAATTATGATTGTGGCAAAATGCCACTACCCATTTGCCAAGGAGGCTTTGTTGTTGTGCCTAAGGTCACAAACTCTCAGTCCCTTGGGAATTTGTTTCTATAGGTGTCTCCGGACTAGAGGAAGACTCTTACGATGAAATTGAGAGTTGTTGACAGTGGAAGCCAACATGCTTACCTCCAAGGGATATGAATCTATCTTTCCAAGAGGCTAGTTTTCTTTGAAATTCTCCATTGTAGGATCCTATAGGGCCTTTCTAGGGTTCCTTTCACATAATGAAAGACTAGGTACTTGGTCGGAAGGTTGTCTACCACAGCCTAGCCTGTTAGCAAAGAGAGGAAATTGATTATCCATAACATGGATGCCTATACGTTTGGATTTAAAATATTAATTTCATACCCAAGGCAAGACTGAAACATCCTAAGGAAAAGTCAGAGTTTGTTGATTTGCTCAAAGTAGGTGTTGTAGAAGACCAGGGTGTCATTTGTTAACTTTCTCTCTCAAAAAAAAAAGAAAAAGAAAAAAAGAAGACCAGGGTGTCATCCATGCATTGTAGGTGACAGAGGTCTTCTATGAGCCTAGAGATCTTGAAACCTACCAGGGTACCTCTTTGGTAAAGCATGGAGATGGATCTACCAAAATTTCAGCGAAAATAGCAAAGCGGAAGGGTGAGAAAGGATCTCTTTGTCGAAGGCCACTAAAGGGAGAAACGTAACCTTTAGGCGATCCATTGATGAGGACAGAGGAGGTGTTAGAGATACAACCATGGATCCACTAGATCCATTTTTTGTCAGAGCCCATTTTAGCAAGGACAAGGAGAAGGATAGATCAATCAACATTGTCATAGGCATTCTCCTAATTGTTGTTATTAGTTTCATCAGCTGCTGCTGTTGTGTTATTAGTATCATTATTGTTTCTTCCAGTATCCCTTTGTGCTCTGATGCTATATTGTGTTAGTTATCATTATTTTAGGAGCAAATCATCACAGTTTTGATGTTGCTTAGCCTTATTATTTGTTGAAGTTTCATTGTTTTGGAAGAAAGATACGCATTATGAGTTATTCAAAATGAATTTTTTATAGGAATTTTGAAGTGGTTTTTGGCTATTTCATTTAGATTTGCTGTAAAATGATGCTTAAATATCAAAGTCCACTGAGTTGTAATAAGTCTTTTTCCCCCCCTTGAATTCGTCTGGTTCCGATTGTATTTTGAAAGGTGTATTCTTTTGGATCTCTTACAACTAGTTTAACATATACACCACACCTCACAGCTTGCTTTGTGGTTTTCTTTCCTTTATCTAAGTTTAAATGTAGGAGGCCTCCTAATGTGTTAAGAGGGGAACATGATCTCTAAATGTTTATGGTTTTGCTGCTGTGCTAATGCTTTATAGATTTGATCAATGATATGCTCATATCATTAGATGGCTAACTGCTGAAGGCCTAGACACGTTAATTCATTGGTTCTTGAAAAATTCTTTGGCACATCATGTATGCGTCCCGCTGTACATGCTTAAGCATACTTATTGGTTTGTCATTGGTGTGTAATTTTACGGTTGAAAATGGTTACTGTTGAAGTAATTGGTTAGCTTAGCATTTTGTTATTTTCCTGTACATCCTCTGTGCATTGTTGTTTTTGTTATTTTATCCTTTCTTTTGTACATTCAATATGAGTTCTTGTTAAATTTTGTATGAACTACTTGCACAAGAATATCTGTTTATTGTTTTCTATTGTTCTTTGATTGAGGATGTTACAATTATTTTGTAACTAAATTGTTCGGTTTCAAGGGACATGTGGGTTACTGTGTGCACCTTATTTAGTTTCAATCTCATGGCTCACCATTTGCTTAAGAATGACATCAGCACTTGAGACTCAAGTTTCATACACAACCCTTTTTTTTTTTTTTTTTTGGTGGGTGCGTGTTTGCAATAAGCTACTTTCCTATCTGCACCATGTGGATGATGCTTTCATGCTAATTGCATCACGTATGATGGCTCTATTATATGCGGATGAGATTCACTTCAGAATGAAAAGAAATATCTGAGCTTGTAATTCTGAGACTGCAAACAGCTTTGAATTCATCGAAGCCTGCCATTGGTCTTATATTATCTCCTTGTATCTGCATCCATTTATGATCAAAATCTACATTTGCTGGGCATCTATAATTAACCTATAAACTTGGCATTGCTGGCAAAGGAATCGAAAGAAGTGGCTATGTGGAATTCAACAGAGTAAAATAAATAAAAATCTTCTCTTTTCTTTTATTAATGTATCTGAATTCCACTAACAAGTGCCACATAACGTTCCTGCAAGTAAGAAATAAAATGCTAAATACAATATAAGATTTATCCTTTTATTGCCAAATAGAATAAACACAATCCAAGACTAAGTACAAGATTAAACTAAGAATTCTAATCCAGATAATGTTCCTGGAAATTGCAATAAAATTGAAAAATATTGTCTGAAAATAAACTTAGAGAGCCAGGAAGGCTTACTTGAGTTTCCCTAGGTCCCTGCTGAATTTTATGAGTCTAGAAGCTTCCTTAGGCATAAACAAGATTACGGTTTCTTCGAGCCCTTTTAGACCACTCTAAGGCAAGGCCACGAATGGCATCTCCCTTGGTCTTACTCTGAGCTGGGCGTACCCCACTCTGATGTCTTTGGGTGGTGTGCCACCCCTAGCTGCCAAGGGTGGCGCATGCAACCTTTTGGTGACTAGAGATGAGAGAGAAATAGAGAGAGTAGGGTGACATGGAAGAGAGAGAGAGAGAGAGAGAGAGAGAGAGAGAGAGAGAGAGAGTAGAAGGTGTAGAGAATGAAGGGGGTTCCTGATGCCAATCAAGATCTGGTTGCTACAAAATTTTAATTTTATTTTTGTTAATTTTATTTTTAGAGATGTGGGGAGGCTTTTTATTTTTTTTAGTTGGGTTCATTGTTTTTTTTTTTTTTGATAAAGTTAACCTTAGTAGGCTTAATTGTTAGAAATAGGATTTTTAGGTTAGTTTGATAAAATCCATTTTTGAGCAAGGTTTTTTTTTTTTTTTTAAGATAATAAAAGTTCATTTTATTTAGGGCTTATCTTTCTTTAGTTCCGTTTTTCTTCTTTATTTATGAGGTTTTATATAGGAAGGTTTCTATTAGATAAGGTTTTATCATTTGGGTTGGGATGTGGATGGAAGCATCTAAGGATAGATTTGGTAGGGAGATATTTTAGGAGGTTTAGAATGAGTGTCCGTCAATTGAAGGAGGCTTATCTTGTATCCATAGCGACGTGAGATAATGATAAGGTAGTTTATCTTTTAGTTATAGAAAGGAAAGGGCAATTTTTTGAAAAGTGACGTGGGTAGGAGTTGCATTAGTTGTGGAATAAGTAACAGTCTTTTAGTAGTTATCTTTAGGTTTTTGAAAGCAAAATCCTTTAAAAAGGAGCATGTCAATTGTAATGTATGATGGATTTTGGTTAAATAAAGAAAAAAAGCATTTTGTAGAGAGAGAGAGAGAGAGAGAGAGAGAGAGATCCCTTTTTGTGGTTTTTTTATGTGCTCTGGTGCTGTGTGGTTGAAGACTCAGACTCCCATGTCGGTGCTTTCAACTATCTCAAGTGGTATCAAAGCTCAGTCGATTCTTGTGGATCGTGGTGTTCATCGATAGGCATCATGACTCGTGGGTATGGTTTATGACTGGTTACTGGGAATGAGCCCATCCAACAAGAGTGAGACCTCCGAGACATTGAGATAGAAGACTTGAGAAGGCAAGTTGAGGAGTTGACCCAACACTTGGCACAAAATCTAGCCCTAACACTCTATGATGACGGTAGTGAGTCGAATGTTGTTTTCGAGTACTCATTCTATGAGCACGTTTTGCATCAGGAGCCCCATGTTCGGGAAAATAAATCATGGGATTTAATTGATCTACATGATTTAAGGGGAATGAGGTTGATTTTGGCATCAATTGTACATCAGATTGTAGATTGGGATTCGCCACCAATTTTCGATAAATACTTAGATGAAAATCAAAGTATTTAAGTGTGGCACCAATAGGCGTGGCACGAATAGTTGAGATGGATGAGTGGTAAGACAAGAAAGGATAGAATTTGAAATGAGTCCATTCGAGAGAATTTAGGTGTAGCACCAATAGGCGATAAGATGAGAGAGAGTAGACTTAAGTGGGCTGGCCATGTGTGGTGCTGACCAAGTACAGAACCTGTTAGGAGGTGTGAGTTAGTTCTAATAGACTGAAAAGGGCAAGGGGTAGGCTCAAAAAGATGTCATTGGAAGTAGTTTGAAAAGATATAGGGACTTATGGCTTCACTGAGGGTTTGGCCTTTAATAGAGTAGAATGGCGGATAAGGATTCGTATAGCCGACCTCAATTAATTAGGAAAAGGATAAGATGATGATGATGACTTAGATGAAGATCAAGGTTTTGTAGGAGCTCCAATCTATGATGATGATCAAGAGTACGTGATTAAACTAATATTTGAGGAAGAAAAAACAAAAGAAGGCCTCAAAGGAGAATCAATAGGTGAAATTGGTTAAACCATTGAATCTGGTGCTCATCGCAAAGATGCATACGTAGTGTGCTCTAAGGTTAAGTTTGAGCAATTTCAACAAGTTTATGTGGCTGAGCAGACTCTATCGACATACAATGATCCTTTTCTTGAGGGCTTATCATTTTCAATCCACGATCGTTGTGTTATGATTAGTGCAATAACCCACAAGTCCTAGGATCGTGTTGACAATGTTCGAGTTACAGAAGGTTGCAAGGCTATTGAAAAGTTTATCTTATCACATTTCAAAACTTGAGGTCGAGTTTTTGTCTAACCAGGGGAGAATGATGTAGATCAAGATCTAGTTGCTACAAAATTTTAATTTTATTTTTGTTAATTTTATTTTTAGAGTTGTGGGTAGACCTTTTATTTCTGTTAGTAGAGTTAATTGTTAAAAATAGGATTTTTAGGTTAGTTTGATAAAATCCATTTTTTAGCAAGTCTTTTTCTAAGATAATAAGAGTTCATTTTCTTTAGGGAAGATAGATCTTTCTTTAGGTCTGTTTCTCTTTCTTTATTTATGAGCTTTTTTAGAAAGGTTTCTATTAGATGGGTTTTATCATTTGGTTATTTGGTAAGGAGATATTTTAGGAGGTTTAGAATGAGAGTCCGTCAATTGAAGGAGGCTTTTGTATCCATGCCACAGACATGTGAGAGTGGTGCATGTGTAGGCTGGCATGTTCAATTTTGCCCCTCTATGACCCTTTTAATTTTTAAAAGCCCTTTTGAGGGCTTTTATGCTAAAAATAATTTTAAAAAAACCTTGAAAAATTCTAAAATACACAGAAACATTTCTTAAGTTCATCACCATTATCAATATCATCATCCAAGCCGTATCCCAGTTATTTGGGGTATGCTACACTCTTGTTCCTCCATTCTACTCTATCGAGGGAATATGTTGTCATATCTATGTCCTTTTGGGCCCTTCCCTTACCCGTTTAGAGTGAAGGACTTGAATCAAGTCGCACCTCTTAACCGGTAGGTGCTGTTTTAAGTTTACGCTGCACATAGCTAAGCATTTAAGTCCACTTTCCCTCATCTTATCGTCTGTTGAAGCTACAACTAAGTTTCTTTGAATATATACATTTTGAATTCTATCTTTTCTTGTCATTCCACTTATCCATCGCGCAACATCCTCATCTCAGCTGCACTCATCCTATGGATATGTTGTTTCTTTCCCCTTCAGTTTCATTGGTATGTAGTGATCATATAAAACTCTAGATGCTCATCTTCACTTCGCAGTTAACTCTAATTCTATGTGCAATATCTTCTTCGATCTCTCTAGTTTCCTGGATTATTAACCCAAGATACAGTAAATAACCTCTTTTAGGTATTTCTTGGTCATTAATCTTAACTACTTCCTCATTTCTACTCCTATTATGACTAATCTTGCATTCTATATATCCTTAGTTTGACTAATTTTTAAACTTTTAGATTCTAGTGTATCCCTCCAAAATTCTAATCATAGTTAGCAAGTGGGGGAAAACAATATAGTGGCTCACTACAAAATCGGGATTAAATCAATTTTGGTTCCAAAAGCTGGATGCAAAAATTCGGATCAGGAAAAATATTATAAATAAAAACATGGTGAATATATGGGATCGAGATAAAAAAATTGGAGTGAAAGAATTGGATATGTGAAAGTTTAAAATTTCCAATAACCATCAAGAAGTAATGTATTCATGAAAATTTTTACTACTCTAATATAATAAAGGCAATTAATTTAGATTTCTCATCCCACGATCAAATAATAAATACAAAACAAGGCCAAAATTTTTTTTTTATAAAGCATAACAAAGTCACTAGATCCAAATTTAAATAGATGAAAGGCAACATTAAAAATTATTAGGCATGGTAGATCGTCAGAATTAATAGCAAGGTGAATTCTTGTTAAAAACTTCAAATCTAGGTTAAAATGATCATAAGAGAAAATCAAGTAATGTATAAGCTAATAAAAGTAGAATTTTTTCCCATTGTTATCTTCTTTGTGAAGGTCTTTTTTTAGTTTATTTTTTGGATACAATTTGTTTTTCCAACGAATATAATTTTTTTTTTTGGAAAACGTGTGTTGGATTATTATTATTATTTCGGTGAATACGATTTTTAGAAGGGATGCAATAGAGAGTTAAAACAAATTGAATTGGATTTGAAGTTGTTTGGAACGTTTTTATACCAAAAAAAACAAAATAGAAGGCATAGAGAAGACATGTTCCAAAATTTTGGAAATGAAGATAAAGATAGAAAGTTGAAATTTTGAATTGGATTTGAAACTTTCTTAGAACTTTTTATTCAAAAAAATTTAAAATAGAAGGAAATTCAAATGGAAGGGATAAAGAAGGCAAGTTCTAAAATTTTGAAATTGGATGCACAGAAATAGGAAAGTTTTTTAAAACCAGTTTTCTTTGGAATGGAAGGAATACAGATATATACGACGTTCCAAAAAAAATTAAATTTGGATGCAATCAATGGAAAGTTTTTTTTTTGACCAGTTTTTTCAAAAAGTCATTAAAACGTGTTTTTAACGTTTTTATCAATCTAACATGTTTTTCTCGATATGTTTAAACTCATTTAAAAACATATTACAACAAAACAACGCTTTTTTGAAAAAGTTGTGTTTTTAACAACTACTTGCTAACTATGGTTCTAACTTTGCTTTGATACCTGTTCTAATCTCATCAATCAAAGTTATGTCATCTGTAAACAACATGTACCCTGGTACCTCATCTTTTAGTTGCCTAGCTAACTCATCCATAACCAAAATAAAGAAATATGGGCTCAACGCTGACCACTGATGTAGGCCTATTGTCATTGAAAACTCTCGTCTCTTCGCAAGTTGTCCTCACACTACTTTATTCCTCCCTTGTACGTATCTTTCACCATGTCAATATAGCCTCTAGAGACTCCTTTCTTTTCCAACACTCACCAAATTAAATGTCTAGGTACCCTATTGTTTGCTTTCTCTAAATCATCAGAGACCATACAGAGGTCTTTTTCTTTTCTCTAAACTTCTCAATCAGTTGCTTAAGTAGAAAAACAACTTCAATTGTTGACCTTCATGGCATAAGATTGATCTGATTTTTTGATACACACTTTTCATGCCTTTGTCCTTGCTTGATCACTCTCTCCCATAGCTTCATAGTGTGGCTAATAAATTTGATCCCCTCGATAGTTCGTAAATTTTTGTTTGTCTCATTTGTTCTTGTATGTGATAAGTACCACAATGCTTTTTCTTCATTTGTCTGGTATTTTCTTTGTTCTCAACACCTTGTTGAATAGCTTGGTCAGCCATCATATGTCAATCTCTCCATGCACTTTCAAACCTCTATAAGGATACCATGTGGTCTTAGCCTTTCGTATCTTCATCTTTATCAAAGCTTATTTCACTTCAGATATCCTAATTTTGCGAATGTATTTATGACCTCTTCCCTCATTTATGTCAAAGCTTACTCCTGACATTGTGTTCCTCTAGTGTTCGTCGTTTAACAATTTTTTAACATAAATTCTCTACCTTTCGTTGATCTGTTATCCTTCACCAGAATCTTCTGATCCTCACTCTTAATCTCATTTTATATGATCTAGATCCCTACACTTCATCTCTCTCATTTTTACCGATTTGAAGGCATCTTTTTCACCTTCTCTTGTCCCCAATTATTGTTTAGGTTATCATATGCCTTAGGTTTAGCCTTACTATTTTCTTAGTATTGTTATATTCTTTTAAATTTTGATTATTTCTATTATATTGCCAAGCTTTATAACATGATCAGTTTTATCTAATAGCCTTTTGAACCTCCTCATTCCATCGTCAAGTTTTCTTATCGAAACTTCTTTTCCTCTAGTTTCTTTGCGCCTTAATACAGTCAACCATCTCATTCCACATAACATTAACTTTGTCCTCAAACTTCTATTATCCTTCTTTTACAAATTTATCCCTGAGTAAGTCTATTTTCTCATTTTTTTAAATTCTACCGCCTAGTTCTTGGATACCTATTAATTGGACTCCTCTTCCATCTCTTTATGCAGACAACTATAACCATGAGCCTATGTTGTGTGATCAAACGCTCTCCCGGGATAACCTTACAATCTTTACATGATAGTTGATCTACCTTCTTAACTAGAAAGAAGTCTATCTTGCTTTTGTATGGTCCACTCGTGTAAGTTATTAAATGCATATCTCTCTTTTTAAAGTACGTGTTTGCTATTACTAGGTCGTAAGCTGTAGCAAAATCCAAAATTGCCTCACCCATGTCATTTCTTTCCGCAAAACCATGTCCCCCATGTACCCTTTCATATCCTCTACTATATTTTCCTACATGACCATTTAGGTTCCCTCCAAAAATAGTCTCTCCGTTTGGTATTTCTTGGATTAGTAATTCTATTATCTAGTCCTACCTGTTTGAGTTACATAGTTTTCTGGAGTCCTTAGGTGTTTTTTTTTTTTGGTTATGCTTTCAAGTTTCCAAGTGTAGTGCAAATAAGACCTGGAACTTTCTATAAGTACTGATGTTGGGCCTGTCACTACTTCAGATTAGGTTTTAATTGTGAGGACAATCACATTTAGAGAAGGAATTTTGTGACTTTTTTTCTAGAAATAGTGATTCTATCTCTACCCTAGGTTTGGGAAATAAATGTTCCACTTTCTTCTTTAGGTGGGGACCTTCGAAAAACCGATTGGAGGTTCTCCCCATGTATGCTTGGGCCCCTTTATCTTTCCCCTCTTGTATGGCACGTCCCCACCTAAGATTCCCTGCAACCAAATCTGTCACTCATACAGACATTTCCATAAACCCATGGCCAAACCTCTCCAAAACCTAGATAAACCAGCTCAAAAGTTATTCTAATCATATACCTATGCTCCGTAGCCTCCAAGCTTAAGGTTAAACCATATGGTTGCCACGATTTAACTTGTAAATTCATCTCAAAGTCGTCCTATTGTGCTGGACCTCCTAAATTCCAGTGAGCTGTAACCTTTAGAAAACCTTAAAACTATGGTAACCTTGTCCTAACTTAACCAAGTCCTTATTTTTTACCCTATCCATATTTCTACTTCATCTAAACATCATATTCCACAATTGCATTCGAATTAGGACTCCAATCTTACCCCAAATCTTCTCCAAATCCACCTTGTATGCCACACTCATGTAGGAGTCAGGCCCACTTTGTCCTACATCAAACTCATTTTAAGACTTAGCAATTTCTTCATCCTTGGTGACTCCACTTTTTTTTTTTTCTGGACTCAGGAGGTTTCCGAGCTGTTTTGACACAGGGAACTTCCTAGTCCTAAACAAAGGTTTTGAAAACTGGTCTGCAGAAGTCGGAATGAGAGCTGCAAACATTGTCTTTTTTGTGATAAAATTATCGGGGATCCCTTAATAGCATCAGTTTTCTGGAGTAGGAAGTGTGAACCGAAACAAGTGCCTTTTGTTGGGGGCCGACAGTCATCATCATGTTGTTGCCTAACCTGCATACTACTTTAGGCGACAACATTTCATGGGCAGATGAGAGCTGTCCATCTGCTTTGAGAATGTATTACCAGCCTCCAATGGTATTGAGCCCTTCAGCATGAACTGAAATATCTTTTTGTCTTGAGTTTTCCGGCACTGATTACATCTTTTATTTGATGCCAGAATTTTGTGAGGGATGCAACAGCAAGTGTGGCTTCTCTGTGAATCGCATATATCATCCATTAGCTGAGAAGAAACACTGAAGCGTAAGAAATCTACGAAATTAAGGCAGGATTCATGGTTAAATGGATGAATGTGGAACTGGGATATGGATCTTGATCTGCATCCGGAGGTTGCAGACAAGCTGGTTTGAAGGAGATGTGCATTGTCACAGATTTGAAGGATATGGATCTTTTGGTTACAATCTCATATGACAGGCATGTGAATTAGCCTTTGCATATAATTGCTAATTGTCACTTGGGTTACTATCACATAACAAGTCTATCACATCACAATTGCATAATTGCTAATTGTCACTTGGGTTATTATCACATAACAAGTCTATTGGTGGAACTTGGGTTACTATCACAATTGCATATAATTGCTAATTGTCACATGGGTTACTATCACAATTGCATATAATTGCTAATTGTCACTTGGGTTACTATCACATCACAATTGCATAGAATTGCTAATTGTCACTTTGGTTACTATCACATAACAAGTCTGTTGGTGGAACTTGTTATGTATACTTCTGAACTACCTTTCTATCTAGTTGGGTCACCATATCCCATCATGTTATGTCTCTCATATTTACATTCTTTGGCTGAGAGCATCTGCTTCACTCATTGGTTTTTGTTACTCAATTTTTCTATGCAGGATTCTGAGGGTCTTTTCCCATGCATTCTGGGCCACGAAGCTGCTGGGTATATTTTGTCAATCTTACAAACCCATTAGCGTCTTTTCTTTATTTTGGGAAAGAAAGTATTAAATTTGACTGTTATTTGTTTTTCTAGGATTGTGGAAAGCATTGGTGAAGGTGTAACAGAGGTTCAACCTGGAGATCACGTTATACCTTGTTACCCGCCAGAATGTAGAGAATGCAAGTTCTGCAAGTCAGGAAAGACAAATCTCTGTGGCAAAATTCGTGAAGCTACTGGTGCTGGTGTTATGTTTGGGGATCGGAAGAGCCGCTTCTCTATAAAAGGGAAGCCTATCTATCACTTTATGGGGATATCAACATTCAGCCAGTACTCTGTTGTGCATGACATTAGTGTTGCAAAAGTTGATCCAAAAGCTCCATTAGAGAAAATCTGTTTGCTTGCCTGTGGTGTTCCAACAGGTAAGGAATATTGATTTCTGGGTTATATGAATTAAGCTTTTTATGTGCATGTTCATATATATATGTTTGATATTTGTTAACTTCATAAATTTCTGATTATTATGGCTTTCTCTGTAAATAAATCTTCTCCTATTTTACTTCTAAATCATTCTGGACAATGCAGCCAGGAGCTAACCATCAAATAAAAAAAAAAGAGTATGCAGTCAGAAGTATTGAGTCACCATGTTCACCATACATATGGGTTCATGTTTCTAATACATCCACATGATTTTTCCTTTTGTAGTCTTGCCCTAGTGCATATTGAGGAAGAGCATCCTCAAGCATATAATGATTGCTTATCTATTATATTTACATTATATGGTTTGATATGCCTTATGATGGCATTAGCATTGTATCATCATTAGGGAGGTCTGTGGAATTATATGAGCGGTATATGGACTATCTCACGACCAACAAGTTACATGCTTTGGAACACATTGGTTATTGGATACAAGTTGCAAACCATTTTGCATGAAAAAGCCTTGTATAGTTCTAATATTACAACTTCCTATAAGAAATAGATTCTGTTTTATCTTGTGATCTTTGATGCAGTGTTGTGTTTTATATCAGTTGGGCTGAAAGCTGAACATTGATGTTTGTCCCTTGGACAAACCATGCTAATTTGAACCCTTCAAAAACCTAAGACAAAGTTTCATTATCGGGAATACGCTATTTTGGCCCTACAGCTATCCTCATCATCCGTGTGAGGGTTACTTTTCCTACATTTGATATTTTGCACATTTACTATTGATGTAGGAGTAGGACCAAAGAGATGATGCGCTACTTAAGGTTTAGAAAGAACACAAAAAGATTTATGCTTGGATGTGATTTGAGATTAGGGTTCGGGCTTATGAGGTAGGTGTGAAATGATGAAAGTGTTATGATTTTGTGAGTTAAGAGTGTTCGTGGATGTTGGTTTATGGAGTATGGGAGATGTGGAATGACAAGAGTGAGGACATAAAATTTGTTTGTTATAGATCCTGCACAAAATTAAAGTAGGATGGAGAGGGAGGACCTAGCCTATTGTAGAATTAGTACCATGCAAGAACTAGGGTTTAATGGAATCAGCATCTCGATGAGTTGTGAAATCAGCATGATGGAAAATATGGAAGCCACACTACTGAAACTTAGAAAGAAACAGATTTTATTACTGAAAACTGTCTGATCTGGCGCCCATTGGCATCTTACGAGTAGTTACATACTTATATTCACTTGCGATTCCAAATACCGTCTTACTTGGACTATAAATGAGCCCATCTTGACCAAGTGATGCAGTTGTGATCACCGGCAGCCAATAACCAGCATTACAACATCTCTCAAAAAAAAAATAACCAGCATTACAACATGCTATAGAGAGAGAAATAATGGATGGAGAAGAAATCGCAAGAAAAAAGGCACAAACACGGAGAGTCAAGACCTCTCCATCCTCTACCAAGAGAACAATAGAGGAAAGAACTCTCTCTCTCTCTCTATGCTTACTTATTCATTCACCTAAACAAAAACCCAGCCAAGCCTCCCATTACATAAACGTCCTTCTTCATTTATTCCCACTGGGACACGACGATAGGCGTGGGACACAAGAAGAGCCTGCGCTCGACGATAGGCACTGAGCGCATGAAGAAGGCTTGCGAACGGTGATAGGCACCGAGCGCACGATGGAAGCTCGCGGACGACGATAGGCACTGAGTGCATGAAGAAGGCTTGCGGATGGTGATAGGCACCGAGTGCATGAAGGAAGCTTGCGGACGGCGATAGGCACCGAGCGCGTGAAGGAAGCTCGCGGATGGCGATTGGCACCAAGCGTGCGAAGGAAGCTAGCGGACGGCTGCGACCTCTCGCGTGCGGCGATAGGCATCGTAGTTTGTGATAGGCGCGCAACAAGGGGAGACCCCTGCGGGCGGCAATAAGTTTCGCCATCTGTGCTCTTCACTGAGACATCGAGGGCACATCTGCGGATGGCGATGAGCAGCGTCGTCTGCAAGCCTCGCTGAGAGATAGAGATGGACTAACAGAAGGGGGAAAGGAGCTCGTGCATGGTGCTTCCATCGCCATGCACGACCTGTGAAATCATATGAAGGGAAAAAAGAAGAAAAAGAGGCATGCATGACACTGCCACTGCCGTGCATGGCCTCTGAGGGAGGCTCAGATGAAGAAGAAGAAGAAGAAGAAGAAGAATAAAGAAAAGAAGAGCGGGAAGGTTTACCTTGAGCCTACGGGTACCGGTCCAAAAGTTTCTCTTTTCTTACTTGTCTCTCCAAACGTCACCCAACAATGAGAAGGAAAGGGAATTCTATTAAGTAAAAATTCCTTTTGGTGAAGGGTTCAAGCCCCTTTTGCGTGCAATGATGGTACGTGATATATATAGAATTGTGCCCAAACATGGGTGGATTGATCAAAATTAAACCTAATTGCTGGAAATTAAGATTTAATTGAATTAAAAGAAATTAGAAAATAGGGTGCAAAATGACCGATTTGCCCCTTCCTAACAAGTTGTGGAATTCCAAGACAGTCCCTGTGTTGCCTTAGAACGTGCATGATTTTTTAAGGATGATCTGGGGTTGTTCTGATGCCCGTTTGATCGAAAGATGATTGTTTTCATGTAGGGCTCGGCATGGCGATGGATTTGATACCAACTTTGAGTCATGGATCGTGTTTTTATGGCACGACCATGTGAATTGAAATTTGAATGAATCTTGAAACTTTGGATTGATTGTGTGCTCGTTCCTTGATGTTTTTCTGTGATTTCTTCGCTGCATCACACTGAGCATGCCGTCACGATCGCGGGGCTACTAACACAACTCGATTCCGTGCCCAGACGAAGATTTTGCAACTTTGGAGTTTTAGCCAGAATTTGGAATTTCGGCGACAGAATTTTCAGTCACTTCATTAGCTTCGTGTGCGGAATCCGACCGTTCATCATGTACGAGGTTTGGATTAAAGATACCCCTAGACCTTGCGCACGCGATGGAATTGGTTCACGTCGATCGGGCTTGCGAGATTTGGCTGCTCGAGCGAGGCACGACGCTGCTGATTTTCCTGCTCTTTCTTTACGGATTAGCAAATTCTCTCTAGTTTTTCTTCGCGCTCGGGCGTCGTCGTAGGGCGTGCCGCATATCGAAACGCTCGTCTTGACAAGATGAACAGCTCACAAAATTTGAGCGCGATCCAGCTTGAGACGGGTGAGATATGAGTGTCGAAGTCACTGATCATGACTACCCCTTTAATGGAGTTGAGTTGCAAAGTGGCTGCACGGGAATAGTCTGCGGCTCCTCCTGTTTCACTCTTTTGCCTATAACTTCTTCTTGGAATGTCCGTTCAAGCTGATATTTGGCCCCTAAGGGTTTTCAACCGTGCCGGATCTAATGGCGGTGGTCCCATAGCAAATTAAGACACCAAAAATATAGCTCTAGTTATAGGGTTCAGAATGCTAGAGACTGAATCTGCCGAAATTGTTTCTAAGTTTGCACTGCCTTAGACATGTCGAAATGCGACGAAACTTGGCAGAAGACTTTTGGGAGTCCTTATGAAGATCTTGGCCAGTTCTGGTGCTATTATGAGACTGTTGGAATTTCCACTGTTTGTTAGGCTTTACTGACTAAGGACCCATGATGATGAAAAATGTCTTCCAACACCAACCTTCCTTCTAAACCCCTTTATTAATTCTTTCTAAAAGGATTCACTCTTTAAAAAAATGGGCTCTCACTATTTAAAACAACTCTTTAACTTCTTTTAGAAAAAACAACTTAAAACAACTTCCAAAACCCAATACTTGCTAGACAAGAAAAAAACTAGACTTTTCTCGCTAATTCTTCTTCTTCTTATTCTGATCTGCTTGCTCCAGATAATTTAAGGCAATCATCTCCATTGCATCATCCTCTCCTTGTTGGAGAGAACTCACCTCGAGTTAAGCTCTTCGTCACTAGAGGTATCTTCCACATTAGGAATTAAGTGCTCGACATTGAAATCATCGGAAGTCTTCATATGGCTTCGTAGCTTTAACTGATAGGCATTCTCATTGATCTTCTTCAAAATTTTGCATGGCCCAATTTCCCAATCGCTGGGCTTATTATATTCCCCAACAGGACACTTGTCTTTGGTAAACATAACCCAAACATATTATTCGACTTCAAATACTAGCTTGCGACAATGCTTATTTGCAGTAGACTTGTATTTAGCATTACTAGCTTTGATCTGCTTCTTAACCTTTTCATGATTGCCTTTGATTTGGTCAGCTAATTAAATTTACATGCATGAGGTATGGGAGTCAAATTAAGCTCACTGTTTGGGTTATATCCATAGACATCTTGAAATGGGCTTTTTTGAGTGGTTCAACTCTAGGACCTGTTAAAAGCAAATTCAGCTTGAGACAAAGCCAAATCTCACTGCTTCGGCTTGTTTCCTTCCAAACTACGCAATAAATTTCCCAAGCTCTTGTTTACTACATTTGTCTAACCATCAGCTTGTTGATGGTAACCACTACTAAAACATAACTCAGTTCCCATCAATTTCCATGGAGATCTCCAGAAATGACTCATGAAGTTTGCATTACTATAGTCATAGTTTTACATGCTCTTGTAAGGCCTTTAAATGGCCCCATGACCACAAAGGATGGTCCAGAGGGATCGAAGTTGGCAATATTGAAGCTGTGACTCAAACTAGGCTTGACAAGCTAGGCCGGATTGAGTTTTAAAACCGTATGATACCTGGGCATATAGCACAACCGCGAAGGGTTTGTAGGGTTAGCTCTTGATGAGGTCTAAGAGATGCCCAGGGTAGTTGGCCAAGGGACTTTGTGACTGTTGTGTGTGATTGGTATGCCTGAAGAGACAAGGGCCAAATCCTCATTAGGACCATCACACAACATGTATATATGATAGCCGTATTGAGAAGTAGACATCATTGAGAGTGTTACATGTACATGTGCTAGAGATAGCCCCTATGCACCAATTGTGATGAGTGTGCACAGGTCTGTGTGACCTAGGCTTGTCCTTGGGGGGAACCTGTAGTCCATAGATTGAGATTGTATTCTCATCACTTATTGGCTGGCTTTAGTAGTTCAATCATGAACTCCTGTGATGGACTATGGGTCATGGGGACTACTAGGTCAGTTTGAGAAAGTGAGTGTGGGGCATAGTAACAAGTAGAGATGGAGTGCCTCAGAGCTTTCGCTTTTTCCTTAATGAAGTTGGATTCGATTCCCATCAAATTAATTTAGAAATAATTAATTGTTTTAAATGATTTTTAGAATATTAAAATAAATATTTAGATGCCTTTGGATAGTTTATTTCATCAAAATTGAATTCTAAATGAGCCAAAACTGAATTTTTTGGTATTCAAATATTTATAAAAGAAAATAATTATCTTTTTCTAAAAAATCACATTAATGGTTCTAAAATAATTAAATAATATGGCAGCCCATTATACTCTATGGCCCACCATTTTAGCCCATATTTGATAGGTGGTGGGGCCCACTATGTCCCCATAGAGTGGGTTGCCCCACTACTTCTCTCGTTCTATTTTATGTGCCTTGTTCCATAAGCCATATAATTGACTTAAAGAAAAAGGAAAGTTTTGAAAAGAGGCTAATTGATTTCAAAAAATGAATGTGTAAATATAAAAAGAAACAACAATATATTTTCTATACACTAAATATTTGATGGGATTAGTTCAAGGAAGCTGAGGGATAAGATTCTAGCACCGTCCATTATATCATGATGGCTGATCTATGGACTTTATGGCTGAGATCTCTCACACCACAGATCATTTATGATCAATGGTCTAGATGGAATCTCCATAAGGATGGCTAGACCCTAAAAACCCAAACCCTAGCCTCTCTTCTCTCTCTCAATTGAGTCATCTCTACACAATTGCCTTGAGCTCTCTCTCTCTCTCTCTCTAAAACCTCTCTTCTATGTAATCTCTCAATGGGGTCATCTCTACACAATTGGCTTGAGCTCTCTCTCTCTCTCCAAAAGGTGGCGCTCCACCCTCTCTCTTTGTACTCTCATTTCTCTCTCCAATCACGAAATCTCGGGCTAATTCTTCTTCTTCTGAACCTAATCTTCTCACTCCAAATAATCTAAGGCGATCATCTGCACTGCATCACCTAGCCTCTAGTTACAAAAGGGGTACTCAACTTAGCACAAAGGAACATAATGAACATATAGGAAGCTAAAACATAAGTTGACTTTAACCAACATAAGGAAACTCTTAAACAAAACCAGAATATATTGAATTATAATAGGGTGGACTTTGAAAAATTAAAACCCCAACTAAACCTGAAGTTCGTGGTTAAATTCGTCACCATACTTCTGATCATGATTTGGAGCTCAAGATGCCTACATTAGGAATACTCCATATAGGGATTCCTGATATCGAAGAGATCTTCAATTTGAACTTCGGACCATCCAAAGCCACATTTAAGGTCAAAGTTATGTGTGTCGTGAGCTGAATGCATCAATTTTGTTGTGAGCTACTACAGGTTTCAGAAAACTTGTAATGCTTATTGTGAAACAATCACACCTATATGTAGATCCCTTAGGGAGAACAAATAGGATCTTGACTTTTGAGTTCCTCTCCATGGCTTTTTTTCCCCATTCAATTTTTTTCTCTCTTTAGGAGAATGAGCAAGTTTAGAACCCCTAGATAATATTCTCGTCACCTTTACCATCAAGAAATCTCTCTCATAATGTTCCCTTCTCAATCTCTTTTTCTGAGGCCATTGAATAAACCTCTCTTATTTTATTTTTTAGAGAAAAAAGCTGAATGCAATGTATTAGCATATCCTTTGCAGCTTGCAAAACTTCTGCTTTGTACAAAAATGGATTCGAACCCTGCTAAAAGCAGGCGAAGGGCCAAGGTAAGGGAGAGAGGGGGATGAAAAGAAAACATATGATGAACTGGTCTTTAGATAACCAACCCTGTGCAAAAAGAGTCATGCCATGCTGAAAAAATATGGTGGCTTGAGCGAAGAGTGGGTGAGAGAGCAGAGAGGGCAGGAGAATAACTCAGGCTGTGACGAGGGGATCCAAGTAATAAAACCGTGGGTGTCTGATGTTCGTAGGTCATTATCAGATCTGAGAATAATGAAAGTTTCCATTGGTTAGGCAAGATCCCACTGCACCTAGTTTAGCTAGTCCACCTGCAATGTCATTTACCTCCCCCCACACATGCTTGAATGAGATAGACAGTGAAATAGTGATAGCATGTTCTCGATAAAAATTGTTGAATTCTCGAAGGCATTAAATCGTCGGTTGCATCCCAAGACCACATTAAAAGAGGTCCTTTCAATGATAAATGAGTTACCCCAGCTTTCTATCACACAGCCTTGTCAAGGTTTGGGCTTTGCCCATATTAGAGCTTGCTGCCCCGCTGAGAACTGAGAAACAGAGCAAAACTTTGGTTGTTTGTCTTGGAACCCCACACCAACTGTCAAATTCTAACATGATGCACCCTGGTTCTGTGGGGGTCCAACAAGCAGCTTATATGACTGCAAATACAAAGTGGCCTTCCAGCTTTTCAGGATATCTTCCATGGGAAAGTGTCATGGATCTTTATAAATTTTAACCGAAAAGATTACCTTAGCAAGGATTTGTCTACTAGCTTCTCTGCTCAAACCGATCAGCTCTCAGAAATGCTACTGTAGTGTGAGTGCTCTTCATGAATCAAGGTGAAGAGAATCCCTCACTGTTTTAGGGATGGTATACAAGGAAGGTGACTAGAATTTGATCTAAAGGAAATTGGATACGATTAGGATGGTTCTGCTCTTTGAAGAGACCAGGTTGTTTTTATCTCAGAGTTACAGACCTTACCTGTTACAAGGGAAATCTTTTTGAAACATGGCGCTTTTGGTTGGAGTTGGGTCCTATGCTTTGAGGACATGCTCTGTTATTGAGGGCTCTGGCAATCAACCAATCTATGGAACCTGGAAAAGAGGTGGACTGTGGAAAGCACTAAGCAAGGTGGGTCCAAAAGCTTGTTTTAAGTTTTTATGATTTGCCAGGGTCAACAAAGGTCATGTAGTTGGTGAATTTTATGATGCATACCTTGGTTTGTCTTTGAGTTTTACACAATTTAATGGCCACATAGCTCTTTCCGATGATTTAGAGCATGTCATTGCTCTAGTGAAGAGATGGGTTTGAATCCCCCTATGGACACTTTGTTTTATACAATTTCTCATCAAAATAACTTGAATAATCTGTTGAGTTCATGAGTCAGTGAGTTGACTCATTTTTGGCATGGAACACTGGAAAGTATTCGATTCCAAAATAGTGTTTCCTCCAGGGAATGACGGTTCCATGGAGTGGTCATGTGAAATTGCTAGCTATAGCAGGGACTGTAAGGACTTAATATGTAGTTGTGCATGTACAATGAGTACTAAGGGAGATGTAGTCTATTGTGAAAAGGATATAGTTGTTGGGTTAATTTGATGTCTATCCATAGTACTGTAAAACCAATGGTGGATAAGTCTTGTTCTACATTTAGAAGAAATGATGAAGTAAGCAGTAAGCAGGAGCTGTGGTAGTTAATACTACACAATTTGGGGATGTGGAAGTTTCTATAAGTGAAGAGTGAGCTTCTTGTACTGATACAGAAATATAAATTCCACTTCAGGCAGAGGGAAAAGTTGCAATAGCAAGGCAAGTGTGTTCAATCATATTTGGGTTAGTTTAGATAATTTGGTGAAAGAGTTTGTTTTGATACCTTTAACATGTAGCAAAGTTATTCAAAGATTGTGAAGGAGCTTGTTATGGCGCAGAAAAGTTTTTTCTGCATCTTGTAATTTCTTATAAAAAGCACGTATGGAAACTTCAGGAGATTTGAGTAAAGTGCTATTGATACTGTTAAATACGGAGGGCTATTGATTGATGTGTGAAACAAAATAGATGTTTGTGGAATTGGGTTCAAGTTGCTGGTTTAATTTGGTAAGGAAGCCAAACTGAGGGCAGATGCAATGGGAACCTAAGCATAGGCAGTAGGAGAAAGTTACCCTGGCTTGAACATATTTTTACAAGTTCTGTGATATCCCTTCTACCCAAGTTTTGGAAAATTTGAGAGAAAAAATCATGCAATTAAGGAACTTTTGTCGCCAAAAGGTAAACATAGGAATCTCTAGCTAATAGTCTGGAAGGCCTTCTTGAGGACTGGATGAGCTTGTAATGTTCTGCATGGGAACTGGGCATCATGGAGGGGCAATTACCTGTTGTTTAAGTTGTGTGATTAGCTGTGGTAGTTCATTCAAGGACTGTTAGGTTGTTAGGTTCTTGTGTTTCTTGCTTCTTTTCGTTTTGAGCATGGCATGTTTTCCTGTCCTCCCTTTTATTCCTTTACTCTTTTAGTGGATTATTTATTTCTTATAAAAAATCATAAACTGATTCTTTATTTGACCGTATTTCATTCACATCGAAGTGTCTAAAACTGAATTAGGAGCAAATATTTGTGGAACTGTCTTCTTGAACTGTTCCTGGTTTCTCTTTTGAGATGACAATATCATCCCCTGCCTACCTGAGTTATCTTATTATAAGTTCATTTAAATTGCAATCGTCTACTTTGTTTACTTCTGTTCTATGCAGTTTTGTTTTCTTTACTGTTGTCTGTTTAAGTCTCTCTCTCTCTCTCCCTCCCCCCCCTTCTCTGTTTTTTTTTTTTTTGATTGGTGGTTGAAGATAGGATCTTCTTCCCTTAGGTCTTGGAGCAGTCTGGAAAACAGCCAAAGTTGAACCTGGTTCAGTTATTGCAATATTTGGCCTTGGAACTGTTGGCCTTGCAGTGAGTGGTCAGTGAGTCAATTTTGTTTTCTTGGATAAACTCCTCATACTAAATGCCTGTGTAATTCTTGAATTGACAGGTATCTGAGGCTGCAAAAGTTGTGGGGGCTTCCCGGATAATTGGAATAGATATTGACAGCAAAAAATTTGAGCTTGGTAATTATCTTTCGTAAGAGCTTTTTGTCTAATAAGAGAAAGCTTCATAAGTTTCAATACCGCAAAATAAACTTTGTAGTTCCAATTTTTACAGAATGACATGATACTTGGCAAAAATATTGTGAATGGTGGAGGGTGAGCAACTAATATAGTTTTGCAAGTACCCTAAGTAATCAAGAATGAGTATGGAGCAATTCTTATGGTTGTATTCTTTGTCATACGCAATTTCTAAGAAAGCTGACTCTAACATTATGTGAAGTCATCCAATAATTGAGAAATTTTTAGTATAGAACTTTGTTTCAAATGGTTACCCTAAAATTTATTAAGTTAGGGACCTGAAGTTGGGTGTAACAGGTTGAGAGACTTCAAACTTTGGGCACCAAGGGAAATTGAACATGCAGGGCATCACCTGTCTAAACTCTAAAGAAACCCATCTAGCTGATAAGTAACCACATACTTACAGTTAAGAAGTAAAGTCGTTCTCAATGATTAAAGTATGGCTTCCATTTCAACTTGTCGCAACATGGTTTCCTTGAAATTGTTACATTGTCATCTTTCAATATTTTAAAAAACATTCCCAAATACCTCTTATATTTTAATCCTGATTGACTCGCATGCAGAGGATATGGGCTCACTAACGAATAACAGGTCTGCAGTCTCATGTTCCTAGGGTCTATCAAGCTTAGAATTGGTACACACACAAGTATGAGCACACCTGACACTATTGAGCAGCCCATTCCTTAAGAGGCCTTTGCTGCTACATGTCAAGTCTTTCTTTCCTAGTTGCATGAATGTGCACTATGCAGACCCACAACTTATATGAAGTGGGTCCAAATTCAGAATGACCCCGAGTGATGCAGGTTGAATATGAATCTTTGCAAATGGATAATTTTACTCTTGTCATCTACCACCTAACATGAATGTGGTTGTAAGTTGCTGGGTTGTCAAACCAAACTAGGCTTCCCCCAACCTTTTTTTGGTCCAACAGATTTGTGGCCGAAGGCCTTGTACTTGGGATGCTCTCCCAGCTTAGGGGACATAGGGAGGGATATAGGGCGTTTGGGTCCCATTGTCTTTATGAAAAACTCAGCTCACAGAGGCCTTTTTATCCAGTCACTATTTTCCTATTGAGGGTCTCAGCCTTCCCCCATAGTGCATTGGTGGCGCTTCAAATTCACCTGGTGGACCTATGAAAAATCAGGGGCAGTCACATAACTAACAGTATGAAGTTTCTCAGATTTTGTGTTTAGGAATAACCTCATCATCCTTCCTCTTATGGTGCAATATATACTTGGTATAACGATGCCCACGGCCTGACCATCACCTAACTTGTTGAGTTCCTCATCTACCGCGAGTGGAAGGTGAATTCCTGGGGGCCTGCTCCAAAATCTTGCCTAAACCCACTTTGACCATACCCCAAGCAACCTAAATATATTTTCCATTCTTACGGGTCGAAATCATTCTATTTTTAGATTATGTGGCATTGTGGCTCAAGGTTCTTGAGCTGCATTGCTTCATACCATTGTTTCAAAAAATGGTTTGCCTAGTGCCTAGGCGACCGCCTAGGCCTGCCAGGGGTGCCTGGGCGACCCTTTAGGGCTGGGCACTAGGCGTGCGCCCAATGGCTAGTCTTGGGCGGGTACCCAGGGACTATACCCACCCAAGGGCGAAAATGCCTCCTTTTCCAGGCGAAAGGGTGTTTCAAGGGAGGGGCGAGGGGGGGGGGGGGGGGGGGGGGGCGGGGGGCGGCTAGGGGTTAGGTTCTTATGTGACCTAAACACCTTTTGTGACCTTTTAGGGTGAGAAAAAACCACATTTTGTCAAAAATTGTAAAAACTATTGAAAACCTTGAAAACAAAACTTGAGCCCCCAAAAATCTGGGCCGCTGGTCATGCGGCTAGGACCCCCCGGCCGCCTAGGTGCCGCAGCCTGGCGTTTTCTGTAACATTGTTTCTCCCTCTTCTGTTTGTGCCTTTGGTAGAAGGATGGGGCGGCTTTAGAGTTTGCCAAACATTAAGGTTCTTGAAGGATCAGCTTAAACAATGGACTTGGCAGCTGTTTGATGACTTCTCGACGAAGAGGGAGGCGCTCCTTAAAGAAATCAGCAACCTCAATTCAATTGAGGAATCTTGGGACATATCCAGGGTCAAGTGCCTCAATGGGAGACAAACACCCACCTGTTTTTGCAAGATCTCCAATTGCTGAAGGTCCAATTCCATTGCCCAAAATCAAAATGGGAGGAGCTATTTACCATAATCCTCAAGATATCAACCTAATTGTAATGTAGTAAGTCAATAATCACATCTTTGCCCAAGCATAAAGCAGGTCTAGGATCCATAACCACTGTTCAAAAAGGTGCAGGTGGCCGCCTAGATACCTTGGTGGCCTTAAGGGGAGGGGTTGGGGTGGGGGCACATGTATGCTTGTGTGTGTGTGTGTGTGTGTGTGTGTGTGTGTGTGTGTATGTGTGTAGTGTGTGTCTGCTTGTGTGTGAGGCCTCGCATGAAATACTCGAAGATCTTCTTTTTTACTTATGTAGAGTAAGAGAGATAGGGCTTGTGGATCCATATTCGTGAGAGAGAGAGGTCTTGAACACTTGGATGGCGTTCTTCTTTTCCTTCTTCTAATAAGGAGAGAGAGAGAGAGAGAGAGAGAGAGAGAGAGAGTCTGTGAGAGAGAGGGACATCGCATCAAACACTTGGAGGTCATCTTCTGCGTTTTCTTCTTCGTACTTGTAAAGAGAGAGCATAATGGGTCCATGTGTGTGTTTTTTGTGTGTATGTGTGTGAGAGAGAGGCCTCGCATCGAACACTTGGAGGCATCTTCTTCTTCGTTTTATATGTAGAGAGCACATGGGTCAATGTGAGAGCAAGAGAGAGAAAGAGAGAGAGAGAGAAAGAAAGAGAGAGATAGAGAGAGAGAGAGATAGACAGAGAGAGAGAGAGAGAGAGAGAGAGAGAGAGAGAGAGAGAGAGAGAGGGGCCCCAAATAATCCATAACATTTTTTAATATAGCTTTCTTTTTTTTTCAAGGGGTTGGCACTAGGGAAACTCCTGGACCTGCCTAGGTGCCTTGGGCATGTTTGCTTAGACACCCTATGCCCCCACCCCCCCCCTTCCTCCCCACCTTGCCTAGGCAAATTGACGGCGACGATGCCTAGACAGTTGGGCGGTCTTTTTCAGCACTATCCATAACCTAAACTTCCAAACTGTAACTAGTGCAAGGACCAACTGTTTTGATTGGGAGAAGGCTGGCGATCATAGTGATTAGCAAATCTTGGGCCAGTTTGTAATCACATTGGCTTTGGGCAATCATTTCCCCCTATTTCTTTGTCCTCATAAATGGGAGTCCTCTCTGATTCTTCCCTTTCCTTGAGGGATCTCCACAAGGTTACCCCATTTCTCATTTCCTCTATGCAATCATTGTTGAAGTTTTTAGTATATCCATTTGAAACTTTTATTGTTAGAGCTTGCTCCAAGGCTTCTCCACCTCTTGATGGGGCCTCTCTATCTCCTACCTTCAATGTGAAGATGACTAAAGGTGTCAACATAAACACACATGAAAGGTCTGTACGGGGTACGGTTTGAGATCCACAGGTTTCTTGTGATACGCCTGTGATGAGCCTTAGTGGTGCAGCTATTGAGCATGTGGAATGTTATGTGATTACCTTTTGTCTGTGTGGCGTATTCGCCTTTGTGGTGATGAGGCCTGTGTGTCATATGTAAGCTCATTATGAGGGTTTAGGTTATGTTTTCAGACATTAAATGGTGTTGGCCCAAAAATAGGATCTTTTTTATTTTCAGAAATAAATAGAGCTAAGATAATATGCAAGTTGGGGTTTGAACTCAACTAGAAATATTAACAAACATATGGCATGCAACTCTTATCAAAACACCCACAAATGGTTGCTGTGAATTTCTTTAGAACTCAAGAGGGTGTACCAAAGTCACTAATTTTGTTATCCATAAAAGAATCAAAGTCCAAAATCAGTTGTAACTATTGTAAAACTCTTCTAAGCAAACCCCAATATAATTTCCAGCAATCATGTACCCATCTAAGTCATTTCAATAAAATAAAATGATGCCCAATAAATTTTCCCTTGCTCATACAATCTTTCTCAGCCTTCAAGTACTATTTTTAGATGCAAAATATGAAGCAACAGTTGGAACAAACTCACCAAATTCGTATGGATTTGCAAGCACATTTTATAGCTTTTCTGGAGTAAGAATCTTGTTGAGAATGAGTTTTCCAGCAATATATTACACAAAGGAAGACAAGATTGCTGCAAAACAGTGGTTAGTAAATAATCGAGGGAGAGAGAAACTTCTGCGAGATGCAACATGGTGTTGGGATTTATCCCCATGACACTGGAGGGCTCTCACAGAAATGAGAGGCACGTCCCTTGCACCCAGCTCACAAGGAAGCCTAAGAGAGAGAAAGAGGTTTTAGAGAGAGAGAACTCGTGTTAGGTACCCTGACCTTCCAGAACCCTTCCCATATATCGTTACACAAGAGAATGGCCAAGTGTTGCCTCTCAATGGCCACTTGTCCCTCTCTTCACTTGCCTCTTTCCTTTTCCTCCACAATAGGCAATAGTCCCTTTTAAAAATACATTTCAAGTGGGGTAAAAAAAGAAAATAAATAAAATAAAATTGGGCCCATTTTTTGCAAATATTTAGGAAACAATTTTTTTCTAACAAATGGTTCATATATGTGGTAAAATCCCTCGAAGGGGTAAGTTTCACAAACCACCGCTAGCTAGCAGTCTTTTGACTCCTTTATCCACATTGCGAGACTAGACTGGACAGTTATATTTGGCATGACTTATTGAGCATGACCTCCAGCTAGTAGTCTTCGGACTCCGTGTTCCGCACTGTGATGGCTAGCTTGGATATCCGGACAGTTGAACATGTCCTATGACTAACAGTCTTTTGACTATGTGATCAACATTGTGATGACTAAACTGGACAGCTGTATTTGGCATGACTCATTGAGCATGACCTCTAGTTGGTATGTCTTATAAACACCATTTCCACTTTGCGATGGCTAGTTTGGATAGTTTAAGGATCCTTATGGGATCATGGCATGATTCATTGTGTTGATGGTTATCACCTTTTCAGGTGACAGAGACTCCTTTGGTGATGTATGTTTCACGGTGTGAGTGTTCGATGCTTTTTGGAGGACTCCGTTATCCACATTGCGAGTACTAGACTGGACAGTTATACTTGGCATGACTTATTGAGCATGGATTGAGGATCCTTATGGGATCATGGCATGCTTCACTGTATTGATGGTTATTCACCTTTTCAAGTGACGGAGACTCCTTTGGTGATGTATGTTTCACGATGTGAGCGTCCGATGCTTTTGGGAGGACTCCGTTATCCACATTGCGAGACTAGACTGGACAGTTATACTTGACATGACTTATTGAGCATGAATTGAGGATCTTTATGGGATAATGACATGATTCATTGTATTGAGGTTATTCACCTTTTCAAGTGACAGAGACTCCATTGGTGATCCGTTATCCACATTGCGAGACTAGACTGGACAGTTATACTTGACATGACTTATTGAGCATGGATTGAGGATCCTTATGGGATAATGACATGATTCATTGTATTGAGGTTATTCACCTTTTCAAGTGACAGAGACTCCATTGGTGATGTATGTTTCACGGTGTGAGTGTTAGATGCTTTTTAGAGGACACTAGTGAGAGAGAGAGAGAGTCCATTAATCTAGAAACATATAGGTGAAGTTCATTATATGGTTGATGATCATGCAATATGCCACAACAATTGATGAGCTTGGAAATGTGTGTGGTTGATGCCTTTGAGTGGATGGATCATATGTGTAGATGAATTTGTTGTTTGAGGATGTACATCTCAAGCAACTTCTATATATCTACTAAAAGTTTGTATGATGGTTTTAGAAATATTTTGAAACAAGTGGGGTAATGTTAGAGAAAATGTGTTTTTAAATATTTGGAAAATAAGGGCCCAATTTTTATTTTCTTTTCTTTTTTCTACCTCACTTAAAATGTATTTTAAAAAAGGCTAGTTCTTTCTGTAGAGAAAAAGAAAGAGTCACGTGAAGAGAGGGACAAGTGGCCATTGAGAGGCAACACTTGGTCATTCTCTCTCTACATGTCTCTCTCATTTTCTCTTTGTGGTTATGTATGGGGAATGGTTTTGGGAGGCTAGAGCACCTTTTGCACGAGCTCTCTCTCTTTAAAACCTCTTTCTCCTCTCTTAAGCTTCCTTGTGAGGTGGGTACCAAGGGCGTGCCTCTCATCTCTGTTAGAGCCCTCCAGTGTCATAGGATAATTTACAGCATTGTGTTGTATCTCACAGTAGTTTCTCTCTCTAGGCTATTTGCTAATCATTGTTTTGTAATAGTCTTATCTTCCCTATTCTATAATATATTACTGAAAAATTCATTCTCAACAAGTTTCTCTCTCTAAAAAAGCTACAAAGCTGTGCCTGCAAATCCATATGAATTTGAAGGTTGAGAAAGATTGTAAGAGCAAGGGAAAAATGATTGAGCATCATTTTATTTTGTTGGAATGATTTGGGTGGGTTTTTTATGGGTACATGTGAAAGAACTCGTGTGATCGAGCCATAGTATATTATAATTTTTTCTTTCTTTTTCAATTCCTTTTCTTTTCTTCATGGCCTAGATCACTCGCAAGTAGTCCTTTTACAATATAATAACTTCAAATAAAATAAAATAAAAGAATACAATAGGAGTTCAAGAACTTGTAGCCATTCAAAGACCTTTCTTTCAATAACAAATAAAAGACACAATCTATGCTTGGGAATAAAAGATATAATAAATAAATATGTAAGAAACAAAAGAGGGTATCAAAGTTACCTCAACCGGGCTTCTTACGCCCTACACCGAGTCATCACTTTTCGATGGCACGCGATCTAATGGTCAACCTTCAATCTCAACCAAAAAAGAAAGTTTGGACAAGCCCCACCATGGAACATTGACCCTTGCATCATAAATCTCAAACCCTTAAGTGAACCCCCTTGATAACCTAGTTTGAGAGATATGCTTCTCTTTCTACCACAACCCTATAGACTTAACCCCAAAATGAGAGATGAGAGAAACACCATGGGAACAAGAGAGAAACTCCAGCAATGAGTAGAGAGTAGGGCGTGCCCCTGAGGCCTTTCACGAGAGAGAGAAACTTTCTTAAGAGAGAGAGATTCTAAGAGAGTGGGACGCGGCCCCCTTTGTGGGTGAGTGAGAGATGGAAAGTTGTGGTGTAGAGATTTGGGCTGGGGACAACCCCTTTTTATAGTGCTTGAACATTATTAGGGTTTCTTAGGGTTTTTCTTGGCTTGTCACTCATATGAGATTGAATATGCACCATTGATCTTGGGTGACTTGTGGGGTGAGAGAGATGAGCTCTCCATTCCATAGATGGACCAATAGGCAAGAAGTCGTAGTCCCAAATATGAATTTCAGGTCCCCCCAGGAGGCGACACCAAGGTCATCCTGACCTGATGCAGTTCATTGCTCGATTGTGCACAAGGGGTATCTCTCGCACATGCACACTCTTTATCCTGAAAGGTGGTTCGCTTTTTCGACAATGGCTATCAATGTGCATGTCGTGTGATGGTATAAATGATGAGGCTTTGGCCCCGTCTCTGACGGTCTCCATCACATACAAGAGTCACACTGTCCCTCGGCTCACTCTTCCAGGCATACTCCGACCTCATCAAGGGATAACCCATCTAAACCTTATTGGTTTATTTCTCTATGCCTAGGTTTTTCCCAACCAGACTGACCTAGCACGTTAAGCACAGTCTAGTATCAGCAAACATCGTTTGCTTAGTATGTTCCACACGGGACCACACTCCCACTGAGTTCATGTTCCACTATACAATTCTTTTACAAGCAATCATAAGGTCTTTAATGGCCACACATACCCAACAACATGATTGCTGTAAATTATATTGGGGTTTGCTTAGAAGAGGTTTATAATAGTTGCAATTGATTTTGGACTTTGATTCTTTTGTGGATAACAAAGTTAGTGACCTTTTGTACACCATCTTAAGTCCCAAAGAAATTTACGACGACTTTTTATGGGTGTTTTGATAAGAGTTGCATGTCATATGTTTGTTAATAATTCTGGTTGAGTTCAAAACCTAACTTGCATGTTATTTTAGCTCAACTTATTTCTGAAAACCAAAAAGATCCACTATATTTGGGCCAACAATTCCTGGGCCTCCACTTTTTTTGGGTAATCCTAGAATGACTCATTGGGATGGTGGTCGAGAGGCTTGAATGAAGGCTAGCAACATGGAGGGATAGATTATTGTTGTTATTATGTAGAGTCACACTAATCACTACCACGCTCTGAAATATGCCTATATCTCAGTTTTGTTTGTCTTGCATGCTAGTGGCTATCGCGACCAATCACAAATGCCTTGTGCACAATGTAGGAAAAATCAGGCAGTTCAAATAGTAACTGCCAAGTTAGATCGGAACCGGTCAATTCCGGTTTCGGCCGGTTTTGGTGAATTGGTTGGGTATTTTTAAAAAAATTTATATAAAAGCCCAAAAAATAAGGGTTTTTTTTGTAATGCATTTTTTAATATTTTAATCATTTTAGCAAAGATTGGAAATTGTTTTGGCCATTATACTTATTTTTATATTTTTCCATCTTTTTAGAAAATTTCAAAAATATCCCTAGTCACAAATTGATTCCTTAAAATCCATTTTTTTCATTAATTTTCAACTTCATTTGGATGTACTTTTTTAATCGTGTTTTAAATATACTTTTCATATTTTATTAGATTTGTTTTGTTTTTTTTTACTTTTTTTAACACTTTTTTTGACTGCCTGGGACTTGACCAGTTAGGCCAGTTCAACCGGCCAGTTTACCGGTTAGGTCGGTTGAATCTCTTCTAACCCCATGTCTGATTAACCGTTCTAGTTCGATTTTTCCTACACTGCTTGTGCAACAATGTTTTTGGTCGGGTGCGAGAGAGACACATATTCCACTTAGTCAAAAGGAACACAATGTGTAAACTTAAATGAGAACGAGAGTTAGGCATCAGGAACCATAAAAACATCAATAGCACTCTTGGGTGAGTGGTGGTAGTGCTTCACCACTCAAAAGGTGCATCTTTCGCAGCAGTTAATCCTAAATTGTAATGTCTGGACGACTCAGGCTGGCTTCCCAAATGCATAACATAGCTCTGTCTCTCAGGCACTTGGAAAGGGTTGGCAAAACACCCACCTAGCATTCACTACTTGGGTTTTCACTGGTAGCACTTTTGTTGTTAAAAGAGGGAACTGTACGAGGTTTGTGGAAGGACACTTGCCTAGGATAGGTACCTCTGGAAGTCAATTTCTTAAACCTCTACCAGATAGGTTCAGCCCCAAATGTCTCCATCTCTCGCTCTTACGAGGTGATGAAGGATCACACTATTTGGTCACCAGGGTTTAGGAGAAACCTCCATGACTTTGAAGTTTCTGAGTTTTGGGTCTTATTGGGGAGGCTAGACTCGCTTTTCATCCCTAGAAGTGGAACAGATAAAATGGTATGTTGCCCTTCTCCCACAGTTGTTTCTCAGTGTCCACTTTTTATGTCGACCTGACCCCCAACAACCAGACCCCGTCATTGACAAGGGGGGCCTGGTTTAGCCCAGCTCCACCAAAAGTTCAGGCTTTCAATGGGCGGATCTTTTCTGAAAAGGCCCTTGCTAGCAATTGGATCTAGAGGGAGGAGAATCTACCTATCCATAGGCATGCCATGATGAAATTTACCGTTTGGGTTCGTACTGCAACTGGTGTGATTAAACCAAACTTCAACAGCTGCTCTCTCGGCAACCCAGTTCTAGCCCGATCAGGGGCATATTCAGGAATTTCTCTGCAAAAACCAAACATCTTATATTGTCCCACTTGGTGTAGCCCCATTTTTGCTGAGGTCCAGGCTTTGCTTTGTGGGCTAAAACTGTTTGATAGTAACTGGGGATCCACAATATTGGTTGAAGGGGACTCTTTGAATGCGATAAATTGGGTCAAAAGATATGTGCCCCACCACTGGAGATTGGGTTTGTCATTTGATCAAATTTTTGAGCTATGGCGTTCCATGCAAGTATTCTTTTGACGCACTTGACTAGAGGCCCACTAAGATATTGATCTCCATGCCAAAGGCGGAGCCTCAGAACCAATCTCTAGATCATAAGGCCTTAAGCCTAAGGAGGAGTTCTGTCCTATCTGTGTATAATCCATTTATACACACTTAACCATTTTGCATAATGTCTGTTGCTTGCGAACTGTACATCCTGTTTATTTAATAAAGAGTTATTGTTTGAAAAAATAATATGAATATATGATACTCTTTTATATGACTAATCTGTCTGGATTAACTGAAGTTTGTTAGCAGTCCTGGATCCTCTGCGTACTTGAAACTACGGACAATCGTGTGTCATATGCTCATAAAGTTGGATATTGTTTCCTTTATCTTTGCAAAGGTGGTCGAATCCAACATACTACAAAAAATATACGAGTCTCATGTGTAAAGAAAACTTATCAAGGAAATTTACCAAACAGTGATTCTGGAATCTCCTTGTCAGCCATGAAGTTTGGAGTAACAGAATTTGTGAACCCAAAAGACCATGAGAAACCAATACAACAGGTTATCATTGAACTCACTGATGGTGGGGTTGACTACAGTTTCGAGTGCATAGGCGACGTGTCTGTCATGAGAGCTGCTCTAGAGTGCTGCCACAAGGTTAGTGGATAATACAATGCAAATATCTTGGTTTGGGGCTTCCTATGAATTTTGCTTTTTGAGGATACAAGGCCATAATAATGCAAAGCTTGTTTGCTTCTTAGGGTTGGGGAACATCTGTGATCGTGGGTATTGCAGCTTCTGGACAGGAGATCTCCACAAGGCCATTTCAGCTGGTTACTGGGCATGTATGGAAGGGAACGGCCTTAGGTGGTTTCAAGACCCGTAGTGAAGTTCCTTGGCTTGTGGAGAAATACATGAAGAAGGTTATCATCACCTCCTTAATTCTGGGCAATAAAGATGTTTTTCTTTTCTCTATCTGAAATGGTTTTTGAGTTTTCTACAGTTTATTTGCGCTGTTTGTATGGCTGTTTTAGTGGGCTTTTGCTACAAAAGAATTGCTTGGCTGAACTTGGAAGTTGGTGGCACTTAATAGTGCAGTTAGGGTGGCAGAGTTGACAGTAGTTTAGAAAATAGGTGTTTGATGGGGAGCTTGTGTGTGTGTGTATATATATATATATATATATGGGTTATATTAAGATGCTCACACTATGAAGTAATTTATCATTGTATTCAATAAATTTTGGACACTTCTATACCTTTGTTTTGTACATGGTGCATTTTTTTAAGAAGGGTATTTTCGATCATTAGAAAGGGTATGATATCATCCACATGGGGTGAGACATCACCACATGGAGCACACAAGTGGCATTTAATGCTCCATATGGGTGATGTCACACCTGATGTAGATGACATTACACCTCTCCTAATGACCAAAATATCCTTACTAAAAAAAAGCTTTATGTATAAAATACGGGTATAAGTGTCCAAATTTTGTTGAGTACAATGATAAATTACTCCATAGTGTGTGCACCCTAACATACCCCTATTTATATATATAGAAAACTCTTAAAAACGCCTATAGGATAAATTGAATAGTGTTTTGCCCCGCTATAGACATGCTATGTCAGTGGTGGTTTTGCCTTAAAAACCGCCACGGATGTACAGGAGCCGTAGTAGTTGCGGTTGCCTGTGTTTTTTTACGTGAAAAAATACGCCGTCCGAAAAAATCAGACGGCACCAAGCTTATGGGTGAAAACACTGTTCATTTTCGCCTTAGGCATTGCGTAGTGGCTTCCTATATATATAGAGGGAGGTCACAATTGCTTACAACCATCTGATGTGAAATCTGATAGCTTGGGTGTGTCACAAAGTGGTCACAATTAATCTTGACCATTGGATGTGAAGTTGGGTGGCTGCATTTATTTCATTGACCAATCTCAAAGTTCAAAAGAATTTTTCTTGAAGTTTGTGACACACCCAAGCTATCAAATTTCACATCAGATGGTTTTATGTAATTGTGACCTCCCTATTCCAAAGGTAAATAGTCAAGCTATCAATTGAGAACAACACTGGTTAGTAGGGGTAATATGGTTTAAGTGGAAGGCTCTAAAATGGCGAGGGAAATGCCCTGAACGACATAGATAAAAGTAGTGCGAAAAGATATGATGACTTATGTTTTGACTGAGGGTATGGCCCTTGATAGATTGAAATAGCATAACAAGATTCGTGTAACCGATCTCAAATAGTTGGGATAAGGCTCGGATGATGATATAGTGTCGTTTTTATAATATGCAAACACCTTTATTTTTAGAATGTTAACTTTAATAAAGGAAAATGTACAAGTACAACTGGCCCTGGGTGACCAAGGGAGCAGCCATCAAAATTGAGCTTTAGTTGACCTGGTTCAAGTGCCTGCCTTATAACAAAACGACTTACCCTAGGTGTGGTAAGATGGCATAATGCCTGCCAATTGAGCAAAAAATCAGCTGGTAAGAAGTGGTTGAGCTGTTTGTGGTTTCCAGCCACGAAGGTAAACTAGGGATCTAATGCACTTCTTGAGCCCTTCTGAGGTGGCTAAATATGACTATTGCGCTCAATCCATATTACCCAAAGAGAAGCAGATATGGTCGCCTTCCATAACAAGATGTTTGCCTTAGGCCACGGTATAAACTGAAGTATGTTGAAGAGGCAAGGGAGGGAAGGTGGGGTGATCCAAAAGAGCCCAAAAAGTTGTCAAGAGGCTCCCCAAATCTCGGTAGCCAATTTGCAGTGAAGAAAAAAGTGGGCGTTCATTTCCTCTTCCCAAAGGCACATGATGCAACGATTGGGGAGAGACATCCCTCTCCTCTGGAGGTGATCAATTGTCAACAACTTTTCGAGTGAGGCTAGCTAGTTAAAGATCTGTAGTTTTGGAGGGACAAAGGATACGACACCTTGGCTGAAATGCGGGGGAGAAGGCAGGGAAATAAGGGGAAGGAGAAAAAAGGGAGAGGTAGAAGGAAGATACTGAGAATAAGCTAAAGGCACACTGTGTCCAAATAAACCTGCCGTCCCCGAGCAAGGCAGGAAGACTGAGTGCATGAGGCCCTCCAGAAGGTGGAAGGCATCCAATTCATGGTCAAGCAAAGGTCTTTTGAAAGATGGGGATTGGGATCTGTGGTGGGACGAAATGGGGAAGTGGTCAAGGACTAAGGCTGACCAGTTACTAGCCACCCTATATAGAGTCGGGAATTTGTCTCTGAGGGGAGTATAACCATACCAAAAGTCCGTCCAATACAGCCTTCAGTTACCAGTTCTCGGCTAGAATCGTAAGTGTGGCTTGAAGTTATTGTAGAGTGGACCAAAGTCTGCCAAAAACCTAAGGATTGGCTATTGGTCTGGCACTGGGGAAGCCAAATCGAGGTGTGAAATATTTGATGTGCAGTACCTCCTACCACAAATGGCCCTCTAGGGTGAATAAGTGCCACCACCATTTCTCTAGGAGAGTGAGATTGCATTGTCTAAGTCTACAGATCCCCACACCCCAAGGGCCCTGGGCCCGGTTGAATGAGTCGATCTTGAAAGCCAAAGTATTGACATGAAGGGGGTTCGAATGCCTCTCCATCTGCAAGGTCATAAGTGATCTCTAGCATTCTCTATAGATAAGAATGCATCGGATCGACTCGATTGATATGTTGGGGGTAGATGACTTGAGATTCTGGTGACCTAGCCGTATCTACACACTTTGTCCCACCGCACCAAATGGACTTCTTTGGAGTTTCCTTCACTAGACCATAAGAAGTTTCTCATCAGTTGCTCTAAGCAAGCAGCAATGGAGGTTGGCATCTGAAAGGGACATTTGGAAGATAGGTACTTTGAAAAGGGTGGCCTTGATCAACGTCCCCGTACTTGCTGAGAAAAGAAAATGACCTTTTCAGCACGGCGTACCTCCAAACCTTGCCAAAAGAAAGAATTCCGGTATTGGAAACTCTTATGGTGGCCTGAAAATCTGTTTTAACCCGTTATTATGAAATTTCAAAGCACAAAAAATGCTGCGGATCTAGTAGATCTATAAACACTTGAAAATCTTGAAAATAGAGGGTCTGAATACTATATTCTAAAGGTCTACTATTTTTAAGATTTGAAATCCTCTTTTTTTCATATTTATATATCTCAAGGTTGAGATGATCAATTAGAGGGTTTTCCAGCATTAGAACAACATTTTCTAATGAGTTTCTGAGGTGCGTCTTACTTTAATAGTACAAGGTTGAAACCGTAATATGTATACTATGAGACGATTGATCTTTGTTACAAAGAGGTCACAATTCTCCATCATTAGTCGGAAGGCTTCGGTTGTGCCACGAAGTTCGAGAAATTTTTTTTTGAACTTTAGTCTAGTTAATGGCACACTCACAAATGCCTTATTTGAAATCTAATGAACAAGAGTAACTGTGACCTTATACTAAAGCAAATGGTCTCTTTGGATATTTTTCCAATATATATATACATATATATATATAGAGAGAGAGAGAGAGAAAGAGGGAGTAATGATCCTATGAGATCCTCCCACACCCATGTGTGTAGGATCCCAAAGGATCATCATTACATTTGGCACATATCTCTAGAAAAGTTATCACATGGGTGTGGGAGGGTCTCATAGGATCATTACGCGCATATATATAGGGCAACGATCTAAGCAACGGTTGTATCATAGTCTAATGCAACCACACTTCTAAAAAAGCATGTTTGTGGTATTTGTATGACCCAAAATTTTGTACACACACTTTCTTCATCTCAATAATCAATCCAAGAAAAAAAAGTTCAATTTGAACCCTAGATATGGTCAAAATGAGTCCCCTCCAACAACGAACCTAGACCATTCATTTGGTGAATTTCAAGATCTTAGCCTTTACAAACTCCAAATCATTTTTTTCTTTGTTAACATTGTTCATCTAATGATAACAAATCTATCTAAAAAACAGGAAAAGAAAAAATCCTTCTACGGCCTAGATCTATGCATCTCACAAAAATGGACGGCCTATATTAATTGGGCTAAAAAAGAGTATATATTTCAAAGTTTGGATCAAACAAATAGCCTTAACATTTTTTTTAAAGGTTGTTGCATCATATTATAATAGAACCATTGCATGAAATCACTGCCCATATATATATATATATATATATATATATATATATATATAAATATCTATAAATCATTTTCAAAACGAGAAAAGTCTTCCAGTACGAAAAAGAAATTTTATAAAATTTTTGTAAAAGATCATTCCTTTAAACTAAAGGGAAAAATAAAAATACCTGTTTGTTTTAACTGTGGTAAAGTAGGACGTTATAAGAATAAATGCGGAGTCAAAAGAAGATTAATTCTCTTGAACTCAAGGATAGTATTAAAAGACAATTGTATGATATTCTTTTAATAAGAGAGGAATCATCAGACAGTTCTTCTGAATCTGGTGAAGCGATGTTAATTGGAGAAGTTGGAGATGAAGAATTAATACTTTCAAGTTCCGACTCTGATTCAAAATACGGTGATCACCAAAATCATAGTGACTCTTGTCACAGTAATTTTTATAAAGCCATTATTGATATGAATGGGTTGAGTTTAAATACTCTTAACAAAAGAAGAAAAATTAATTATCAAGTTAATTGATAAAATTAGTGATCCAGAAGCTAAGAAGGAAGCTTTAGTCCAATATATAAATATGGCCAATAATACTTCGGCCTCCAACTCCTAAGCCTTCTCTTTTTCCTACCAGAGAAGACTATAGCTTTTTGGAAATTATGAGAAGAGTCCAGGACAAAAATCAAGATATAAGAAAACCCTCAATCCCAAAATTAAAGCATGATTTGAATGAAGTATAGAATGAACTTATGGCTCTAAAGACCAGAGTCAAGGTATTAGAATTAGCTACTACTTCTTCTTTTAAAGAAAAAGAACAATTAGAAGATGAAAATGAGTTTGAAAACATAATGAATGATTACCAACAACTTATAGTTCCTGAAATAGAAGATACTCTTCTTCATATAATAGAAGGTGAACCTTCGTCAACAGGAGCATGCAATGCTCTTGAAAGGGCTAAGCTAGGAGATTTAAAATATGTAAATCTTATAGATAAAGTAATTACTCAAAGATGGTTTACCCTAATAACTGTAGTGGTTAATAAGTAATTTAGTTTTCAAACCACTGCTCTCATAGACTCCGGTGCATATCTAAACTGTATAAATGAAGGACTGGTTCCTACAAAATACTTTAGCAAAGCCACCCAAGTGTTAAATATAGTTGATGGCAGCAAAATGATGATTAATTATAAGTTGTCTGACGCGGTCGTGTGCAACAATGGAGTATGTCTTATCCTAATATTCATTATGGTTAAAGGTTTAAGCCAGCCTGTGATTCTTGGAACACCCTTTTTAAACATGCTATACCTGGTTGTTACGCTTGATGAGACTGGGATTGAATCCCAAATAGAAGGGCATCAAGTTAAATTCGATTTTATCGAGCAGCCTAGGGTGCATGAGATTAATAATATCAAGAATAAGATAATTACCAAAGAAAAGTTTCCCTTTTACTTAAACGAGGAGATTAAGTATAAAATAATTGAAGAAAAGACTCAGCAGGAAGTAAGTGTGTTTAAAAACACCTTGGAAAGAGAAATAGGGTCAGATATTCCTAATGCTTTCTGGAATAGGACGCAACACATCGTTGAATTGCCTTACGAGCCTGATTTTAATGAACGTAAGATTCTTTCAAAATCTAGGCCTATTCAAATGAACAACATACTCCTTGAAATCTGCAAACCAGAGATTCAAGATTTGCTTAATAAAACACTTATCAGAAAAAGTTCTTGTCCATGGAGTTGTTCAGCTTTCTATGTAGAAAAGCCTCTGAAATTAAAAGAGGAGCACCAAGACTAGTCACAAACTATAAGCTTTTAAATAAGGCCCTTAGATGGATTAGATATCCTATTCCTAAGAAGAACTATCTTTTAGATAGACTAGTCCATGCATGCATATTTCAAAATTTGACCTAGAATCTGGATATCGGCAAATCTAGATTGGAAAATGATAAATATAAAACTGCTTTTAATGTTCCTTTTGGACATTATGAATGGAATGTAATGCCATTTAGGGTTAAAAATGCCCCTTTTGAATTTCAGAATATTATGAACGCTATTTTCAACCCTTATACAAAATTCATGATTGTTTATATTGATGATATGCTAATCTTTTCAAACTCTTTAGAGAAACATTTAAATATCTTTGTAAAAGCAGTGAAAAATGCCGACCTAGTAGTCTATGTAAAAAAGATTACTCCCTTTCTAACAAGGATCAGGTTTCTTGGTCATAATATCCACCAAGGGAGTATGATTCCAATAGAAAGAGGTATATAATTTGTATACATACATATATATATATATATATATATATATATATATATATATATATATATATATATCTATATGTGTGTGTGTGTGTGTGTGTTTGTGTGTGTGTGTGTGTGTGTAAGGTTGCAACCTTAAACAATTAAATTAAGGTGGACCTCCAAATTTTATCATAAATATAATTTGGTGTAAAAAATTCTTAAAGTGGCTTGAAAATATATTTTCATCTCTAATTATAAAATTTTAAAATCCAAAAATGGTTCAAATCAAGTAGATCTACAAATACTTGAAAATCTTGAAAATTTACGCTCTAGTTAATGTGTTGCAATATACACTATTTTTAGGACTCAAAATCTTTTCTTCCCTTTCACATTCATACATCTCAATGTTTAGATGATCAATTAGAGGGTTTTCCAACATCAAAACAACCTTTTATGATGGACTTTTGAAGTGCACCTTAATTCTACATTTTAAGGTTGCGACCTTTTATAAACTTTTTCCTTCCTATTTTCTCATGATTTCTTTTCCGCCAATGTTTTAAAAAGTGAATTTACACTCACATGTTGTTTGAAGTTTACTATAAACGCAATAGTCATGCATTCATAGATTTTAGTTTCTTTTATGAATGCAAGAAAATATAATCCATAGTTTCTTTCCATGTTTTTTAAGTTTTTTCATTGGTAATAGGTCACAAAAATATAAGAAGGCTATAAACTGCTAAATCTGAACTTAAAAGGGAAACTTTTGTTTCTATTACTTTCTACTTTCTTTTTCTCCTGTTAATTTCTTGAGAAAATCTCTTGAAAACCTAAAGTTGTAAACTTTTCCTAAAAGTCAATGGGCGAGAAGTTTTGCAGTTTTGGTTTACCAAGTTTGGACATGGTAAATTTTGGTGATGAGTAGCACAATGAATTTGGTGGGGGTTTGATCACTTGGTCTGGGCAATGGCGCTCATGTTTGGCTTGCTGGCCTTAGAGGAATTGATGGAGGTTTTGTGGTGGGCTAGCTGGGAGATTTGGTTGTGTTGGTAGAGGGTTTGGCATAGTGGTGCTGGAGGTGCATCTTGTGTTGCTCATGGACACTAGGTTGGTATTCTAAGCACTAGGCTGCCATTGTAACTGTTGGGTGTACTTTTAGTCATCATATGAGGCTAAGTACATTATGATAATTGCTCAATGAAGTGAAGGCGTAATCATGAGATAGATGTTTAACCAACACTAGATAAATGTCTTAAGAGACAGTGGATAAGATATGCAAGCCCAATGGGCACAACTCTTGAAGATATTTGCAAAGATATACTCCTAATAGGATATGAAGAATATGATATGCCCAAGACTCATCATATGAATGCCCCAATATGCCTTTAGAGTCTTGTTCGTCAGTCAACCCATACTTGTCCTAACTTATGACCAATGATAGTGAGAGGAGTCCACCATCTCAATTCAAGACAAATTCTAAGATACATATACTCCTAGGGCTTATATATGCCTATCCACATGAGGCAGATTCTAGGATACATATATACTCCTGAGGCCCATATATGCCTCTCCACATGATATTGGAGGAATATGATACGGAATGATACACTTCTTAATCTATCATTGGTCACATATGTGCATCGTGACTAACGATCGATGATAAGGGACCATCAAACCATCTTAATTTGAGATAGCCTCTGGGATGTATATAATCCAATGGCCCATATATGCCTCTCCACATGATATTGGAGGAATCTAATATGGAATGATACACTTCTTTACCCATCATCAGTCACATATGTGCATCGTGACTAACGATCGATGATAAGGGACCATTAAACCTTCTCAATTTGAGACAGACTCTGGGATGCATATACTCCTATGAGACATATATTTGGCTCGTTTTGAGTCCGATCTCTCTCATTCCTTTTGCAAACTGATCTCCATCATTTTAATCTCTCTCATTGGGCTTTATTTGTTGTTTTAAAAAGTGTTTGAAGCTTCCCATTTGAATTGATCACCTTGTGATTACAAAACCATTCTTGCACTTATCCTTGGGACAATAGTAAGTCCTCAAAAGGTCCGGTTGTGACCCGGGCATAAGGGTTCGAATCCATTGGCTTCCCCACTTAATATTGGCACTCAACTCACTGTTACAAGTCTAGAAAAGTTCTGTAATTTTTGTTTCAAGTGTTTATGTTATGTCATTTGGTTATGTAAGAGCATAAGCTCATTTCTTGTAAAAATGTCATGTTTTGTGACATAGTTTTGATTTGTGGGCAAAGATATGTATTGTGCCCCCATAAGGGGACTGTTATAGAGTCATTTGTAAGTGGTATTCATGTCTTAAAGTGTTGTTACTTCTTATTTGACTGGCTGTAATTGTTTATTTACTTGTTTAAGCAAGACCGCTTATTGAAAATTTCGAGTTATATCATCAATTTGGTTTTGCGCAAAGAACACTCTAGACTCTATATCACATCAATTGGTATCAGAGCTAGGGCTCTTTAGCGGCCCCCTTTTTGAGTCTTAAGTGAGTGTCTAGAGTCCCAAGTTAGGGACCAACGGCTGCCAAGTTGATTTTGACGAATTGCTCAAAGAAGGGCGGTTCAATGGAAACAATTTTCCGGAATGGAGGAGAAAGATAGGTTATGTCTTTCATGAAGAAGATCTCATACCTCTTCTTACATCTAGACCACCAAATCAGCCAGCCCTTAATGCCCCTCAAGTTATTAAGGATGCTTATGAAACTTGGCACCGAAAAAATCAAAATGCCATGAACATTATGTTTACCACAATGAATGAAACCTATGTTTATTTGTGTGAAAGACATAATAGACGATATGAAAAAAAAGTTTGACACTCCCAATGAGGCCAAGAGAATTTTGAGGCTGAGAGGCCTTGTTACTTGCAAGATGGATGATCACACAAAAGTAAGTGATCATTTAAGAGAGTTTAATAATTGTGTTAGGGAAGGAGAGTGTTAGGGAAGGAGAGAAAATTGGTCTCCACTTTGATCGAGTTACTATTAACACACTCTTTGTACTCTCCATTGGGAGAGTTTCGTGGCGAACTTAATGGGAAAAGATGCACCAAGCATGATCGATGACATAGCTTCTTTCATTGAGGTGGAAGCGAAAAGAAGAATGGCAATGGATGAACCTTTGGCTATGGTCCATATGGTAAAAGCTCAAAACCCACCCTCTTCTTCTACTCCCCTTCTTCTCACCCTCATTTCTTCTTCTCTTTCTTCTTCTATGGTGAATGAATGTAATGTTGGGGTGAGTGGGAGTGCTCACATTCAAAACAAGAAAAAGAAAGGAAAAGGAAAATGGAAGGGTAAGAAAAATCAAAGAGGAAAACCATACCCCCCTTATCTATTTAGCCCTTATCCTCCTAAACCCCATGCCCTCCATCCTAACCAAGCAAGTCAAGGGTCTTTTAGACGTAAGCCGCCGCCCACACCAATGATGGTTCATGGGAGGCCCGCTTGGCCATCTGGCCAAGACTTCTCAAAAGTGCAATGCTTTACGTGTAAGAAGTTTGGACAATCGCAAAAGTTTTGTAGACACCCTCCTCCACCACAAAACTCTCCCTTTTTTCCTAGGCCTAGTGTCGATAAGCCCAATGCTTATGCTGGTAGTGGACTAAGGAAAGAGAGGATTTGTGTGGTTTATGATACTTTAATTACTAATGAGAAGGTTGATGTCTGGGTGCTTGACTCTGGCGCCACCATTCATGTGGCCAACTCGATGAAAGGTTTTAGATCCTTTATTGAAGTTGAACCCGGCACCCAAAATATGGGTGGAAATCAAGCGGAAAAAGTTTTAGGAAAGGGGGAATATATATTGGAGCTCACTAATGGCGAGACTCTAATCCTTAAAGAAACCTCTATACCCCTGGAATGAGGAAGAGTCTCATTTCGGTTTCAAAGAGGAGTACGTTCGGCTTTATGCTCATGTGTAAGGAAGCTAATGTTTATGTGCATGATGGATCTATCGAAGGAGATCTTGTTTTTGTAGCTCATCTAGTTCAAGGGCTTTATCAAGTTGAAATGAAATAGGAGTTTGCGTATTTGGCTGATGATTTTCAAAATTTACTTTTATGGTATTTGAGACTAGGCCATATTAGCCCATCTAGAATGAAAATTATGATGAGAGAGGGACTTCTTGACAAAATGAATGGTGATTTACAAAACAAGTACGATGCATGCCTAGACGGGAAAATGGTAAAGAAATCCTTTGAAAAGGTCGCAAGGGTCACTAGGCTGAACTAATCCACATTGATGTATGTGGGCATATGAGTGTGCCAACCAAAGGGCACATGAGGTACTTTATTACATTCATCGATGACCACTCTCGGTTCGGACACAGCTATCTTATGAGGAACAAGAATGAGGCCTTAAGCAAATTTCAAGAATATAAAGTGGAAGTTGAAAACCTATTAGGTCAAACAATTAAAAACCTTAGGTTGGATGGAGGTGCAGAGTACACCTCCCAAGCCTTCCATGAGCTTTGTGTTCAATATGGCATTATTCACCAAACCATCATGCCTTTTTCACCCGAACAAAATGGGGTAGCTGAAAGAAGGAATAGGACCCTAATTGAGATGTTGCGAAGCATAATGAGTACCGCCCATCTTGGTTTAGAGATTTGGGGGGAGGCTATTCTAACCGCCACATATGTCCTTAATCGGACTCCCATTAAAGCGGTCTCATCAACTCCATACCAACTCTTCATGGGGCAACCTCCCTCTATTAGACACCTCAAAGTTTGGGGATGTTCTGCCCATGTTCTCATACCCTCTCAAAATAGATCCAAACTTGATCCTAAAACCATAAAGTGTATTTTCATAGGATACCCATCTCATGGAAAAGGATTGAGGTTCCATAACCCAATGAATAGAAATGTAATTGAAAGCCTTGATACCCACGTCCTTGAAGATGAATACCTTGAGAGTGATATGACCCAAAAGAGAGTAGATTTCCATGAACTTGAGCCTAACAAAGAAATTGAAAACCCTTCCACTTAGGCGAAGTGACAGAATACGAAGCCCACCCCGAGTTTTTCACTTACCTTGGAGAAGCCTATGAGAGAATTAGTGAGGAACCCGATGATGAACCTCTTTCTTACCTACAAGCCATGTCTTGTCCTGATCATAAATTATGGAAGGAGGCCATGAAAGATGAGATGAACTCTATCATAAAGAACGCATGTGAGAGTTAGTCTGCCTACCACCTAACCATAAATCCATTGGGTGTAAGTGGATATTCAAAAAGAAACTTAACTCTGAAGGGCGTATTCAAAAATATAAGGCAAGACTTGTAGCAAAGGGATAGACTCAAAAAGAAGGGGTAGATTATTTTGACACCTATTCACCCGTTGCCAAAATGCCTTCAATTAGAATAATCCTTTCCATAACCGCCTACCTTGACCTAGAATTGCACCAAATGGATGTAAGAACCGCTTTCTTGAATGGTGAGCTTGAAGAATAAATCTTTATGAACCAACCCGAGGGATTTGTGGTGAAAGGGAAGAAAAATTTAGTATACAAACTTAATAAATCCTTATATGACCTCAAACAAGCTTCAAGAAGATGGTTCCTCAAATTCCACCAAACCCTTGTACGGAATGGATTCAATGCAAATGAGGATGATCATTGTTTCAGTTACAGAACTAGTGGGTGTGGCATCACTTTAATGACCCTGTATGTGGATGACATTCTAATAGCTAGTAGCACCTTAGACCTAATAGGGGATTCAAAGGCATTGTTATCTAATAGTTTTGACATGAAGGATTTGGGAGAAGCCTCTTACGTGTTGGGAATCCAAATTGTGAGAGATAGAGCAGCCCGTACAAGTCATTTGACACAATCCACATCGCAAGAAGGTTCTTGAGAGGTTTGATATGAGTGAGTGCAAATCTATTGATACACCCATGGAAAAGAGAGTGAAATTGAGTGTCAATATGAAACCGAGTGATGATCTTCAGAGAAGTGAAATGGAAAGGGTCCCGTATAGGAGTGTCGTGGGGTCACTAATGTATTTAACTAGGGAACTAGGCCCGACCTAGCTTTTGCTCAAAGTTTGATAGGTTGTTTTCAAAGTGATCTCGGGTTAGAACATTGGAAAGCCGTGAAAAGAATCATGAGATATCTAAAAGGAACAACTGAATATGGATTAACCTATGGGAATGTGAGTGAGCTTAGAGTTTTGGGATATATGGACTCCGACTATCATGGGGACCCGGATGACTCAAGATCCACATCAGGTTACTTATTTCTGTATGGAGGAGGGGCCATATCTTGGTGCTCCAAGAAGCAAGATACAATAGCCCTATCCACTATGGAAGCCAAGTACATAGCTTTCAGTTCCGCTGTTAAAGAAGCCATATGGATGAAGAAGTTCTTGAATCATCTGTTTTACAGCCCACTCTAGCATTGAACAATTAAAATCATATGTGATAATCAAGCTGCCATAGCCATGGCAGTAGAACCAAGGTTTCATATCAAATCAAGACACATAAGAGCTCGATATCATCGTGTAAGAGAAGAGATTGCAGCTGGTGAGGTGGAAGTGGGATATATTCCATTGGAGGTTATGTATGCCAACCCATTTACTAAGGGCTTGGTTGCTAGTGCTTTCATGAGGCATGTGCATGGGATGGGGCTAAGGAGGATAACATAGTTGTTATTACTTTTTCTCTTCATTATGAGTATTTCTTTTATAGATGTGTATGAATGTTTTACATTACACTATTGTGTGTGATAATGAGATTGAGAAAGCCTCTAAAGGCCAAGTGGGAGAATGTTGGCAATATTGCCTTTCAAGGCCTTAATGCCAAGAGTCTTTCGCTTAGTGGGAGTGAGCGAGAGAGAGAGAATCTAGGTATTTTGCGAACTAGGGCCAAGATTCTCTTACCTTGAGTACATGAGGCATTGAGAGTTTACGTTTTGAGAAATCAATTTCTTAAGGAGGTGTGAGGGTTACCTCCTAGTCAGGAATTTTAATTAGACTGCCTCATGATTAGTTATGATTAGCCATGGCTTGGAGAATCTAATCGAGTAGCATAGAAACCTAGTGTTTGTTGAGAGTTGGCCTTGTATGGGACGGTCAAGACTCATGGGACATGAGTCCGTAACCTGACACAAGACCATTACATGGCATGTGCGCTTTCATTCGTAAGGGAAGCCACTATTTTTAAGTTTTATCCGGCGTAGAAGAGTCAGTACACATGTGCTTTGAGAGGACCCCTGTATTTAAGTAAGAATATGTCCCACAGGGGTGCGCCTGTAATCTATTGAGAACTCGATGATGGGAACCTCTGCCTCAAAGACTTTGTTGTGTCCAATTATGTGTCCCTGTCATAGACTGTGGAACATAGGTGCATTGGGTCAACTTGAGACATAGTGGAACATCGTTCGGGATTAGCCCAATGGAGTTACGTCGATACCTAAAATCAAAGCCTCGAGATCTCACATACCTTTTGTCCGATTTTATTTTAATGAGAAATGATATAAAGATGTTTAAATATGATTTAAATATTTATTAAAGTTTTTTGGATTTTTTAAATCACCAAAAATGTGACTTTCGAAATTGTTCGGGTGTATGTGAGGACGTCCATGTGGATGCCACATGGCACCTGAGTGGCCATAGGGTAGCCACATGGCACCATGGACCCCTCGCGTTTGCCCCCCCCCCTTGTTTGCGAGAAGATTCCCATGCATGGGAGACCCTATGGCACTGGGTCACTTACCTTCCTTTTTTTCTTTTATTTCAAACCTTATGTTATATTGTTATGACTTAAAGATGGATTTTAGTCACATGCTTAAATGTCACACATGTGACATGCTTGGCTTGTGTAGAGTCAAAGCAATTTTAAAATAAAATAATGTTTGAAAATATTATTATCCATATGGGACATATGCCATGTGAACATTTCATGTGGATGTGCTCCATTGGTGTGACCCATGTGAAGAGTGTAAGGTGCATGTAAAGGGCGTGGGTTGAGCTAATTCTATTAGTTGTGTCATAATCCCCTTCCACCTTTTCCATGTGATTGAAACTTTTTACCAAAATGCCCTTACCCTTGACCATTCTCTACACTTATAGATTTATTAAAATTCAAGGGTCTTTATGTAAAGCCCTTTTGGATATAATTGGAATTAATATATGGGGGAAAATGTGGCTTTGATTTAGGGTTTATGAGGTGATAAGGTGCTTAAATCTCATCCCTTCATCCTAGTAGTTGGATGGAGATGAGTGGCTAGGATAATTAGCCTCTCATGTGCCATTGATGAAGTGCATCAAGGGTCATGATCAATTCATAACTTATACACTTCATATAAATACACTTCAAGCCCAATATTAAGTGGGGAAGCCAATGGATTCGAACCCTTATTCCCGGGTCACAACCGGACCTTTTGAGGATTTAATATTGTCCCAAGGATGAGTGCAAGAGTAGTTTTGTAATCACAAGGTGATCAATTCAAATGGGAAGCTTCAATCACTTTTTAAAACAACAAATAAAGACCAATAAGAGAGATTGGAATGATGGGATCAGTTTGTTAAAAGAATGAGACAGATCGAACTCAAAACGAGCCAAATATGAACAAACTACTCCATAGTGTCGACCGGTCTACCAATGTTTTTCTCAATGTAAAAAGAGGAACTGTAACTCAACAAATGAACTTTAAAATGGATATTAATTCTCTGAACTTGAAGATTAATAAAGGATATACTCAAAAAAATTTGGATGGAAAGGATCTATGAGAAACTAGACATGACTCATAAAACAATCAAGATATTGTACACACCATCAAGGTTAAGGGGCACAACTTATAACTCTAGCTTAATTATCATGCAAAACCAATGGAAAAAAGAAGTTAAATTTCTGCAAACATGAAGTTACAACAAGTTTAGATCATGAAGAAGTGAAGCAATCAAGGAGAAACTCACAAATAGATGATACCTTGATGGTGACATATGATGGATTTGACTTTGTAGAAGGAAGGGGCATCATTAAAGATCATTTTGTGATCAAGAACATGAACCAAAAGGGGCTGAACGTGGAGCTCAAGTTTTGATCTCTTTTCTCTCTTTTTGATTCATGAAAAGTGTTTTCTTAGGATTTGAATTTGGGCTTTAAGTGTATTTATATGAAGTGTATAAGTTATGAATTGATCATGACCTTTGATGCACTTCATCAATGGCGTATGAGAGGCTAATTATCCTAGTCACTCATTCCCATCCAACCACTAGGATGAAGGGATGGGATTTAAACACCTTATTACCTCATAAACCCTAAATCAAAGCCACATTACCCTTTTATCCTTGTCCCCATATATTAATTCCTAGGGCAATGATTTCATGCAATAGTTGTATAGTAATATGATGCAATAACCTTCAAAAATCATGTTATAACCATTTGTTTAACCCAAAATTTGAAATATACACTCTTTTCATCTAATGAACAATCACAAAAAAGAAAAATTTGAAAACACAACCTAGCGAGTATTTTTTTAGCCCAATTAACATAGGCTGTTCATTTTGGTGAGAAGCTTAGATCTAGGCTTTAGAAGGATTTTTTTCATTTCCAATTTTTTTGGATGGTTTTATTATCAGTAGATGAACAATGTTAAAAAAAAAAAAAAAAATGATTGAGTTTATAAAGGCTAAGATCTTGAAATTCACCAAATGAATGAACTAGATTCATTTTTGAAGCGTACTCATTTTGACCATATCTAGGGTTCAAATTAAACTACTTTTTGTTTGGGATTGATTACTGAGTTGAAGAGTGTGTGTGCAAAATTTTGGGTCATACAAATACTACAAACATGGTTTTCTAGAAGTGTCGTTGCATTATACTATGAGACAACCGTTGCATGAAATCACTGCCCTAATTCCAATCATATCCAAAAGGGCTTTACTAAAAAGGGCTTATGACACCACCAATAGAATTAGCTCAACCTACACCCTTCACATGCACCTTACACTCTTCACATGGGTCACAACAATGGGGCACATCCACATGAAATGTTCACATGGCATATGTCCCATGTGGATAATAATATTTTAAAACATTATTTTATTTTAAAATTGCGTTGGTTTTACACAAGCCAAGCATGTCACATGTGTGATATTTAATTATGTGACTAAAATCCAACTTTAAGTTATAACAACATAACATAAGGTTTGAAATAAAAGAAAAAATGAAGGTAAGTGACCAAGTGCCATAGGGTCTTCCATGCATGGGAATCTTCTCCCAAACAACGGGGGGGCAACGTGAGGGGTCCATGGTGCCACGTGGCCACCCTATGGCCACTCGGGTGCCATGTGGCATCCACATGGATGTCCTCACATAAGCTCGAACAATTTCGAAAATCACATTTTTGGTGATTTAAAAAATCCAAAAAAAATCTCCAAAAATTCCTATAAATATTTAAATCATATTTAAACATCTTTACATTATTTCTCACTAATATAAAATCAGACAAAAGGTATGTGAGATCTCGAGGCTTTGATTCTAGGTATCGAAGTAACTCCATTGGGCTAGTCTCAAATGATGTTCCACTATGTCTCATGTTGACCTAATGCACCTATGCTCCATAGTCTATGGTAGGGACGCATAATTGGACACATCAAAGTCATTGAGGCAGAGCTTCCCATCATCAGGTTCTCGATAGATTACAAGAGCACCCCTGTGGGACATATTCCTACTTAAATATAGGGGTCCTCTCAAAGCATATGTATATTGGCCCTTCTAAGTCAGATAAAACTTAAGAGAAGTGGCTTCCCTTTCGAATGAAAGTGCATATACCATGGAATGGTCTCGTGTCAGGTTACGAACTCATGTCCCATGAGTCTTGACTATCCTATACATGGCCAACTCTCCACAAACACTCGGGTTCTATGCTACTCAATTGGATTCTCCAAGCCCTGGCTAATCACAACTCATCATAAGGCATTCTAATTAAAATTTCTGAATAGGAGGTGACCCTCACACCTCCTTAAGAAATTGATTTTTCAAAACGTAAACTCTCAGTGCCTCATGTACTCGGGGTAAGAGAATATGGACCCTAGTTCGCAAAGTACCTAGATTCTATCTCTCACTCACTCCCACTAAGCGAAAGACTCTTGACATTACAGCCTTGAAAGGCCATATCGCCAACAATATATGCCTCTCCACATGATATCAGAGGAGTTCTGATGTGGTGTGAGAAGTCTCTTTGACTCGGTCGTCAATCAAGGATAAAGCGTCTGACGGACAAAGCATAAGGAAAATCTCACCATATGATATCACAATGAGGTGTGTCCTTATAAGTATTCCATTAGGCCTCATATGCTTCTAAGTCTAAGAATTATACAAATTGGGTATCATTTGGAGTTTGCTTAGCCCCAGGATCCATATTCATTAGTGGTCATGATATACCTTGACCGACGACCCCAAACTTTATGTTTGGGAGTAATCCAAAACTTGCAGGGATTCATATTTGAGGCATTATATCCCTCACCTTGAAGTTTCACATCACTCGGAGATGGTTTGACCCCTCATCTGTATCCATCGGCAGTCAAAAGCTTTATGCGAGTCTGTTAAAGGCTAGGATGACCCCCCGTCCCGAAAATTGATATTTCTCTCTATCCACAAGGAATTTTCTCATAGGTTCAGGACCATTGGATTCCTAACTCAATGCTCTATTATCCTTAAATGGTACAGCATTAAATTGATCCCTGAGGTGGAAGCGGTTGATCCCACAATCCCCTGATTTTGCTGATGTAATTTCCAGCAGAGAAGGGTCAAATTCAATAGATCATATCTCTCATATGTGATCTATTTGAAGTGAGACTTGGACCATTGTGTTTGTCTCTGAGTCCTCTATAATCTCTCAAAATTTCATTATCAAAGGGTGTGTCATCTGGAAGCGGTGAAGGAAATACGAGGATATGGCAAAATTGTATTACGACAGCTTGATCGACGATGGATAAGAAACAACAACATCCTTTAATTTTCTTACGCGGTGTCTTGCTGAATCTGGGAGCTACGAGTTCAAATTCGAACATCAGATGGATAGATTGACTAGATATATGAGTATCACCAGAATCACCTGTGAGTGCATTCAAATTGAAACGAAGCTACATTGAGATTCGATCATGAAAGATAAAGGCGTATGATCAACAAATCTATAGACGTGACGAGTTTTTATAATTATCAACTCGTGAATGATTATGTAAACCTCGTTTCTTGATGAGGAAGGGGTTGGTTGGTTGGTTCAGTCTGAGAGAGATTGAGATATATGCATTACTCTGCATAGCCTTTGTGCGTGCAAGAGAGAAAAGAAGTTGATTGTATTCACTGTGAGTTAAGGAGCAGCCTAGCCTACTGATATTGATGCTTTCCAAACTACAGTGTAAGGATTTGGTTGAGAGAGAGAAGCTATTGAACTTAGACTCATTTGAGGCTTGATATCGAAGAAAAAACAAATCACACGGACAATACTCTTGCGTTCAGTTCAGGTATTTGGGCTCGAGTTGCCCATGGTATTGATTTATTTTCGTGCGTTTGTATATTTTCCTTTCTTAGGATTGTATATATAGGCTTCAAGCCCCGAATCAAGGGTATTTGGCTTAGCTTTTAGGCTGATGTAAATTGTAATGACGGTTTAAGCCTCTGGAACTCTTCCGTACCCCGTATGATATGTAAAAACCTGTGTTTCTATGATATAAAATACATAGGCGAATTTGGCCCCGAATGTGTTTGCCCTCAGGTTGTTTCATTTGGAATACGGCACATTTTTAAAGCGTCCAGTATCTAAACCAAGATAAATAGAAAAATGTGCAGTAGTTTCTACAAAGTTTCCACTATAGTCTGATAGATTATGATAGACCTTAATCTGAAAGGGCATCTCCCTTTGGTTCCTGCACGATGATGGTTGAGGTTAACAATCCTAGGCCCCTCGGCATATGTGCTTAGGCACCATTGGTCCTCACTGCCCATCTTTGCCTATGGATGGCCTGTTGGAGTACTATTTTGATCTTGTGGTAATGCTGTTCTATTTCTAAATAGTGGACAAGTCATATTTCCTGTTTCTAACTGTATATCTTTTATTTTATTTTTTGGTTCATTTTTGTTTCAGGAGATCAAAGTGGACGAATATATCACACACATTGTGCCACTTGGGGAGATTAATAAAGCTTTCAATCTGATGCATGAGGGGAGCTGTCTCCGATGTGTCATAGACCTGCATGCTTGAGGTGCACGTTGTGTTCTTTGTATGGATGTGCATGACAGGACAGTGTAGGATTTGTGATGTTATTATAAGCAGCTAGCATGCTTTGAATTGCTCAAATCCTTGGCATCATTGCAGTGGTAGTGTAATTCTATTGGTAATAATAACTTCCAAAAAACAGTATAATTCAGTGGCTTATACACCTAAAGACTTGAGAAAAGTGGTTTGCAGAATGTCGAAAAGGAACCTTTAAGATATTCCTTCATGTTTTTTAGCAAGGCTTAGAAGTATGATCTTTAAGTATTCTAATGGTAAGTGGCCTTGGTTGTCTCTTAGGAGACATCTGATACTTTCAGTGCACAGAAAAGAATAAAAATTTTTTTTAAAAAATAGTAACTGCCCTTGGTTGTTATATTTATGAATGCTGAGAAACACCCTTAGGATGAACTTTTTAGTTCATACATGGTTCCAAGTGTCATGAAAGTGGTGGACACTAAATCTAAATGTCTGTGGATGGAGATGGAGCTTCGACAGGGAAACATATTCTTCAGTTAAGTGCAAAACTAAAGGTCCCAACATCAAATTTTTAGCGTATCAAGCCATTGCTGCACACAGGTTGCAGTACATTTAGCATAACTTTAAGGGAATGTATTTCAGCGCACTTGTGTATTTCAGGATACTGAAGATGCACTTTATGGTGAGATGGAAGAGGGGAGAAGTAAATATCTGTCTCCATGATCCGTGCTTCGAACCTCGTGTTACATATTGTTTGGGCAGTGCAAGAAGAATATGGACGATAACATCAAGAACTTTCTGCACTCTCTACCCGATTGCTATTTTTCCAAGTTTCAAACAACCCCAATCTGGATTGAACCAGCTGACTTGGATCAGGAATTGTCGAGGGCAAACCAGTCCCCACTAAATACTGGGAACTGCAGTTCCCCCCATGTGACTGTTGGTCCCTGACAGGTCAGAACCGGCCCACTATTTTTTATTTTTCAGTTTTTTTAACCTTTTAATGATTAGTTCAGTAGATTGGATTGTCGAACCGGATAAAAAATTTGGATGGGCAACCTGGATCACCAGTCTGTTTTTTAAAACCTTTCTTCTGCTTCTTTTTTCCATGTGTAAAAATATATGGAAAAGAAGTTTGAAGAGGTGTTAGAGAAGGATAGTTTATTTCTTTATTTCCTTAGTTATTAATGAAATGATTTTAGTTATATTTCCTGGGCTGGTAGTGAATAGAGGAAGCATGAATAGAGAAGTTCTAGAGGAATAGGAGAAGATGAAAATTTAAGCCGTATAAGAATTGGCATATGTTCTCGAATGGGAGTTCTATTAGACTAGAATGTTAACCGAAATAGAAAGTTTATGCAGGGTAGGACTCTCTCACACACACATCATACCTACCTAACTTTTGAGGGGTGTGGTTTAGCTAAAATTGATGAACTTGTTAGTTGAAGATGTTGGAAAATATTTTATGAAATAAAAAAAACTAAAAATAATAGTTTAATACTATGAATTATAGTACATAAGATTACGCAAGTTTGATTAGTCAGACTAATAGATCAAAACTAGCCCATCCAACAACCCAAATAGGCAAAATATTAATTTTGACTAATGGTTTAAAAAACGGATCGGTGCTTCGGATCGGGCACTTTAAAAACCCATTTGAATCGGTGAATCGGTGATCCGGATCGGGAATTGTTGACTCGGTTGGATTAAGCTTTAAAAAAATCTAAAAAAAATATGAAAATTCATTATAAATGTTGTCTTTTAGGAATCCAAATAGAAATGATGGTACTATATTGTTAATTTTCATTTTTTTCATCAATTTGTGAATATTGAGACATTATGTCCCTGTATAAACTTATGTTAACTTTTAAATTTACATCACACAAAAGAAAAATCATAGAATTATCAGTGATAAAGTATATCAATCATACATACACTACAATAAAGAGCAGACTAAATTGATGAAAAAATTGCCACTAAAATCTCGAATTGGCGGAAAACCCTAATTTACTAAAAGACCCAAATTATTACAACCTGATTATAATCCAAAATTATTACAACCTAACTAACTATAATATTATATACTGAAATTAAAATTGTTGTTTAACATTTTATAATTATTTTATTATACAAACAATAACAAATCCAAAATATTTTATAATATCATCTAATTTAAATGTATTGTTGACAATTGTAAGAAAAATGGTATATTACATGATTTATAGTGCAAAAGTTAATAAATAAAATAAAACTTTGGTTATCAATATAGAAATTATTTGAAATTATCAATATAGAAATTATTAATATAGAAATTAATAGAAAGATAGAATTTCAAATGGAATAAATTTTTTTTTTAACGACATTATTTTTTAAATAACACTTCACTTTTCAAAATTTTAATTTTTTTGATTCGAGAATAAATTTAGTAAAAAAGATTGATAATAGAAAGATAGGATTTCAAATGGTATAAATTTTTTTTTAACAACATTATTTTTTACGTATTTTTTATTTTTTTTACAATAAAAATAAAATAATGTATCACGCCCGAGTTGGGTTCAAACCTGAGGAGTCCTTCAACAAGGAAGCAATAACCATAAAGCCACGTTGTGGCAAGTGTAATAGCTTTACATATTAATAATAGTTATTCAATGTCTATTTTAATTTAATGCACCTTGTGGGAATTATCCCACATCCAAGAATGAGTATAAAAGTGTGTGATATAAATAGTTTCGTTGTGCTTTATTACATGCACGTGTGAAAACGTGGGGCTGCGATGCTGTGGGGTTGAAGGCTTGCCATGTGTGACTAAGTTTTGAGAACCGGTAAAAAGTGTTCCCGTTGAGGCTTGCCATGTGTGACCGGAAAACCGGTAAAAAGTGTTCCCGTTGAAGCTTGCCATGTGTGATTGAGAACCGGTAAAAATTGTTCCCGTGCAGCCTCATTTGAGGCTTGCCATGTGTGATTGAGAACCGGTAGAAAGTATTCCCGAGGCTTGCCATGTGTGACTGAGAATCGGTAAAAAGTGTTCCCGTTGAGGCTTGTCATGTGTGATTGAGAACCAGTAAAAAGTGTTCCTGTTGAGGCTTGTCATGTGTGATTGAGAACCAGTGAAAAGTGTTCCTGTGCCGACTCGAACTGAGTGGTTTTTAAAACCACTGATTTTGACTATTCAATTAAACCCAATTATAAATTTAGATCCAAAATGACCATGGCCTAATCGATTGTCCGTTTCTTTAGACCAGCTGGTTTGATTTAGCCTTGATAACTATGCTCTGGGCCACTCCTTATCTCTTCTAGGGGAGTAGAGAAGCTAGGTGAGAAGAGGTGCAATCGGGCCAATGATATCTCATATTGCCTTTAGCATAGGAAGGATGTCTTTCTAGTTTATGATTCTCAAAAAAAAAAGTCTTTCTAGTTTATGCCCTTCTTTGTCAACAATCTTGAAGAAAACAATCAAAATGAACTCAGACAAAAATGACAAACGAAAACCGAAAAAAGGCATAATATCCATTTTCACCCAAAAATAAAAACAAACCAGTTTCCTATCCATTTTCTTACCCAACAGTCGATGCCATACTCTAAACACATCCTATAGGTTGCATGAGAGCAATGAGAGGAACGTCAATATTATGTCTCGGGTAACCAACATGAAATGAATTATGAAAGCGAAACGTGTAGGATAGTTGAAGATTAAAAAATGAAATAAATTTTCCTACTTAAATTAGATCAGTAGAAATTTGATATATACAGTATACACCAGTGGCTTAAAAAGCGGATCGGTGACCCAGATCGAGCATCTCAAAAATCCATTCGGATCGGCAAATCGGTGATCCGGATCGGGAATCGGCTGAATCGCAGATTAAGCCTTAAAGAAATTCCGAAAAAATTATTAAAATTCATTATAAATGTTGTTTTTTAGTACTTCAATAAGAAATGAGGGTATTCCATTAAGAATTTTCATTTCTTTGCATGAATATGTAAATATTGATATGTTCTTTCCCTGCGTGAACTACTATTTACCATTTAATTTACATCACACAAAAGGATAAACATAGAATTATCATAGATTAAGTATATCATCATACATGAACTACATTAAAGCATACAATTCGTAACATACGATCTAAAAATAAAATGACAGACGACGTCGTTCTTCATCTTGGTCACGTTGGTGCCATTGATTGAATTCGCGTGACAATTCATTGACTCGATCTAAAAACGAATCATCCGAATTAGTGGGCACCTGACTATACCCAAATCTCTGAGTGTTAGTGTTTTGTTGTGGGCCTAATCCAAAAGACCTGAAGCTTGTCCATCCTTCATGCTTACCTACATTATCGTGCTCATCCCTACCCTCTTGTTGTTGGGACTCGATATGTGAATAATTTGGCTGGGATTAGGTGACCTCTGAATAATCATCTCTCTCATTTTCCCTTAGACCCCCTTTTCACTCTCCCTCATTTGGTGCAATACCATTGACATCTCCGACGAATTGTAGATATGTTGGCGGGCTGCTTCTTCTTTCATGCTGCTTATCACTTTCTTCAAGATCTTCCTCACCGATAGCCTCAAGGAACGCTCTCTTGTGCAACATTGACTCCTCTTCTTCTACTACCCATTGTTCTGCTGTGTCTATGACAAATACTGTGTCGAAGTCTATCGACCCATAGTCTTCAAGCTTCCTTCTTATTTGTCGCTCTTGAAGCTTTAAGTTGTAATGAACGTATACTAGTTTATGAAGCTTCTTCGAAACGAGTTGATTCCTTCTAGTAGTGTGCAACCATAACTTACTCCAGTTTCGCTCACAGCTAGTAGCAAAACATGTCTGGGACAGCACCTTGATTGTTATCCTCTTTAGGTGAGGTGCATCACTACCATATATATCCCACCATTCAGCTGGATTAAAATGCAAAAAGCATTGTAAAGGCAAGAATAATTCATAAGATCAAATATATGAATGAACAAAATATTAGTTAGAGGATAACCTGGATCCATCTTAGTTCGAGAATTCCTGTCAAGTCTAGTTCCGAAGGATCCTATAGCATCCCTATACATAGCAAGCTAAAACAAAATATTTCGCTTTAGTGCATTATTCCTCACATATATATCAACTCAATCAAATTCTTACCGAAATATTAAATAATATCTCTTGTATTGCTGCTACCTGGTTTCGATGGCTTCTCTCCAACCTGGCAATAATGTATCTGACCTCTTCCATAATCTTGTGGGGATGTTCAGGTGTCAAATAGAAAAATTTTGGGTTGAAATAGTAACCTGGAAAATATATAGATAGAGAAATGTCATTTAAAATTTCATAAAAAAATAATTTACAATGAAACATTCTAATGATATAAATATATATTTACCTGCATAATGAATTGGACATCCAAATTTGGTGTTCCACCTTCTTTCTATAATCTCGATCACTTTACTAGCAAAACTACACTTCTCCCCAATAGTTGATTTGGGCCTCTCGATACCTTCATAAAGGATGGCCATGTTAGCTTTCTTGTCAGCATCCATCATTCTTAACATCGTGACCAAAGGGGCAGTGGCCTCTACGATACTGGAACATCAAGACTAGAACCTCTTATTTGAGACTATGTCGTCCACTTTTAGCCCGGTACTGGACTTCGAGAGGCAGTCATTTAACCACTCTTCACTGGTAAACAATCTCTTTATTGCACCTTCATATTCCCGAATGGAGTCCACAGCCAAGTAATCTGTCGCAAAGCAGGTTATGGCAGGCCTGATCATATCTTTTTTCTTAGACTGTTCTCTAAACAAAAATAAAATTTTAGAATGCCTGTATATAAATCTTGACACCAACCTCGCTTCCTGTTGAGTCTCCTTCACAATTTTGATCTCACCGATCTCCTCTAACATCAGATCGATGCTGTGTGCAGCACAGGGGGTCCATACTAGATGCTTCCTCTTATCCATCAACTTGCTGCCCGCAGAAACATATGCACGCGCAGTATCCGTAATAAATTGGACTACATGCTTATCTCCCACCTCATCCACTATTTGATCATATAGTCGTACGTATAAGTTTGCATCCTTCTTCGTCCCTGATACTTCTTTGCTAGACAAAAAAGCTGTATCTTTTGGAGAATAGGCCAAGAAGTTTACAAACTCCTTTTTGTTAACTTTATTCAACCAACCATCACTCATGAGAGTAATGTCTGTTCTTGGTCAACTCTGTTTATATTCTTCAATCCACTTTCTAACTTCCTCCACCTCTTCATCGAATATTGGCCCACTGAGCTCATATGTCGTTGGGGGTTTTACCCCGGGCCCGGCTCTTTGGATTGCGTTGACCATAGGTGAAAAATATGGGCTATTGGCTGCATCAAAGGGGATCCCTTTATCATATAACCATTTTCCTATATATCTGCCCAACATGTTTCTCGTACCTTTCACCATGCCTTTGAGGGTCATCTGTTCTGACTTAGGCTTTGAGAGAAATGGGTTTATACGACCATGACGTGCAATACTAGCACTCCTAGGTAAGCTGGAAACAATTTCTTCAATGTCTGATTCCTCTTGATACATATTGCCACCAACCGCTCCATACATATTTGAGCTGGGCCCTCCATATATGCTCAAGCTGGGCCCAGCATGTATGTTTGAGCTAGGCCCACCATGCATGCCCATGTCATAACTACCAGGCATTTTAAACCCGCATTTCTTCTGGTATGTTTCATGTAAACTCATTTTTGTGGCCATCTCTAAGTCATTATTATTTTGCTCTTCTGGATCATTCCAGCTTGATGGCGTATATAAACAAGCTATCTCCTCATCCATCCTCTGCTTTGCAATTTTTTTACCTTTAGTAGTATTGAGAAATGTCGACATCTGCTTTCTTACATTATTAGGAACACTATTGTATGCAGAAACATCTCCCTTAACCCTTGCTAAGTGTTGCTTGAACCTATGTACCCCATTACTTATCACTCTTTGGCAGTAATTACAAATAATTTTGTCTTTTTTGTTGGGAACAAGTCTGACCCCATGTTGCCATGCAGGGTCGTCCATAGATCTTGCCATGGTTCAACTTTAAAATGTAAAAGGTTAAAAATTAACCTGACAGTTGAACATGAAAAATAATCACCATGTGTAGTGATAATATGTAGGGGTAGTTCATGAAGTTATATCTGTTGTTAATGCAAAATACTTCTATTGATAAAAATATTTTAATTCGTACTGGGAAAATAATTTATTTATGCAACATTATAGATAAAAATAGTCCATATCAGCCACTACATATAGAACAATAAATTTACATTGATAAAAATATATTTACAATGGTATAGTAATTCACAATGCCAATACGTATGGACTTCTCACAAATCTTAACTTCGACAAACATGAATTAGTTCTTATTGAGAAAAAAAATATATTTATGCAACATTATAGATAGAAAAAAGTCTGTATAAGTCACACTTGGAATCAAGAAAAAAATTACATTAATATAGTCATCTATAATGCCACTACACGTATATTTGACCCATAAAACATTTACAATGATATAGTCATTCACAATGCCACAAATAAAATTTACAATAATATAGTCGGCACAATCCCAACTCAATTAAAATGATCACAAATATTCATACATCTCAACTACAAATATGCAACATAACATAATAAAAAAAGCAAGCTTCAAACATGGCTACAACTCAATTATTAAAAACATACATTTTTTGCATTAAAAATTTAATAATAAAATTGAAAATTGAAAGATAACATAATTATCAAACATGCCACGATTTTTTTACAATGATATTCACTTTAAATCTTCATGATAATACAGTTTAACAAAATATATTTTTTACATTAAAAATTTAAAAAATTAAAAAGATTTTTTTTATGCAAAACTGCATTAAAAATATAATACAGTTTAACAGCATGTATTTGTTAATATATTTTTTTGCATTAACAACAAATTAAAAAATACAGTTTTGCATTAAAAATATAATAATGCCACGATTTTTTTAGAATGATATTCACTTTAATTCCTCATGATAATACAATTTAACAACATGTATTTTTTGCATTAAAAATTTAAAAATTGAAATTACTTTTTTAATGCAAAACTGCATTAAAAATATAATACAGTTTAACAGCATATATTTGTTAATGTATTTTTTTGCATTAACAACAAATTAAAAAATACAGTTTTGCATTAAAAATATAATAACATGTATTCTTTTGTATAAATAATCTATCAACATGCAATTTTTTGAACTAGAAATTTAACAATAAAAATTAAAAATATTGTTTAATTCCTCATGATAATAAAAGACAATTTTTTGAAAAATCACGATTTCTCAAAAAAATTGATCATGAATAAAAAAAAAAAAACCCAGTTCTTCACAGACCAACCTAACATCAGTCCTTCCAACTCAAAAATCCGCCTCAAATCGAATAAATTACATCAAATTGAATACATGTTTTAATAAACAACACTATAAGGAATCAACGCCCTATAATATTAACACATTATTATCAAAATATTAAATAAAATCGATTGAATTGAGGGAAAAAAAAAAAAACGCAGTTCTTCACAGACATCAGTCATTCAATTTAAAAAATCAAGCTCAAATTGAATAAATCAGATAAAATTGAATACATGTGATGATAAACAACACTATAACGAATCAAAACCCTATAAATTGAACACATTCTTTACAAAATATTTACTGAAATTAAAAAAAAGGCGGGAAAAAAAAAAAACACAGTCCATTTTTTTTTAATAGACATCAACCTTTTTTTCTATAAAATCCAAATCAAATTGAATAAAATACAATCAAATTGAATAGATGTGATGATAAACAACACTACAATGAATCAAAACCCTATAAATTTAATACATGATTTGCAAAATATTGACTGAATTTGATCGCATGGCAGAAAAAAAAAAAAAAAAACACATCTTACTTGTTCTTCGTGCACCCATGCCTTCAAACTCAAAATTGATATGTATTCCTCCAAGATAATCACAAATTACGAACACAAAATTCTGACCAACAATCTTACGATCACTCAGCCTGAAGTTTTACAAAAAATGATGCGTTCTTTCGCCTTAAATCAGTGAAATGGCTGAAACCCTAAAACTCTCACTCTTCGATCCAAATTTGTTGATAAAAAACAGTTCTTTTTAATTCGTTTTATTGATTGAAAATGATGCGAAATTTGAATTAAAGCCTGTAAGATTCGTTCATAAGGCTGAAAAAGTTGAAAATCAATAACAAAATGACAAAAAAAATCAAAATCCCGTGAAGAATACTGTGCAGCCCGTGTTCTTGATGGTGACTCGGTATGACTCGGCCTGACTCACAATTCACTATTGGGAATCCCCCGGTTCTCTCTGGACATGGGCGATTCTCGCTTTATTCGTGGAATCGGCTCATTCTGTAGCGATTCCCGAGTCGAACTGTACAAGTCCGGCTAGACTTGGCTATTTTTTAAACCCTGGTATACACATTATTTTTCCTAATCCTCTAAGATATACACATGCACTTATAGGGCCTTATGCAACGCAAAAGTTAAGAAATAATAATCTTTATAATTCTGATCTTCAAGTACTTTCGTCTGTTTAGGTACACACGTTCACATAGTGCAATGGTGTTAGGGCTGCAAATGGTCCGTGCCTGACCGGGACAGGACTCGAGGCCATTTTGTGGGCCTGAACCGGGTCTGTCTCGGGCTTCATGCCAGTCTGACCCGAAATGGCCCGGAAAGCTCGAAAACTTGCCCACCAGCCCAGACTAGCCCAAAAATAGTTTAGCCCGGCCCAAATAAAACTGGCATGGTGCATTCAGAAGCTTTTCTTCTTTTTTTATATATTTTTATTTTTTATTTTTTTATTTTATGATCTTCACTCTTCAAACTTTTTTTGTTTGTAGTAAGAAAAAATTAAAAAATAAATAGTTAGATACTCAAATATTTTTTAGAAAATTTTAAACCCAATCTCTCTTTTTCTCTCTAAAATCTCATTCTCTCTATGTTGAAACCCAATCTCTCTTTCTCTCTCTAAAAATTGATTCCCTCTCTTGAAATCCAATCCCTCTCTCTCTAAAAACCCAATCTCTCATTCTCTCTCTAAAAACTCATTATCTCTTTCTAGAAACCTAACCTCTCTTTCTCTCTCTGAAAACCCATTCTCTCTCTAGAAACTCAAGTTTTTATTCTCTCTAAAGACTCAATCTCTCTCTCTTTAAAAATCAATTCTCTCTAGAAACCTAATCTCTTTTTCTCTCTAGAAACCCAATCTCTCTTTCTCTCACTAAAAATCTATTCTCTCTCTAGAATTCCAATATCTCTTTTTCTCTCTAAAAACACATTCTCTCTCTCTAAAAATCCAATTTTTCTCTCTAAAAATCTATTCTCTCTAAAAACATAATCTCTTGCTAAAAACCCATTTTCTCTCTAGAAACTTAGTCTCTCTTTCTCTCTCTAAAAATTCATTTTATCTCTCTCTAGAAACCTATTCTCTTTAGAAATTGAATCTCTCTTTCTCTCTCTAAAAACCCAATTTCTAATTTCTCTCGCTAGAGACCCATCTCTTTTTTTCTCTCTAAAAAACCATTCTCTCTAAAGATCCATTCTCTTTTTCTTTAAAAACCCATTCTCTCTTTAGAAATCCAATATCTCCCTTTCTCTCTCTAGAAACCCAATCTCTCTTTCTCTAAAACTTATTCTCTCTAAAAACCCAATCTCTCTTTTTTCTCTAAAAATCCATTCTCTCTCTAAACACTAAATCTCTCTGCCTAAATATCCATTCTTGCTCTTACAAACAATAAAAGTTTGAAGTATGAGCTTTAAAAAAAAGGAAAAGAAAAAAAGAGAGAAAAAAATGCTTTTAAATTTCAGGTAGGGCCGAAGTAGCTTGTGGATTTACTAGGCCTCGGGCCCACAAGGTGGCAGCCCTAAATGGTGTGCATTGATATAGGACAAATTTTCTTTTTGGGTAAGTCAATGGGGAAGAAGGCCTTACCAGTTTTTCATTAAAAATAAATAAATCGAAAACAACACATTATTTTCCAATGCTATAATAGGGTAGTTGTGCCACATCATGAAGTAACAACATAGAAATATAGTCTGCCCGACGACAGCACCAAATAGTAGCATCAGAGGAAGCAGATGCTCTCTTAGCGAGGGCATCAGCTACCATGTTCACCTCACGAAAAACACGAGAGATGGACCACATGTAAGTCAAAAATTTGCTCTGACAATTGGCTGCAACTATCTATAATCTCCATGGGGCACGACATCGATCCTGGATAACATTCACAAGCAAAGCTGGATCACTTTCAATATATAAGTGAAAGCAGCTCATCTGAATAACTAGAATACCTTTTTCAAGGGTCAAGAATTCAGCATAATTATTGGAAGCAATACCAAAGTGCTTAGCAAAGGCAACAATAAAACCACCATTATTACATCTCATAACACCAACACCACCTGCTAATCCAAGGTTTTGTAAGAAAGTACCATCGCTATTCAGCTTGTACTTTTAGGCTTCAGGAAATGACCACGCCATTGAGATAAGGGATCTTGGGTTCTGTTGGCACCAAGTGATCTGAAAATTGCCAGTGATTGTCTTTTCTGACAAATGAAAAGGTCATTTTTTGACCTCTGCTAACTCCTTGATATCTAAAGAAATCTTCTTAAGAACTTATTACATTCTTTTGGATCTTGATTGAAAAATTCTCCTATTTCACTCCTCCCGTAAAAAGTAAATTGCTGTGAAGAAAACAGAAGTCCAAATCTAACCAGGTTCTAAGCATATGAGGAGCAGAAGTACCAATGATGAATCGCTTACCATATCGCCATGCTAGCGACCTCCATACAACCTGTGCAAAAACACATTGATATAATAGATGACAGAGACTGCCGTCATTGTTCCTGCAAAAAGGGCATAAAGGGGGTAGTTGAATACCACACAACTTAAATAAAGATGTAGTTGGAAAGCGATAGTGAAGGGCCAGCCAAGAAAACCATTTAGCCCGTGGGTGACATTTCGAATACCAAAGAGCTCGGAATACAAGTGTACACACCCGGATCTCGGTTCAATAAACCATGGCAGACCAAAGTGCCCTAGGCAAACCACCTTGATACTTGAACCACTTACACCTACCTTACCCCGACCGTAAACGAGCCTCGACCAGCCCTTAGGACACTTGGGCAAAGCTGAAAACACTGGAGAAGTGAGACAAGTTAGAACCGGCACCAAGACAGTTGAACTGAAGAATGATCCAAAAGCTCGGAGGCTCGGTGCCGCTCCAATGGGCCAAAGGCATTCCCCATGGCGACACAAAGGCAAACACATCATCATAATGGGTCAGCAACCAGAATGGTGAGTGAATGGCCCGACGCCATTGAAAGCGGCACCAACGCCCCTTGGACTAGCGCCAGACTATATCCCCTCAAAATGACAACAGTCTGGCAGAAGCGACATAAAGTTGCCTTATCATTGTTGTTAGTATGGACTAACATCTGGCATATCGTACTGATGTGTTCCATGATGTCAGTACGGACTTGTGCCTCAACCTGTGGATGGTCGAGGTACTATCACATCAACCGCCGACTGTACGATGTGTCAAAGTAGCCGCCTATTGTTGTAGCCACTCCAGATAGCGTCAGAGGCATTCCAACCAGAGATGTGTCCTGACCCCCATACAACAGAGCGACCAGAGCACGATATGTGTCATGGAGCAAGTTGAATGGCATCGGCACTACTACCAATGGCGCCCAATCCCTCACCCACTTGTACCTGATTCGGACATCGTAATTTGACATAATTAATTGGATGAGACGACAAGTAATGCATCATTTAATTTTGGAGGCCGCATCAAATGCCAAGTATGACCTGGTGCTAATGCCAATGGCATCAGAGGCATTCCGAATGTAGACTCAGAATGGATGGTCAATATTGTCCCTAAAAGCAATCCAATAGTTGTCTTAAGACTGATTTGGCTATAAATAGACCACTTGAACTTAACTTAAGAGACATATTTTTCGCATATCAAGCACGTATGCTCTGTCGAATTGAACTTAAGTGAAAGAGAGAACTTTCATGTATCAAGTGTATAAGTTCTGCCCAAGTAAACCTAGTATTGAATCCGAACCTCTACCCAAGCTTCTAAACTTGAACCTTGAACCTATTCAGCTATACTTTACCTCGAAAGCAACCCAGATAATCAAACCTTCTAGGTCCTCTTCCTCATACATTCATTTGCCTCGTATAAGCTTGAAAGATCGGGATTGACCGTGAAACCACTCAATCTGAACCGATGCCGACTCTAAGTATTGAGCCTAGGGACCTGACCTAAGGTCCCATAGTTCCTTTCTCTTTGATTTGGTGCATGTTATCCATGTTTTCCCCTATTTTCCATTAGTGAGCGTTCATCACTTTCTTTAAACTCTCCATGTTCTCTCTCTCTCTCTCTCTCTCTCTCTCTCTCTCTCTCTCTCTCTCTCTCTCTCTCTCTCTCTCTCTCTCTCTCTTTCTCTCTTTCTTCATTAAGACCCTCCATTAAAGCTTAGATTCTCTTCTCTCTGCTCTTTTATTCTCAATCATAAGCATTAATAAGGTTCATCCATGTTCATCTTTTAATGCTTTCATAATTATTCACAAATAGGATTTGAAGTTTTCTTTGACTAGTTTGGTTTGCTCCAATTTGTCCGATATTGCTATTATTTGATATTGCTATTATCTCTCAATTTCTAGAGATCTTTAGTAAAATACCCTTTTTTAAAATTTTCTTGAACTCCAAGGCTAAAGTGCATGAAAAGCCGACTTTGCCGATAGTACGAGTGTGATACGGCCTAGTGGCCCCGATTTTCACTCAAGATGTAATTTGATGAGACCCTTTCTCTATGAACTCTTTGACACATTTGTACCCAAAACCAAGGCACGGAACTAAGTTCTCTGTCCGCATTTTCGAGTATAAACAGTCTGGCAACCACCATAGGGTCTGTCAAGCTTTCCTTGGATCATAGTCATTGAATTGACCCTCTGAGTCTTGTTTCAATGGGGCACTATCAACTTGGAGTTCATTCTGGCTCCCTGAGTTGTTCTTTTGCCTTCTCGAGACTCGAAATTGATGAAAGACACTAGAAATAGCTCTGAAGCCATTCCCAGAGATTTCGCATGTCTTGGCATTCTCCCTTTGCGCTTCTTGAAACTCCTGAAATCTGTTGCCCAGTGACAATGGCATGGCGCCACTGCCAATGGTGACATACCTCTGAGTCCCAAGAAGCCCTTTTGGCCTTTCGGCCTCCTTGCTTGGAGCACTGTTAAGAGACAATATGTCGCTATCAACCATGGCGTTGGCGCATCGTCTCAGTCCACTATCTTTCCAGCTTTACTTGTTCATTAGGGTAGCTTTACCATTTTTTTGCATCACCTTCTAGCCTTTCGGCCTTGTTTGCTTGGAGTTCTGTGAAGGAGCACACTGGCGCTATTAACAGTGGCATTTGCGCTATTAACAATGGCACTAGCGCCAGAAAGTTTCATCCCAATTCCTCTTTTATTGTCTCTTTTATTTAGTAGAATAGTTTACATGCTCTCTTACTTCTTTCTACCACCTTAGCAGTTCTAAAACAGAGGGTTCCTCACCTTGCATTGCACCTCGAGAAGGGTTACACCCAGCTCGGAGCGGACTCGGCTCTGCATAACCCACGCCTTTGACTTGAACTGTGCTTTGGCAAAGCACATTGCTAGGCACCAACGTGCATGGTACTCACTCATTGTCGGGGCACCGGGCACCCTGCCCTTCGCTCTCATTGCTCTTTACAAGTGCGCATCACCCGACACCCGTGTGCATGGTATTCACTCATTGTTGGGTCACCTAGCCCTTCACATCCATTGCACCTCAATCGACTTTGTCAAGTCAGAGCGTGCATTTCTCGGAACACACCGTACCTTTCATCCATCTGCTTTTTGTGCACATCCTTGCATGCTTGACACACTTGTGTTGATTGGCACACTTTTTGCATGCACATATAAAACTTCTTACAAAAATAATTTTTCAAAAAACCTGCATCGAATAGGAACCTAGTTCTAAAGGAAGAGCAGTGGGGATTGTGGGCCCACAACGGGAGAGCTCCCCATGCCCTCTGTACCATTCACTATTGGCCTCTATGGACACCTCCACAATACTTTGGTCTTATAACAGCATATACAAGAGGTGTGGACCAAAGGTGAGCGGTACCCTGTCACCATACCTTATTTCTAAAAAGGTTTATCCCAAGTAGGACCTCTAAGCTCTGTCTTACCCGCTAGTAGTTTAGAGGTACCCGTGTCTTTTTTATTATTGGTGTGCCTAAGTAGATAGATGTACTACAACATGCAGCAAAGCTTTCAACCCAACCCAATCTGGAACCTTCCCAATTTGGTCGAGTGCAACTTGACCCTGGGATGGGGCCAAACTGACTCGCTTTTGATCCGTCCTACCACTTTCACCCTTCCCAGCCCAGGGAGACACTACATGTCCCCATGACAACAGCTTACCCACCAGTACAACAACCAACACCCATCTACCCAACTCCTAAGTACCCTCTGCACAAGCTAATGCTAAGTATTTATCCTTGGAAAACCAGGTCAAGGTCATGAGAGGAGCCCTACAATGGATGGGAGCAGATGACTAGCCCTCATGGACCCTTATGACGAATCATACATAGATGGTCTGGCCGATCTCCCCATGAATTTTATACCGCCATATTTTCGAAATTGCTTCAATGGGAAGGGAGACGCTACATGTGACGAGCTATTTACTCGTCGTCCCTACCTTGCATGACAAACCAACTGCCCTAAAGGTGATGTTTGTTCACAGTCTCATAAGAGACTCAGTCACATGGTACAACAATTTTGTATTGGACTACACCGAGGCATCATACCGATATATGTTCAGAAAATTAGTGACAAATCATCGGGCCAAGAAACAATACCCGATCTTCCTCGAGGAACTAGTAGCCTTCAAACAAGGACCCGACGAAATGTTCACTGACTTTGCCACAAGGGTCTTAGAACGCCCTCTCTCAAACCGTGCCATGATTAGCATGATATTGGAAAATGCCAACTTGGAATACAAGACATTTTGCAGTCACAACGACGTCCCTCTGACTTTCCACATTATGTCAAATATGGTCATTCTCTACGAAAGGACCAAGTCCCAACTGGTCGGTACTAAACCGGTCGAAAACCAAAGAATTAGAGCTCTCTCTTGAAAAACAATTCGACAGAAGACACAACCAGCTGAGGAGGTGAATCAAATTATACTCCACCAGACAGCCTCGGGCAATCAGAACCCTCCAGCTGATCAAAATCATAAGGAAACTTCAGAGCCCATAAGGTCGCAAAGACACTTCACAACCCTAAGGCAACCTTTAGCTGAGGTCCTTCGCCATCTCCTGAACGAGGGAGACCTAGTGCTTCCTCCCCAAATGCCACCGCCATATGAAGGGCAAGACCAAATGATGCGAATGACATCAATATTCCCACCTCGCCAGTCAGGATTGCATCTCCTTGAAGCATCAAATTGAAAACCTACTGGAAAAAGGAGTAATCAAGGTGGTCAAGTCAGGTGAGCCCATTCAAGAGGAAACCAGACGATGGGGATCTATGTCGACCCGCTACCAAGTGGTGATCCACAGACAAGCAGGCCACTCGTGGCAATCACGACACCCCTGACAGTTGACCCAAAGGGAAGGACAGTAGTCGCAACCATTCATGAGGACCCATACATCATAAATCCCTCATGTTCCATCTTTCCCTACTCACTACCACAACCTTCTATGTCCCAAGGAGGTCTACCTCTCGAGGGCCTCTGGCATAGCATCAAGAGGTTGAGATTCCCGATGATGAGGGGCTCCGTAGTAAAAAAAAATTGAAGAGGGTCAATCCTCTCCTACTGACCTGGGAGTGATCAACACTAAAGGCAACCACCCTTCCCAAAAAACCATCCAATTGGAAGGAGTGTATGAGGAAGTTGACGCATGGATTAATGAGGAACCCTCCTATGTCCATATCGCTGGTGTGATCATATGCCTCACTAGGCACGACCACCACTTCATGCCGACCCGGCTTGGGGCCAAAACCTTGCAAGGGAGGATAAGGAAACCTTCCCCTACACCTCAATCCCCTGCAGATATCCTGACTTTAGGCACTCGACAAACTTATGAAGGGTAAACTTTCGATATTCGTGATACATATGACCTCCCATCTCATCTAGATAAGATCCCAGCATCTATATCTATCCTAGATCTGCGTAGGAGTTCCTCAACCCACTGATGCCAAATCGAGAGCGTGCTTTGAAAGGCGCATGTCCCCCCTAATATGGGACTAGAAGAACTCAATGAGAAGATCATCCAATTGATGGCCTCAACGCGCACTACTTTTAGTGACAACGATCTTCACCTTGATTTTGACCAATACTACGATTTGGTGCTCTACATAAGTGTCTACGCCACAGGGCATGGGATTCCCCGGCTACTCATAGATGATGGGGCAGCCCTCAACATCTGTCCGATTAAAACATTGGAGAGCATATGCATAGAGCTAGATCTTTTAGAACTCTCTCAGCTCACCATAACAGCCTATGATGGGAGTAAGAGGCAGGTAGAGGGTATTATGCCCCTAGCTCTCACGATAGAACCTATATCCTAGATAATGAAATTTTATGTCTTAGATATAGATCCCTCATTTAACTTGCTTCTAGGGCGGCTTTGACTTCATGAAAATTTGGCCATAGCCTCGACACTTCACCAGTGTCCCAAAATTCCTATGGCTCAAGGGGTGGTTACAGTTTTCTCTAACTAACCTCAAACAGTTAATCTATTCGATCTTGATCAGTCATGGGGCATCGATGACCCGGGGAGCAGTGGCACCCCCCTGGTGATATATGATGAACCTTAATGTGCTACTTTTAACTTTCGAGGTAGACAACCCTGCCTTCTAACAAACTTCATTCTGTTACGAAAGATACAATTATGAGTCGCCTGAAGCCTGACACATGATTTTAAACCAAGGCTTTCATGTCGGGCACAACCTAGAAACTATGGAAGAAGGGATATTCGTGGCAAGTACAGAAGCCCCAATTGCTAAAAATAAAAGGAAGGACTGAAGAGGGTTAGGGTGTTTACGCACCCTCACTGAGAATTATAAGGAGCCCAAAGGGGTCGATTAAGTTCGTCTTCAGGGGTCCAACTCTATAAAGTCGGTTCCTTTAAACTCGCAAATGGGAAACATCACCAATCTGCTCACCAGAGCCCCATGGCTTCTGGATCTGAGTCGATGGAGCATTACACAGTTCTAGGTTCCACCCGGGTTTCAAAATTCTTGTTTTCCAACAAGCATACACAGCTCCCAGTCGAGGACCATCTCACCTAACTCAACTTGAGTAGCCAAGAGGCGAGCCCTAATCGGGGTCGTGCTTTCTTGAATTCCCAAGAGGGCCTAGGGAAAAATTGGTCCCTCATTCTGATGACCCCTAACTCACTAGAAGGCTTTCAACAGCATCACCAAACACCGATCCCAAAAAAAAGAGTAGGCGCAGGGTATCCATAGGAGTACCTTGTGTTGTCTCTCCCTCAATTTTGAAGAGATAAAATACTCAACAAATCCTATAATGGAAATCTTAATTCACAAAGATGAATCGGACCTTTCCTTCTAGGATCAAGCAGAGATGGAAGCCAAAAGTGATCCTGAGCCGGAAAATCTTAACACCCACATCGAACTTTTCGAGCAAAAATTTGATGGTGTCGAAGAGGCATTGGATGTCAACCTTGGCTTAGAAGATGACCTAATGATCAACGAGATCAAAACTTCTCTATCATCCCAAGAATAAGAAAAGATGATCACCTTTCTTAAGGAGTATCGGGATGTCTTTGCATGGAAATACAGTGACATGCCCAGATTAGACCCTACTCTAGTGGAGCACCACCTCAGCGTGCATGATGGGGTGGCCTCGATCTAACCAAAGGCCAGGCAACTAAAGATCCAACTGGAATTAAGAACCAAGGAGGAAATTGATAAGCTCCTAAAGGCAAAGTTCATCATGCATGTTGATTATCTGAACTAGTTGGCCAATATCATAGTCGTCCCCAAGAAGGATGGTCAGATCCGAATGTGTGTAGATTTTAGGGATCTAAATAAGGCATGTCCAAAAGCTGACTTCCCCTTGCCTAATATAGATTCCCTAATCTACAAACTACAAAGCACGAGTTACTATCATTTATGGGCAGTTTCTCAAGCTACAATCAAATCTGTATGGCTAAGGATAACATATTGTTACTTATTAACATGGGGAACATATTGTTACCGAGTAATGCCCTTCGGACTCAAAAATCCTAGAGCAACCTATCAAAGGGCCATGACTTCTATATTCCATGATATGATGCACATCAACATGGAAGATTACGTGGATGACATCCTAATCAAATCCAAGGCTAGGGATGACCACCGAGTCGACTTAAGATCGGTATTTGATTAGCTCCAAAGACCTCAACTTAATCTTAACCCGAAAAAATGTGCTTTCGAAGTCGATTCAAGAAAACTATTAGGCTTCATCATTAGTCAGAGGGACATCGAAGTAGACTCGCTCAAAATTCAGGCCATTACCGAGATGCCACCCCCAAAGAACATAAGAGAAATATGGGTCCTGCAAGGAAGAATACAAGTCATAAGGCAAGTTGTCTCTCAATTAGTAGATAAATGTAAACCCTTCAACCAGCTATTGAAAAAGGATATGTTGTTTGAATCATTGATTGAATAATAGAGAATGACAAAGATTGGCTTAAGAGGTTGCAAGATGCCTACGGGCATGACACGGTATTCACTAGTATATGACACCAAGGCGGTAAAGCCCGTGGAAATTGACATACCTCCCTCAGGATGCTTGCTCGCCAAACCTTTAATGATAAGGAGTTGTATGAGGCTCACCTGGCCTCCTTCATCACTCTTGATGAAAGACAACTTAGGGCTTGTAATGCCATGAGAAGTTACCACAAGCAGGATGAGCAAGCATACGTAAGAATAGTTGTTCCAAGGCAGTTTCAGGTAGGTGATATGGTATTAAATAAGATATTCCATTCATCTGCCAACCTCCCATTAGGAAAATTCAAACCTAACTAGGAAGGGTCATTTTCATAATCAAGGTACACCCCAGAAACTCTTGTTGGATGAAGAACTGAGAGGGTCATAGTTAAATGACCCCATCAACATCACTTACCTTAAGAGATATTACATGTAAAGAGACAAAGAAAAAGGAACAAAAAAAAAGAAGAAGAAAAGAAAAAGAAGAGGAAAAGAAAGGCGGACATGGTGAAAACATGAACAAAGGGGTGCATGGGAAAAAATGCCTAAATAACTGGACTGGTGAAAACTTGAAAGAGCATCATGAGTAAGAAATGAGACGATATACATAATGGAAATACTATGGGCAAAAAAGTCGCACAAAAATCTAGGGAATAATGAAAATCCGAAAAGGGGGTTATTATGTTAGGCCACAGATGAAAACCCCAAAAGGGGCATTTGAGGATCAGTCCATATAAAAAGGAATCATACGGCCCCAAGCCCTTGGCAAATCTCGAGCCCATAACCTCCCTAGTTCACATGGTGGTTTAAGAGAGGTCTGAAGAACTAAGGATAGGATCCTTCGGACTCTAAGACACGAGTTGAAGAGAAACCAAAAGAGATCTATTGACAAACAAAGAGAGGGATAATCCTAAGATAATAAGTACTCGAGAATTCCGAGTCCACTTGATCCAGCATGAATTAGTCCAAGCTCTAATCAAAATCTCTCTACCGCACAACAATATGTTTATTTTCTAAAACTTGATCATTTTTAGGAAAGATTCTTTCGACTCATAAGAGCTTTCACTTGGGGCACAATATTTTTCAAAATTAGGACTCCAAACTAGTTTATGGGTGATATTAAACCTTCGAACAAATAATTAATTCTTCATCCCGGGGCCACAGGTAACTAAACTGTTAAGCGAAACCTCATGTTTTAAAAAAGAAAAGTTTTGAAAAATCATCAATCATTTGCTTTAAAGTCGCTTTCAAAGCTATCTTTGAAAAATGCTGAAGTCCATGGTTGCCTAACTCTAAACTGCTAACTATCACTTTATGGAAACGTTGTTTCCCTGCCAATGACGACGCTAACCAGTGAAAACAAACCACTCTTCGACCGTGCTCCTGAGGCAAAAAGGAACAACATGTTTTGTATACATGTGCGTGCATCTTTAAAATCATCTAGAAAACTGAATAACCGACCTCAACGATCGTGACCCATCGCTCGCCCATGACGGTGTATGCGCGATTGGTGCCATGAGCATCCAATCCACCCACATACCAAGAGGCAAAACCATACAAAGCGCAAAAACAATCTGATAGCGTGTGTGCAATTGGTGAGTGACTTATTCGATTCACATATACGCTAAAACTTCAAACCAATACGGGGCATGATTGGTAGGGTTCCTATCCAATCCATGTGTGTATGAGTGTGCAACTGTGAAATTTCACATGGCTTAAGATGAAGGAGGAACATATATGTGTGTGGTGGCCTACATACAGAAAGAAAATCATCATTAAAAAAAAAGTGCATAATATACAAAAGAAAATTACCGACAAAAAGGAAGAAAGTCCACAAAGGACATTATTACATAATAAGATGAAATGAAACTATAAGAAAAACAAAGAAAACGAGGAGAAATGCCATGAGAAATCATCTAAAATCCTCTCTCAATGTAGTCTTCGTAAAGTTTGTTCCTTAACTCGGCCAACCGTACCCCTTCCAAGGACTGGTCCTCTAAGTCCAAGATTACCTGGGATAGCCCAGTGAACCGGGCTACCTCATCCAGAAGGGACTCGGCCCCAAGGGTACCAAGCCCCACCAACTTCTTAATTACCCCTTTCATGAGGGAGGGAAAAAAGAATAGTTCAACCAGGGAACCATGGCCTAGACAATAATAAAGGCCCTTGAGAATCCTTTTACCAGTCCCGTCATCAAGAATGCTATGATCTATAAAATTAAGACAGATCAGCTCTCACTTGTTGCCACCCTCAGTGTCACTATGCCTCGTTTCGGAATGACCCACGGAAAATGGCAAACCTCACGAGTCGTAGATGAGTGAAACAACATGAATAGCAAGGGGATTGAGGAGAAAAATCAGAAAGCACTGGGAATTCCAAGACCACTATCCTAGGAAATGCCCCATAAGGCCATCTATATATAGCCCTGCATGAAAACAAGGAGTCAGCAGTGGCAATGGCACCTGCACCACTACCAATAACACCCTAGGTTGTAGCTAGTCATTTCGAAATACAAAACCCAAGGGATAAGAGTATTATACATCAATCTAAAATGTCCATTCATTGACAAAAGTACAATTCTCTTCCGGTTGGGTATCATCAAAATGACCAAAATACCCCAAACAGTATGAGAGACAATTGCAATGGCATTAGCGACATAGGTAGTAGCACTAAAGAATCAGAACCCACAAACTGCCCAGGATCCGATTCGGACAAATACTGGACCCCTACCCCCCCATGTGACAGAATTATCAACTAAGATTGACAATTAGCCTCCCCAACAAGATGTTGGCAATACCTATTCTAAGTAGCCAATAAAAACATCCACCAACTGCAATACGATAAACTCCTTGGTCTCTTCCATCACCACATGACTTTAAACTGCTTGGTCTTGTCGATCACTACATGATGTTAAGTTGTTCAGTTGGCCCCTCAGTCGCATGAGCTTAAACTTTGCGACCATCCTTGTGTCTAAAAAAATAATTTTTTAAAATATAGCCCCACGATGGCGCATAGCCCCACGGTGGTGCATAGCCCATAGCCCCCCAAGGGCTCATAGCTCCACGATGGTGCAAATCTCATCCTTCTTTTAAACAACCCTAATACTGGGGGCAAGTCAATTTCATGAACTTTCCCTTTTTTCTCATTTCAAAACCTTAATTTCTTTGGTTCAAATAGTAACCCGACATTAGTATCTGATTCCAAAACCTCTTTCCCTTGTGCTTTCAAAATATTCTCGTAAAAATATTTTCGAGAACAAAGGAGTCAGAACGGCCCCAATAGTGATGATTAGAAAGTACACATGGTCATCCGATCCAAAAAGGTAAAGGCAGCGGCAAGTGGATGCTACACTGCCCCCTTTCCCCATCAAAGCCAAAAAACAGAAAGAAAAACACCCCTCCCAAAACCATCATAGTCTTTAAAGCCTAGGAACACACTTGCCGCATGAGGTCAGCTATGGCTCACTCAATCAAGATTTCTTCACCTTTATCATCTAAAGAATTATGCTCAGATTTTTAAGCTCAGACTTTCTCAGGATACTGGCACACCGGCCGTCGACCTACAAATGAAGGACAACCTACTTGCGACACCCCGAACGATGGCCTAAGCTAAACTCCAAGTCCTTTGCAAGATCACTATGCACTCAGGACTTACAAGGCCATGCTTCCCGAGGAATTATGATGTTTCGATGCATTACCAATTTTACTTTATCTTACGTGTCTACTTCTTTGTCGCCTTGGGTCCTATCGCTCGCTTGCGACACAGATGATAAAGAGGGGCATCTGTAGACACCCCGATTTCGCTTCAATAGACCATGATCGAGTAAAGTGCCTTAAGCAGGCTACCTTGATACTTGAACCACTCACACCTACCTTACCTCAACCATAAATGAGCCTCCACCAACACTTGGGTAGAGCTAAAAATACTTGAGAAGCGAGATAAGTCAGAACTGAAAGTTCAGAGACTCGACGTCGCTCCAACGGCCGCCAGAGGCACTCCTAATGGCGACACAGAGGCAAACACAACATTAGAATGGGCCAGCAACCAGAATCGAGAGTGAAGGGACCAGTGCCATTGACAGTGGTGCCAGTGGCCCTTGAACTAGTCCCATATCATATCGCCTTAAAACGATGGCGGTCTAATGGAAGTGACACAAAGTTGCACCATCATTATTGTTAGTACGAACTGACATCTGACATACCGTACTGACGTGTCCCATGATGTCAGTACGAACTTGCATGTCGACTTGTGGATGGTCGAGGTACTGTCACATCAGCCACAGATCGTACTACATGCCGAAGTAGCTGCATGACGTCGATGCCACTCGAGATAGCGCCAGAGTTATTCCAGACAGAGATGTGTCCTGACCCTCATACAACAAAGCCGCCAGAGCACGACATGTGTCATGGAGCAAGTTTGAGTGGCACTGGCGCCACTACCAATGGTGCCCCAGCCCCGACACACTTGTACCTAACTCGGACATCTTGATTAGACAGAGATTAATTGGATGAGATGTCAATTAATGCAGCATTTAATTTGGAGGCTGCATTAAATGCCAAGTAATGATGACCCATATGTCAGTGTCAATAAAGATGAAGGTATTTCGACTGTGAACTCAAAACGGATGGTCAAGATTGCCCCTAGAAGCAATCCAATGGTTGTCTTGAGATTGATTTTGCTATAAATAGACCACTTGATGTTAAGTTATGAGACATATTTTTTTCATATCAAGCACGTAAGCTCCATCGAATTGTACTTAAGCCAAGGAGAGAACTGTCGCATATCAAGTGTATAAGTTCTGCCTGAGTAAACCTAGTATTGAATCTGAATGTCTACATAAGCTCATAAACTCAAACCTGGAACCGATTCAACTATACTTTGCGTCGAAGGAAACCTGGATAATCAAACCTTCTAGTTCCTCTTCCTACTACATTCATTTGCCTCGTTTAAACTCGAAAGACTGGGATTGACCATGCAATCACTTAATCTGAATGGGTGTCAACTCTGGGTGATGGGCTTAGGGGCCCAACCTAGGGTACCATATTCCTTTTCTCTTTGATTTTGTGCATGTTATACATGTTTTCCCCTAATTTTCATTAATGAGCATTCATCACTTTCATTAAGCTCTCCCCTTCTCTCTCTCTCTCTCTTGTGCTTCATTAAGACCCTCTATTAAAGCTTAGATTCTCTTCTCTCTTCTCTTTTATTCTCAATCATAGGCATTAATAAGGTTCATCCATCTTCATCTTTTAATGTTTTCATAACTATTCACAAATAGGATTTGAAGTTTTCTTAGACTAGTATGGTTTTCTTTGATTTGTCCGATATTGTTATTATCTCTCTATTTCTTGAAGATCTTCATTAAAATCCCCTTTTCATTAAACCCATTTTTAAACTTCTCTTGAACTCCAAGGTTAAGGTGCACGAAAAGCCGACTTTACCGTCGGTCCAAGCGAGATACAGCCTTGTGGCCCAATTCTTGCTCTGGGCGTAATTTGACGGGACCCTTTCTCTATCAACTCTTTGACACGTTTGCACCTGAAACCAAGGCAGGGAACCGAGTTCTCTGCCCACATTTTCGAATATAAACAATAGGATGTGATGAATCTTTATATGGAATAAAATCACATGATGCTTTGATTGAGAACAAACATCCGCATAATGAAGCCATACCAGTGAATCCTTTTGAGGCTATAAAGAAAGATTATAGCTCTCAACTTCCCTCTAAATACTTCTCAAGGAGTCTGATGTTGGTGGAGGCAAGGCCGAAGTTTGAGGGGAGCTATAGAAACCTTTCGCCAGCACCATACGAATCTCATATCGATTGCCTTGATAACCATGGTCCACCAAAAAATCCATCATTTATCCATTTCCAAGAATCCATTGAGCATGTTCCTTCAGATGCGATAAACCAAATAAGATGCCATTCCAAGCATAAAAACAATATCGTTTTGTTTTGCACTCCCATATAGAAGAATTTTTGAAATATTTGTGCCTGAAGAACCTGGCAAATAAAGAAGAGGAATTTGCTAAGATCCTCTAGGTCGACTTCAGCATTCCTGCAATATTGAAATCTATGATATCATGTACCCATGGCCCCCTCCCTCTTCTTGGGTTAGGCATATTATCCTCCATTTGACAAGATGGACACTTTTGTTCTCTACTACATCGGCCTATAAAAAATTCATATACGGCCTCTCTATCATAATGCATGTTTTCTTCAGGAGAATAAATGATAAGAGCTAGAAAATAGAAGATGCACTGAGCACTGACTTTAGCAACTAAAGGCAACATGTTAGGATAAACATAAAGCTTGCCATGTACCAATCTTACCGATAAACCTGCTAACTAAACTGTGCCAATAATTGTACCTAAGATACCCATGGAATAAAAGTAGCCCCAAGTAACGTAGTGGTAGGAAGCCTTCTCCGAACTCCAACTCCCTCAAGATCCTAGATTGGCCAACCTATGGTATATCAAAGAAGAAAACCTTGCTTCTTGAAGAAATTAATATCTGACCAATAGTAATTTCAAATCTGATGAGGACCTCTTTCATAACATTGGCAAAAGAAATAAATGATTCACAGGGGATAACAACATCATCAGCATAAAATAAATATGAAACCCCATAATCACACCCCCAAAGGGAAAGCCCTATGTATCATGCCTTGTACCATATCATAGTCAAGTTGTCTACTGAAAAAATCCATGGTAAGTAAGAACAAGTATGGAGATAGATGTTCCCCTTACCTCAGCCTCTCTTCCCATTACAGTAGCCGTTTAGAGAACCATTTCTTAGCACAAAGAAAGAAGTAGTGGAAATACACAATTGATCCCAGTGCATGTAGCCTAGCCAAAATAAAATCCTAAGACACCTGATCATGGGCATTGCTTAAATCAATCTGCAAACACATTTTAGCTCGAACGAAATTCTTATGGTAAAGAGAAATGAGTTCGTTCGCCATAAGAATAAATTTTGTTTATAAATTACTCTTTGAAGATCGAATGAGAGAGTCTAACTTTACCCTCGGCTCTATACGGAAATGACGATCCCTTTAAATATTCAAGCATATCCTTGAGTGGCTTTGCAAGGTAAATGCCTTACGATTAATAATCTTTGATTGAGGGGAAAAATTTCATGAAATATTTGCTTAATGTGCAAGAATGATGAAGAATCCAAGTGTCATATCTTCCCGCATTGCCCTTTTGCAGCTCATATTTGGCATTGGGCTTTCAGGATATTGGGCATATTTCTTCCACTTCTAGAGAATTTAACTGACATTGTTCACCATCTAAGCTTTTCATACATGCCTTCTGGTCGGGGCCTGATTTTCTCTTACTCACCTTGTCACTGTCGTGGGACATGTCCGGGTGGTTCGCCCTCTTAGATCAGTTACAAAAACCCTTCGCCTTTTCATTAGCACGGTTTGGTCGCGGACTCTCTTTAGACGTTATCGACTCTTTTCTCCCCTCTCAGGTTTAAATTTCAATGGATGTCTCATATCTTCTCTCCTAAGTTGTCTCCCTTCCAGCAATGTCTCTTCGGATGGTCGAAGAGGCGAGCAGGCGTTTCCATGGTTCAGTTACACTATCCAGGAAAAGAGGGAGCCAAACACGGCCGTATGTTGGTTTGAGCCCTTTGACTTGCTAGCACCCACGAAGTTTCGTACGTGCGTGGGATTACGTGTTTAGAGGGGAAGGGAAAAAGTTCTTGTGATGTTAGATATCTTCAAGAGAAGAGAGGTGTGTACCCGTGCGGTCGGGGGTATTTCTCTCTCTTATAAAGTTTTCTCTCTCCTCTCTTTGGGATGCTAGGGTTAAGAGAAAAGACAAGCAAAAGCAAGCGTAATGTCTCTTCTTTATTGAATTGCAATCCCCTTTTTACAATTGACCTAAGCTTGTTTACATAGAGTTCTCACCAAACATGGGTGGATACTCAAAAACTAAGCATAAATACAATTAAAATAATTTAAAATAAAGTCCCAAAATTGGGTACAATGACCAAAATGCCCTTAAACTCTTTCATGTAAATGACAGACTTGTCCTTCCCTGTGGAGCTCGCCGCCATTGTCAAACTTCGAGGGCTCTTTCTGGATACTTGTATCGTGAGTTCAGTCGATCTATGGCTATATTCTTAACGTTCGTTTTGATCTATTTTGATCATGCTTCAACAATCTCTTACATGAGGGAAGGAGTTCGATTAGTTTTATGAACTCCTTGATGGTTTTTTTCCTGATCTGTGGTGTTCCTATGTTGACTATGAGCCTGGGGAAGGTCTTTTCAGTGTTTTTGCAACACGTCCAGTTTGCTTTTAGGTCTTTGCTCTGTGATATTTGAGAGATCATCGGAAAAGGGATTCCGACGACGAGGGATTTTGTTTTCTTTTGTGACCTTGGGTTTCGTGCCTTTTCTAATTTGTTTTGAATGCCGCTTGTCATGTTGACTTGGATTTCTTTCTTAAAGTGTTCTTTTTTGTCTTAGTTTCTACACGGCTGACTTTTCTATGCGGTCTAGGACGTCCTTTTGAAGATTTTGGCATTCATGAATTCAGATCGTCTTTCTTCCTTCACAAGGTAGACTTGTCTTCACGTTTGCTTGTTTAAAGGGGTCAATACCATTGAGGCTTCGTCGGCGTCTGAGGCCATGGCCACTCTTCTACTGCAGGGAAGGAGTCACGAGCTCGTCGAGGAGTGGCCAGAAATCTCCATGCCCGTCGACTGGTTTGGTGAGGCTGTATGGCTAAAGCGTGCCTCTACCCTACTTCGCAATGGGTCGGGCTTAATGTTGTTGGGTTGACTTGATTGAGCTCAGACCCGCTTCTCTTTGGAAGGTGACAGCAGTAGTAGTTTAGCGCATTATCAAACCTTCGTGTCCATGGCGGTGGCATAAAACTTCGCCCCTTGGGCACATAGGCACTTTTCCCTTAGTTGTTCTTGTTCGAGGCTTATTCTCGGTTACTACCCCCGTGCGTCCATGTCTTGCATGCCGCTATGAATAGGTTGTAGTCGGCCCTCTCATTTATTTGCTTGAGGGACTAAGGTACATCCAAAATGACGTATAACGACTTGCCCCGAAGGATGCTGCGCTCGAGAGGAGCGAGAAGTGCAACATATAGAAAAAGAAGTGATTTTTTACCTCGAAGTTCATCGTTGGAATCCTTACTAAGATGTTTTGGAGGCCCTTAGGTCCTGTCTTGTGAGAGGGACCTGCACCTTCGATAGACAGTCAAGGGGCCTTTGAACAAGGGCATGAGCTGCTTCGCTAGTGTTGAGGATTGTTTGGGTGGGTAGGGTATCTCTTCCAGTTCCCATCCTACCAGGTCCAGTCGTGGCCTTTTGTGTTGCTTATTCCGAAAAGTCTGGTCAGTTGATAGGGAGGCTTTTCGAGGCGGTCTCTTCGGTGAGACTTCACCCTAAGTTTTTGGTGGGCGCTGGTGCTCCGACTTGGCAATCGTGCCCCCTTTGAGGGGCATCTTTGACATGTCGGCATGACTTTCCTTTCTGCTTCTTCTTTCTTTTCTTTTTTTTCCCTTTAGCGGCTTCACGATGATGATGGAGTGGTGTCGCATGGTGATGTCAAGGGGGGAAGGAATACGGATGATGTTACCGATGAGGTAATGTGAAAGGCATAGCGTGGTGGCCATAAGATTATCGTGTGAGTGCCCTTGGCGAGTGTTAATCCCAGTCTGGTTGTCAGGGGTTGAAGATCCGGGAGGAGTGGCCTTCAGTGTTTGGGGGCTTTGCCGTTGCTTCGATCAGAGCACATATCCCGGTGCTTTGGAAGTTTGCTTTGGTGGTGCAGGGCCAGAGGTTTCCTTTTGGACTGGGGCTAAAGCCGAAGATTTTTTGGAGTGGCGCTAGGCTGAAGGTTTTTGGAGTGGCATTGGGCCAGATACTTTTTGAGGAATGGCACTAAGGCAAGAGATTTTTTGAGGAATAGTACTAAGGCCGGAGATTTTTAGAGTGACGTTGGGTCGGAGATATTTTGAGGAGTGGCGCTAAGGCCGAGGATTTTTGAAGTGACGCTGGACCGAAGGTTTTCTGAGGAGTCGCATTGAGGCTAGAGATTTTTGGAATGGCGTTGGGCAGGAGATTTTGTTAGGAGTAGCGCTAAGGTCGAGGATTTTTGGAGTGGCGCTGGGCCGGATATTTTTCTGAGGAGTGGCGCTAAGTTCGGGGATTTTTGGATTGACGTTGGGCCAAATGTTTTCTGAAGAGTGGCACTGAGTCTGGAGATTTTTGTAATGGCGCTGGGCCAGAGATTTGTTGAGGAGTAGTGCTAAGGCCGGGGATTATTGGAGTGGCGCTAGGCCAAAGGTTTTCTAAGGAGTGGCATTAAGGCCGGAGATTTTTGAGGAGTGGTGCTAAGGCCGGGGATTTTTGGAGCGGCATTGAATTGAAAGGTTTTCTGAATGGCGCTGATGCCAGAACTTTTTTTTTTTGAAAAGTAGCACTAAGGTCGGGGATTTTTGGAGTGGCGTTGGGCCGAAGGTTTTTGGAGTGGAGCTGGGCTTAATATTGTTTAAAGGGGTGGCGCTAAGGTCGGAGGTTCCTTTTGGAGTGGCACTAAGGCCGGAAATTTTTTGACGAGAGGTTCCTTTTGGAGTGGCACGAAGGCTGAAATTTTTTGATGAGAGGTTCCTTTTGGAATGGCGCTGGGCTGAAGGTTTTTGGAGTGGTGCTGGGCCGAAGGTTTTTTGAGTGGTGCTGAGCTGGACATTTTTGGAGTGGCACTAGGCCGAAGTTTTTTGGAGTGGCGCTGGGCCGGATATTTTTTTGAGGGGTGGCGCTAAGGCCAGATGTTCCTTTTGGAGTGGCGCTACTACGGCTGGAGAGTTTTTGAGGAGTGGCGCTGAGGCGGGAGATTTTTGGAGTGGTGCTGGGCCGAAGATTTTGAGGGGTGGCGCTAAGGCCGTTAATTTTTCGAGTCATAGGTGAATGGCAGAAGTCGTTTCTTGATGACGTACTGCTTTTGATTTTTTTGTTTGCTCCAAGTGCCCTTTTTGGGTTTTCAATTGAAGCAGGAGTGGTGCCACGATGGTGATGTTCACCGACTTCGTATTGTTGAGGCGCTTTTGCTCATGACTTCGGGGTCACATCCACCTTTGATATTTTTCCATTTTTACTCATGGCGCCCTTGTTGGGTTTTCGCCATGCTCGGTTTTGTTTTCAGAATCACTCTTACTCATGGCTTCGTGGCCATGCCCATTCGTCCCTTTTTTTTTTTTTTTTTTTTTTTTTTTTTTTTTTTTGCACTCACCACTGCAATAGAGATCATGAAAGGAGAGGTGAGCCAAAAGGTCTTAGTCCGGTAGCTTGCTTCAGAGGGCATATTTCTCGAGGCCAACATGTAGTCGAAAGAGATGATGGAATATGGAAAGGAACGACATGCCTTCCTTTGATGAAGTGACGTTTTGGGAGGTGAAGCGACGTGAGATCTGCCTTGTGATATAGTGATAATGGCGCCTAGAAGGCGTGACAGTGAAGATGTTGACCGTTGAGGGATCGAAGTGCCATTGTGTGACACGTGTCAGTGTAGCTATATGAGGTGTTTCCTTAAAAATGGCAGGCGTTTAATGGTGAGCCCTCATTTCCTCTATAAAAGGGGGCGCTTAGGCTAAGAGTCGGCACAAGCAGTTTCCCTTTGCTTGTTTGGAGTTGAGCTTGCTTTAAGAGCCTCGATGGGTGGACCAACCTTTGATGGTGGGCTTGAGCTCTATAGTTGTTTTCACATTCTTGGGACCTGGAGAAGGATGCTTATGACTATGTGCCCAATGCTAGGCATCATCGAACTTAGATCCAGTCTCGCTCATCCGAGGATGGGCCTGATGTCGGTGGGGTCCTAGTTTCACTTTGGGTGACAGAGGCGCAAACCCTCTCTAGAATAACCGTGGAGGCTCGGTGGGTGGAGGACATGCGGATCCTCTTGCTTGCGGATAGGAGGCCGATGGTGAGAGAGATTTTAGTGACTGGAGTGCTAACGCTCCTGCGCCGCTTTGGGGGTTTGGGGACTCGCCCGAGCGGATGACCCTCTTGGAGCAATTACGAAGCCCTCTAGTAGTTTGTCAGCGTGGTTTGGATGGGAGCCCTCTTCAGGTTCTCAATCTCTCTCCGCTCACTTTCACTATGCTATCAGAGTGGGATCCGAATATCCCTCCTCCCTAGTCACCCTCTCAGGGGGTTGCAGGCTGCTGAGGGAGGGGACGTGGGGAAACTTAAGGGTCAAGGCTCATGGGTTTGCTCACGTCCGAGAGCTGGTAGGTAGGCATGGGCTGCCGTGTGGACGGAGTCGTGAGCGGAGGTGGAGGTGAGAGAGAGAGAGAGAGAGAGAAAGAGCGACTCGTCTTACGTCAGGTAGGGGTGACCCATGCGATCGGGGCGCCCACGGGACTGCACACTCAAGGGCATCCTCTCTCTCTCAAAGTTTTCTCTCTCCCCCTCTCTCCCCTCCCACAGAGACTAGGGACTCACAAGGACAAGCTAATAAGTGAAATCTAGCCTTAATTCTTCCCAGCCTTCAGAAGTAATAGAACTTGAAGAGAGGGGATTGTGGAGTCTCTCCAAAAAGAAAGTCCTCTTTACAAGTGAGTTAAGCTTGCTTATATAGAGGATTCACCAAACAGGGGTGAATGCTCAAAAGTTACACTTAATTATAATTAAACTAATTTAAAACAAATCAAAAAATTAAGCGAAACTGACCAAAATGTCCTTGTGATCTTTTGCTTAAATGACGAGACCGTCCCTGCATGCAGGTTCCTCCGCCATCGGAAGACCTTAGAAGCTGGCCCTACAACTTCTGGCAACTGTTCGGCTGTTTTAGTAATATATCTTCATTCTTCTCTCGATTGTGAGCATTTTGATGCCCTTCAATCGTGTTGTGGTGGCCTTTCTCCCCGAGGTGAAAGTCCGACCATTTTTGTGAACTTTCTCTGTTAATGCGTCTTCAAGCTGCGTTGTTTTGGCTCCTGGCTCTGCTTGCAAGTCAGAGAGGAGGCTGCTACAGTAGTCTTGCACCAAGTTTGGCCTAATTTGGTGTAGATTTGTGCCTTTGCCTAATTTGGAAGGTTGCCAGGGAAAAGGGATTCCTGTAACCTGCTGGACTTTCTTCTTTAGTGACCTAAGGACTTGCATTCATCAAACCACGACTTGAATGCAAGAGTTGTACCAGAATGTAGCTCTTTGAAAGGTGGTTCTATTGAACTTCTCCTTGCGTCAATCCATGGCTTGGATATTGAGCTATGCTTCACCGAATTTGGAGCTTATTGAACCCTTTTTTTTTTTTTTCCTTGGTTTCTCCGGCCACTTTCCTCTTCGGAGCAATAAGGGTTCTCGGTCACGCCATAGTGTATGCTGTAGGTCAAAATGACGGGGCCGGCGTGATCTAGAACATGTCAACATTTGAGCTCTGTCTGGTTTCAGAGGAAGGCGACGTGGGTTGGCGAAGTTATTATCGAAAAACATCATAGCAGTCCCCATTTTCGGGACTGGTTTGGGGAAGCCGCACCGCGCTATCGTAAAACCCATGAGTTACGAGGCCACATGAGCATAGACCTTGCTAAGGAGGTCCGACTGAGGCCAAATTTGGTCTTCAGGGGGTTTTCGACATTCTAAGCGCAATGGCGATGGTCTGGTCCCCTGTTGAAGCAGCTAGCATAGAGCTATAGTGAAGGGTTCTTCTTTGGTGCGAGGGAATCACACCTAGGTCACTAGGCTGGAGGTTTTATTTTCGGCACAATCTTGGTCCGTGGGTGTTTCATGAACTCGCAAGACCAGATTGTCGTCGACTCTCTTCTCATTCGCATTGGCTCATGAAAGTATGTCAAAAATGACATACAACAACTTGCCCCGGCGGATGTTGCACTTTGAGAGAAGCAAGAAGTGCAACATTCGAAAAATTTAATGTCGTAGCTCCTCTAACGAATCCTTGTCATGACGTGTTTATTGTTTGTCGATCATTTTTTTTTTTTTTCTTAATCACCGGCACAATGCGATCCTCTACGGGTAGACCTTGCTGAACTTTTCCCTTGACCAGGGGGTGACCAAAGTGGCTTTTAGTGGTCTGGTTCCTTGTTGAGGGGCTTTCTCCGAGTTCCACCAAAATCCATTTTTTTTCTTGGGAGGTCACACTGATGTTATGCCTTCAATGAGCTTATGACTTTTTTTTTCAAAGCGAACTCTTGATTTTCTACCAATGGGAGCCCTTCTTGTGAGCTTTATCCCATTCTGTCCGGGAAGGTCCTGGTGTTCCAGTTGGCAAGGGCCCTTCTTGTGAGATTTATCCCTATCCAAACAGAAACGTCAGGAGCAAACAAGGTACCGCTTGGCTTACATCCCACAGGTCCAGTTGGGGGTCTCCTGAATTACCAAGACATGAAAGGAGGATGGCCTTCGAGGCGGTCCCATTTTAGGGGACTTCACCCTGGATGCTTGAAGATTGGTGGAGGAAGAAAAGGCAGGCAAGATACCTCTTTGGCTTACGTCCTACTGGTCCAGTTGAGCGTCTCCCAAATTACGCAGGCTCAATAGAAGGATGGCCTCTGAGGCAGTCCCATTTTAAGGGATGTCACCCTGGATGTTGGAGTTTGATGAGAAGAATGGCAGGCAAGGTATCCCTTTGGCTTACGTCCTACTGGTCCAGTTGGGGGTCTCTCGAATTACCCAGACTCGATAGGAGGATGGCCTATGAAGCGGTCCCATTTTAGGGGACTTTACCTTGGCTGCAAGAGATTGATGGAAGAGAAGAGAAGAGAAGATTATTTTGTTTGATGTGGCGACACTAAGGCCCGTGATAAGGGGGTGGCACCAGGGCGCTGAGGCCCCAATGTCGAGAATAAGAAGGCGACATAAGGCCAGGGATAAAAAAATGCCACTGGGGAAAAAAAACTTGTTTGAAAAGCACTGGGGCCTAGATTTTTTGAAAGGCACTGGGGCCAAAATTTTTGAAAGCACTGGGGCTCAAATGTTTTTGGAAGGCACTGGGGCCCGAATGTTTTGGAAGGCACTAGAGCCCAAAGGTTTTTTTTTTTTTTTGGAAAGAACTGGAGCCCGGATGTTTTTTTTTTATTTTAGAAGAAGGCATTGGGGCTCGGATGTTTTTTTTTTTTTTTTGGAAGAAGGCACTAGGGCCCAGATTTTTTTCTTTTGAAGAAGAAGTCATTGGCGCCTAGATTTTTTTGGAAGGCACTGAGGCCCCGATTTTTTGGAAGGCACTAGGGCCCGAAGTTTTTTTTTGTAAGGCACTGGGGCCCAGAGATTTTTTGAAAGACACTGAGGCTGGGATTTTTTTTGAAAGGCACTGGGGCCCGGATTTTTTGGAAGGCACGGGGACACAGAGTTTTTTTTTTGGAAGGCACTAGGGCCCCGGATTTTTTTTTGGTAGAAAGCACTGGGGCCCGAATTTTTCTGGATAGCACTGGGGCCCTAAGTTTTTTTTTTTATGGCACTGGGGCTCGGATTTTTTGGAAGGCACTAGGGTTTGGATTGAGGAGGTTTGGCCAAAACGTCGAAAGGAGGAGGCTCGGTCCAGGCGCCCTTTACGGGTTTTCACTTGGGCCGAGGGGATATGGCACTGATAGAGTGGTTTTCACCGTATCCTTTATTGGTTGCTTTTACCCATGACTTCGAGATCACGTCCACCCGTTGGTTTCTGCTCTTACTCATGGTGCCCTTTGCGGGTGCCTCGATTTTTTTCTCATGACTCTTTTACTCATGTCTTCGTGGCCATGCCCGCTTGTCATTTTTACTCATGGTGCCCTTGGCGGGTTTTCACCAAGCCCCTGTTTTTTTTGTTGGGCGATTTTATCCATAGCCTTTTTTGGCTATGTTCACCTAAAGCTCTTTTACTTTTACTCACGATGGTTGCCATCGCACCCGGCTTCTTCTTTTCTTTTTTTTTGACGGGGAGAGAGGTCACTAATGTAGTGGACCTTGACGGAGGAGTCTTGAGAGCCTTGAGGGTGTGGCCCTGCCTTGGGTTGATCGTAGCTGTTGGTGGCCGAGGTAGGGGGTCTTCTCCTCCTTTTGGGGTGTTTTACCGAAGAGTGGCTTTGTGGTGACCCAGGCGGTATGTGCACACGCGGGGTCGATGATATTGATGTTAGCGAGGGGGTGTTGGATGGTGCTCGCGGTAGTGGAATGTTGGAAGCATTCGCGGGGATGTGGAATGACGGAGGGACCCACGAGGGTTGAAGTGAAGATGGCACCCACGGGGGGTGTAGTGAAGAAGGTACCCGTGAGGAGTGAAGTGAAGAAGGCACCCACGAGGGTGGAGTGAAGAAGGTACCCGCGGGGGGGTAAGTGAAGATGGCACTCATGGGGGGGGCGAAGTGAAGATGGCACTCGTGGGGGGTGAAGTGAAGAAGGCACCCGTGGGGGGTGAAGTGAAATAGGTACCCGAGGGAGGTGCAATGGATAAGGCACCCGCAGGGGGTGAAGTGAAGAAGGCACCCGTGGGGGGTGGAGTGAAGAAGGTACCCTCGGGGGGTGAAATGAAGAAGGTGCCCGCGGGGGGTGAAGTGAAGAAGGCACATGCGGGAGGTGGATTGAAGAAGGTACCCTCGGGGGTGGAGTGAACAAGGTACCCGTGGGGGGTGAAACGAAGAAGGCACCCATGGGGCGAGGTGGAATGATGAGCTGCCCCGAAGAAAGAGTGCTTAAAGAGGCGGTGCTCGGTTGACAAGGCACCTGCATGCTAGGGCAAGGTCCGATGGAGAGTGCCCTGTGCATGGCGATGCCTTGGTGTAAGATCCGTTTTCATGATCTGCTGATAAGGCTAGGCTGGCAGCATGACGGTGTGAGATTTGACCGTGACGCTTCGTGAGCAATGCCTGGTAGGTGAGGCATGAGAAGGTTTAACTGTTGCGATCAACGAGGCACCATTGTGGTGACACCGAGCAGCTGGGCGGCATGCTGCTCGGGAAGCAGCAATCTAGGAGGAGCCTGGGCCCTTTAAAAGGGGGCTAGGCTGGAGAGCGTGAGGGAAGCTTTTTCCCCTTTGTGACGAAGTCCCTTTTCTTGATGCTCCTTTGTGTGGAGACAGAGCGGAGACTTTGTTTTCTTTGAAGAATTTGGCTGGTGAGCGAAGCCCGTTGCGGGGGCTAACTGCTTGACACTAGCCTGTGGGGTGTGCGTAGGTGTTGGGCGTCCTTATGAAGGCATTCACCCATGCAGAAGCAATGATGGACTCGTGATAGAGGGCGAGCTTGTTGCTCCAGACATCCTGTGTTTGTGTGGGACCCATGGCGTGGGGCTCACGACAGCGTATAAGGCGTTGGGAGCCTGTTGTTGTTGTTAGCAGAGGGGGTGCACCTAGTCCTAGTGCATGTGTTGCTCCCTCCGACAAGCACATGACTCTTCACCTTCATAAGGTGACGAGCAAGAGAAGGAGGAGCCCGCACTCTTCTCCAAGGCACGCTTGAAAAGGGTGATACCCTCTCCTGGAGGAGGCCACCATGACGAGAAGGTGGCAAAGTTCGTGGATGGATCTACCCCAGAACGGATGTACACATTTTTTTTATTATAGTTACGAGTTGTAATCACAAAGTTGTAATTCTCTTGTTCATGGAATAAAAGGACACCTTTATGCCGATCTCTTTCCTCTTTAGCTTGGCCCCTTACTTTCTGCTTCTTCTTCTTCTCCGTTTTACGGGCCGGTGGAATCCTTATCCCTACTGATGATAGGGATAAGGAATGGCCGATGAAGTGCTCGTTGTGCCCGTGGGGCGATTACTGCTTGTTGCGTGATGATGGTTGGGATGCCCTTGTAGGTTTTCATGCCAACCCTTGGGGAATGTGTCATTGGTGATTTTTGCAAGACCCCGCATGTTTTTTTTTTTTTCGAGACCGTAGGGGGTCCCATATGTTGGCGAGACTAGAAGCGAGGCTCCCTTGCCCTCAAAGCATAGTGGTGTAGAGGCGTTCCCCGAGCGCTCTGAGTGGGCCCATGTTGTAGCCTGGTTGAACGACATTGGGCTACATGCCTGAGTTGCGTTTGGATGGCGGTATGTGTGTCGTTCTTGAAGGGCCACATCATGCATGCAGCAGTTAATGTTGGGTGAGAGAGGCGGGGTCGTCATCATATGATGGTTTGATTTTGTGCCCCTAGTGCTTCCTCGAGACTGAGCGTGATCTTTCGCAGGTGTGGCACGTTGCTTTCGCGTGTCGTTTGTACGATCCTACCTTCGAGGCATGTGGCGCTGGCTCGTACGATGCTTCGATTCACACGCCGACAGCACTTCAGTATCCCTCCTTTGATGCCTCGCTTCGCGTGCCGTCGGTGTTCCTCTCTGATTAGAGGGCAGGTCACCCATTGATTGGCCCTTTTTGGCTGCCGGGCTTTATAAAGGAGGGCTGGTTGCTTTTCGATTTTATCCAGGCTCTGCATCCACAGTAAGAGCAAACACCCTTTGTGCCTTCTACTCAAGCCTTGTTGTCAATGTTCGCCTCTTTTCGAAGCAGCGCTTTTGAGCAAGTACCATGATCGTCAAGAGTCTGCTTCCTTTTCTAGGTAATGGTTCTTACTTGGGTCCGGGCACGTGGCAAGTGCGCCCTTTTTTTATCTAACCACCCTTTATGGCTTCTTCTTTTGTGCAGCTAAGCGTATGAAGGGGGAGGTTCTCTACTCGGCGTCACGACTATCCGACATGGACAGTAAGCAAGAGGTGGGTGAACCCTCATCTGCGCCTCTTGAGTCTCGGGGCAAGAGAGGAGTTCCCAGCACACCTCCTCCGATTTCCATGAGTTCCTCAGTTTCAACTTTGTCGGGGTCAAGGTCTAGGGCACCAACCACAAGGCGCATGCTTCAGGCCGGGCTCCAATAGCTGAAGGCATGTCCGCTCTCCGACCTTCAGGAGGGGATAGAGAGCGTTGATGAATGTGCAGCCAACTTGCAAGCCGTGGACCCTGATGTGGTGGCCCTCAGCCATTTAAGAAGGCTTATGCAAAACCTCATGGAATGGGGAGCTGAGGCCTAATTGCGCAAGACCTCGCTGCATGAGACCCATGAGGCATGCCTGACCTCCTTGAGAACGAGACTGGCTACCCAGGAAGCCCTTGCGGAGGAGCACAAGGAAAAGAAGGAGAGGATCGCCTCTTGGCATTCCCAGCTCATGAGTGAAGAAGGAGAGGTGTGTCACGAAGTACGAGCTTCCAAAGATGAAATCGGACGGCATTACACTCGTCTAGCCGACCTGATTCAGCGTCACCAACACTACCAGGAGGCGATGGCTGTGCACTCTCGCCGTTTGGAGGAGCTGAACTTAGAGGCAATGGCGGTTGTTGCTAACTCCGAGTCAGTTGCCTTGGATATTGCTCGCAGCGAGGAGGAGGTGGGAATCATCTTGGGGGAGGTAGAAGATCTTAAGACAAGGATGCAAGAGACGCTCGACCGCTTTTGATTGTTGTCTTCTCTCTCCCTTTTTTTTGTAGGGCTGACGGCCCATCTGAACTTTGTAACCTCATTTGTATGTGAATAAGACATTGATTAGTTTTTTCTTATTCTTTTGCATTTGATGCATTTGAGGTTCCTGTTTTCTTCACGCCTTTTATTTCTTTTGCATTTCATTCTCCACCTCTTCTGAGGAAAGAGAAGTCGTGGTGAAAATTCGGGCGCCTACTAGGGAGGTACCCCTTTAGTTCCTCCCCGGGGCACCATGAACTTATGTCAGTGCTTGGTAGCATTCTTATGGGGTTGGCTTAAAGTCACACCCCAGTGACTGTATCAAGACTTGTTTAAAGTCCCGCCCTTGGGATTGACAGTAGTGTGAGCCTTTAGGACCTCGAGCCCATGTGGAGAGAACCCTAAGGGGTTCTCGTGGTGATGTACCAACTTCCCTTGGAGAACAGGGCCTGCCATAGGATGAAGTCATGCAATGTAGGTTGAGGAGATGAGGGCAAAGGTCAGCACGGTGGACACTCATTCTCTGGGACTTCGTCATCCAGCTCTTCATGGAGTGTGACCATGGGGCAGGCTTTTCCAAGGTTCTCCAAGTCAATCTGCCCTTTTTGACCTACACCTCGATGTAGTTCCTCAACTGGAAGAAGTCTTTGATGAGTTATCCGAACATCCGATGGAAAGCACAGTAGTTGGGATGCTCAACCCATTTTGTGTGGTTGGGCCACTTACTGGGAGGGAGGACCACATGTCCTGCTCAATCAACATTCTGAGGAGGGTTGACACCCACTCTCTGCTAACAGTGCATCATTGGTTGGGCCCCTGTTTGAACCTTTCGATTTGCTGGTAACTTTCTGATGGGGGCACTCTGATGTAGTCCCGGCTTAGGGGCAGCTATTGTCACAATGTCCCTAGGCTTTGCAGCCAAAGGCCCTGCATGGTGTCCAACATAAGCGAAGAAACTGCATTGGAAGGGGCTTGGGACATGGTCATGGTCGTCTCACTAGTTATCCTCGTCGGCTACTCGGCGCAGGTGTTAACTTGGCCACACCGGGGTTGGCCTACTTTCGAGACACAGGCCGGGTCCACCGAGATAGGAGACATCGTCCTTGTCATGAGGAAATGAAGCTTCACTCTCGTAGTCTGTTCGAGTCGCATTCTCCAATGGACCTTTTCCCCAATCGAGAAGTGAGACGGCCCTTCTTCCTAGAAGGTCCGCTCTATCAATGAACAGGCAGAGCCAATGAATTCGGATAGAGTGAAATACAGGGGAAAAAGAGATTTTGTTGTTGGTGAACAAAGTTCAGAACTTGCAGAGGGAAGGCAAAAGTGACTGGTGGACGGGTCAACCATCGTCCACCCTTCCCCATGATCATAGGTTTCTTCAGACCTACATGTGTGTGCACGTCCATAGTAGTATCTGGGATGGCCAGTCCCTTGTGTGGTGTGGGGCAGAGTATGTGTGACGTCCACCCGTTTAGCTGGCAAGGCCGTCAGGCCCCTGAATGCATCTGTGTTCGCTTGGGGGACTTTCGATTGTCTCGAAAGTCGCGTGTCAGTCGGGGGCCAGCCATTGGGCTACCCCGAGCTGTGGAGCTGACATGCATGGTGGTGCCATCAGAGCCACCAGCACTTCGCCCAGGCTGAGAGCGACCCGAAACAGTTTGAGGGACCGGGGAAGGCTACAGCAAGCCCCGATTCATTATTATGATGATTGGTCCGCTGGGAAGTCTGTAAACATAGGTATGCATAGTGGAGTAGCCGCGCAAACTGGCATGGGAGTTGTCAGCGGTGGTTTATGCTCGGCGTGTTGGTGTTGACGACGCCTCGGTGAGAGGCAGGCGGGGTCGCCTCTCGGCTACCCACCGCGACGGGAGTCCTGTAAAGACCAACCGAGTGAGGAGCGATAGCACGGGGGGAGCTTTGTGATCTGTGGCTGGTGGGGTGCCCGTCGGAGGGTGTTCTAGTGAGGGGGCGGTAGTAGAGTTGCTCATGAGGTGGGCCTCAAGGGGTCCCCCCTTAACATCGGAAGAGGCGGGGTGAGGGGCCAGAGGGTCTGTCCCCTGAACTTTCCCAGTCGAGGTCAGGATGGTCAGGCCAGCATGGCTGCATAGAGGGCACGCAAGGGAGGGAGGACCAATCAACCCAGCCTCACGATGAGCGGCCGCGGGTATGGGGATGTAGAACTCCCCGACCAAGAGGAAGGAGGGATAAGAAGATCCCATAGCAAAAGTGAAGAGAGGAGAAAGAGAAATTGGTACCTAGAGACAGCTCGAGCCAACGATAGGGTGACGAGTCCCCAGTGGAGTCGCCAGTTGATGTCGGTGGGGTCCTGGTTTCCCTCCAAGTGACGGAGGAGGAAACCTGCTCTCAAACAACCACGGAGGAACGGCGCATGGAGGGCACACGGATCCTCTTGCTTGCGGATAGGAGGCTGACAGTGAGAGAGATTTTAGCAACTAGAGTGCTAACGCTCTTATACCGCTTTGGGGGTTCGTGGACTCGCCCAGGCAGATGGCCCTTTTAGAGTAATTATGAAGTCCTTCGGCTGTTTGTCAACGCGGTTCGGACAATAGCCCTCTTCAAGTTCTCAATCACTCCTCTCGCTTTAACTATGCTATCGAGGTGGGATCCTAATATCCCTCCTCCCTAATCACCCTCTTAGGGAGTTGCTGGCCACTGAGGGAGGGGACATGGGGAAACATAGGGTTCAACGCCCACGGGTTTGCTCATGTCCATGAGCTGGTGGTTAGGCGTGGGCTGCCGTGCAAATGGAGTCGCATGCGGAGGTGGAGGTGAGAGAGAGAAAGAGTGACTCATCTTATGTGAGGTAGGGGTGACCAGCATGATCAGAGCGCCCGCGGGACTGCACACGCAAGGGTATTCTCACTCTCTCAAATTTTCTCTCTCCCCCTCTCTCCCCTCCCACAAATACTAGGGACTCACAAAGACAAGCTAATAAGCGAAATCTAGCCTTGATTCTTCTCAGCCTTCAGGGAGTATAACTTGAAGAGAGGGGATTGTGGAGTCTCTCCGAAAAGAAGGTCCTCTTTACAAGTGAGTTAAGCTTGCTTATATAGATGATTCACCAAACAAGGGTGAACGCTCAAAAGTCAAGCTTAATTACAGTTAAACAAATTTAAAACAAATCCAAAAATTAGGCGTAAATGACCAAAAGGTCCTTGTGATCTTTTGCCCAAATGACGAGATCGTCATTGCATGCAAGTTGCTCCGCCATGAGAAGACCTTGGAAGCTGGTCCTGCAACTTGTGGCAACTGCTCGGCTGTTTCAGCAATATATCTTCATTCTTCTCTTGATTGTGAGCATTTTGATGCCCTTCAATCGTGTTGTGGTGGCCTTTCTCCCAGAGGTGAAAGTCCAACCATCTTTGCGAACTTTGTCTGCTCATGCATCTTCAAGCTGCATCGTTTTAGCTCCTGGCTCTGCTTGCAAGTCAGAGAAGAGGCTTCTGCAGTCGTCTTGCACCAAGTCTGAGCTGATTTGGTGTAGATTTGCGCCTTTGCCTAATTTGGAAGGTTGACAGAGAAAAGGGATTCTGGCAACCTACTAGAATGCTTCTTTAGTGACCTGAGAACTTGTATTCATCGAACCACGGATTGAATGCAAGAGTTGTACCAGAATGTAGCTCTTTGTGAGGCTGGCGTGATCTGCAACATGTCAACATTTGAGCTCTGTCTGGTTTTCGAGGAAGGTGTTGTGGGTTGGCAAAGTTATTGTTGGAAAACATTGTAATAGTCCCCATTTTTTGGACTGGTTTGGTGAAGTTGCAACACGCTATGGTAAAACCCATGAGTTACGAGGCCACATGAGCATAGACCCTGCTAGGGAGGTCCAATTGTGCCCAAATTGGTCTTCAGGGGTTTTTCGATGTTCTGAGAGCAATGGCGGTGGTCTGGTCCCCTATCGCAGCTGCTAGCATAGGGCTATAGTGAAGTGTTATTCTTTGGTGAGAGGGAACCGCACCTAGATCACTTGTCTGAAGGCTTTATTTTCGGCACAATCTTGGTCTGCGAGTGTTTCGTGAACTCGCTAGATAAGACTGTCGCTGTCTCTCTTCTTATTCGCCTGAGCTCATGGATGTACGTCAAAAATGACGTACAATAGGGTCGTGAAGCTTTTGACTTGGCCGTCCCTTTGGTGGTGAAGATCGACCAAATGAGGAATTTGGTCGTGTCCATTGTTTGGTGCTTGGATAAGCCACCAGTTATAATGAGAGGAGTGTCCTGTTCTGGCTTTCTTTTGATGATGCCCCTTTTTCACCTTCACTTTGTCGCAAGAAGGAACAAAATTTTTGTTGGTTCTTCTAAGGCCTTGTTTAGAGAGAACGAGGTTGCTTCCTAGAGATGGCTGTCAGCTTAGAAGGCGCAGCTTCATAGCTCGCACGAGGGAGGTCCTTTTATCTAAGTATTCCAAGTTGTCTTTAAAGCGAAGGATCCTGCCCTTGCGGAGTTATGCCTTTGTTTTTCTTGGTGTTCAATTCCTTTTCAACAAGAATGACCAGTCATTTGTGCCTTAAGGAAATAGAAGCAGCTTTCATAGACATCATGTAGAAGCAGTTTTTCTTTTTGATAAAGGGCTATTTCAAAGATGGTTTCGTTGTAACAGAAATTTGTACTTCCCCTTGTTTATTAATAAATCCTCTTTCTCTTTGGCTTGAGTGCTCCTTTTTTCAGCAGATTTTCTCCTTGTTCCTTCTTTGTCGACTTCTGTGCCCTTTTTCCTTCTCTTTTCGGGTTTTAGCCTTTGCTCCTACCTGTAAGTGGAGACAGGTAGCTCTACAAGGAAAACACAATTTTTTCTTTTTTTTTTTTAAATGCATGATTTGCCTTACTTGGATGGCTCAAATGCCTCCTTCTTGAGTGTGTGAGTAGCGTGAGGAATGAAGTTCCCTCACTTGTGGGTGTGTGAGTGTGTATCGGTATATTAAAATAAGTGATGTGTTTCTAGGGTAGTTTGAAATTTCTTGAAAAGTAGAGAGAGTGTTGCATACATCTTCTCGGGGTGTCATGTGCAAGGAATAATCACGATTTGAGTTGGCGGCACTCTTTGGGATGATCGTGGTGCTTTTAATTGTTGCATGGCTGCTCTCCTCGGGATGAGCATGATCTTCCTTGTTCGTGCGGCGCTTTCATTGCGCATGAAGTTTAGTACTGTCGTACCCCTGAACCATGTGACATTTCTCACGTTTGACGCTTCGTGGGCCCTATTTTCACAGGGCGTTTTGCTTCGCGTGCCGCTTGGTGTTCTTTCGTGAATGGGACGCGTGTCTTGCGGCTAGCTTCTATGCGATTCCTCTTCCTGCTCGCGATTATAAGAGGGTTGGTGAGAGGCATTCCTTGGTCTTTCATCGGAGCTTTTTACCGTTGACTCAGGAGGACTAGTTCCTATTTTCCCTTCCTTGTTATATTTTTCTTGCATCCTTGCCTCTTATTTTGTTTTGTCCCTTGTTTGCATGCCTTCCTTTCTTTGCCATCTTTTTCTAGGGAGGATATCTTTGGTGGTGCAGGTTCTCAGCGATAATAGCTAGTACTAGTTCAGCCCCTCCTCTTGATAGGGCTTTTTCCTTTTCTTTAGTTGTGACCGGCTTTCTTGGTCTTCCTTCTTAGCTTTCCATTTGTCCTCATGTTGTCGATCTTAGTATGACAGGCATGGTTGTCTCATCCCTTCTCTCTTTTTTTTTTTTTTTTGCAGTGCGGATCCTTAATGTGAACCAGCTCCCTTGCATTGGCGAGTTAGGGTCGAACCTCTACACTGGGGTATCTCTGGCGAGAGCAACTTCTCTAGGAGAGCTTGAGCCTAGCCAGGAGTCTCATGGCCCTCTAGTATCACCTTTGCAGGAGAGAGCGCGAAGCTCTGCCTTGATGGAGATGCCGACAAGGAACCCCTCATTCAGAGGGACGACGTAGCATTTTATCATGCTCTACATAGGCATTCTCCTTCCGATGAGAGTATGCCTACATTGGGGAAGAGGAGGATGGCGAAGCCAGGTCTTCGTTTTGAAGGGAAGCACCAGTACCTGGTCTGGTACAGTACTTGGATGTTGGACGTGTTGGATTCTTTCACCGGTACTTTGAAGAAATGTGGTCTAACTGCAACATGTCAATGCTCGGCTGGCTACTCTGACCGATGTTCAAACACGGTGAAGGCTCTTTTAGAGACATGGTGTTTCTGTACCAATAGCTGGCTTTTGCAAGAGGGTGAGGCAGGAATCACCCTACTTGATTTCTATTTTGTAGGTGGCCTTCCCTTGCTGGGGGAGGAGTATGAGGAATTTGTCCTAGCAACGAGGCCATCTTTGGGGGCAATCCCATCAAGGGTAAGCAGGCTCCTTCGAGTCTTAGTGAGCTGTTCGAGATTTATTAGCTCCTATACTCAGAGTCGCAACCTAAAACTGGTGGGGTACATTTTGAAGCATGGCGAGATTACTTTAATGGTAACCACCAAGAGGGTGAGGACGTAGGCTCAAGCGTCTCATGGGCAAACAAGTCTCAGCGGGCGGCAGCAATCAAGGCTTTGAAGAAGGCGATTACCCCTCTGAGGCAGAATGTGCGGGACCGAGTGTACTTGGCCGCTTACTTGTCCCTCTTCTTATGCAAGTTCGCTCTTTCAGGGGCAAAGGGTTATGTCATTCGGCCTGGTTGTTTTTATGCAGCCTGCATGATGGCCCATGGCACTGGCTTAGCACTGGCCTAGCCGGTCTTGTGTAGCATCTTTCACACGTTAGGGTCCATTTCTTGTGGAAAAGTCCCTTCGAAGGACAATAGCAGCGAGGTCTTCCTGGGTGAAGGCTTCCTGGGGCGCTTTACCATGAGCTTCCCCGTGCATTATGTCTTCAGGTGGCTTTCTGCATAATATCCTGGGGCATACGAGCTTAATGGGAACCTCGCAACAGCAACATGCCCACATATGCTGAAGATTGCTGGGATGAAGGTTGTGGTTATAGAACCAGATGCAGTTCTTGAGCTCCTGATTGATGCATCCTTCTTCACTCGTGAGAGACCTTTCCTATTCGTAGTCCCTCCAACAATATTTTTATCGACACCTTTGGCCTCACACTTAATAAGGCGGTTACCGAGACAAGAGACGCCATGTAGCTCGTAAGCGTCCGAGGTTGCATCCTTCCGTTAGAAGGAGTGGGGTGCAAGAGGTTGAAGGGTTACTTCCCTCACCATTTTGCATGCCAGCATGGCCTTGATCAAGGATGTTGTGTTGCCATTTCTTTCTCAAAGAAATATGGGAAGAAGGGGGCGTTGCATGATCATGAGACCTCTGGCACAAGTCACGAGGTCTGGACTGACCTCAACATGTGTATGGCTTGAGAGACTTGTCTTCTTCTCCCTGAGTAGAGCATGTTTGTGGTTCCCCATTATGGCCGTGTAGGCCACACGACTGTGGGCTATCGACAATGGTGGTATTCCTCTAATGCTGAATATTGGGACGTAGCTCATCCATGGCAAGCCGTCAGTGGCTCCAGATGCAACGGCAGGGCCGGAAGGCACTTCGTTCCTCGTCCTTTCTCCGTTATTTTTTGCTTGGATCATGTCCCTGCCAACTGGCAAGAACTGGTCAAGCCTCGTTCATTAAGCGGGGATGAGGCGGGGATGAAACTACTTTCTTTGAAGATAAGGACACGGTCTTTCTTTGACAACCTAGAGGCAACTTTTGGTTGGAGCGAAATGGGTGTGGACCCATCCCACGAAGAAGGGCTTGCCTCTGCTCCGCCTGCTCGAATTGAGGGTGAATCCCGTTCTGACTTGTCTGGATGGGCTAATCGTGCTCCGAGGGCTCCTGCTTCTGTTAAGCCCAAGAGCACTCCTCCCAAGGAGAGGCAAGATAAGGAGAGAGAGAGAGAAAGAGAAAAAGGGGGAGAGAGTCTTCGTCCGTCCCCTCTTCTCGGGAACGAGGGAGCCTTTCGAATAAGGAAGACTTGCCTTCAGCAACGGTGTCTTCAGTGCCAACCCATACGAGGCGAGCTCGATCAAGAGCTCATAGGGCTCCAGACTCTCCTCCAGCTGCATCACCTTCAATTCCTACAGCAATGTCACGTTCGACTGATAGTTGGCCTGGGTGGTTGAGCGCATCTTTACTTAGTTCAGGGCATGGCTCGAGAAACCCTATGTCGAAGGTTGAGGTCAGTGTGACTCCTGCCGTTAGCAGCCATGTTGTGTCTCCTGCACACCCTGCGATGTCTGTTCTGCCTGCATCAGAAGCTACACAGGAAGAAGTGGGCACCTTAAGGGCTCGTCCTTCTGGTTCACCGGCAGCACAGTCCTCGGATTCACCTGCCTCGGGAGGGCCTCTGGGAAGTCCTCTTCTTGGGCTTCGTGCTGGTTCAGAGGCCATGACACCCCTCGCCTTTAGAAACCATGTGCTTGATGTGTCTCCCCTAGACGTGATTGGCATTTCTGCTCCTCTGCAGCCGTCTTCAGGCTCCAAAGCATTCATAATGACGAGGATGCTCTATTCAGGTCTTCAGGGGTTAAAGGGGTGTTCTTTATTGGACCTTGGGGAAATGATAGAGGCTATCAGGGCTTGTGTAGCTAGCTTGAGGGGTGTGTTGCCCGATGGAGAAATCTTTGACTGCCTTGATGGGCTACTGCAAGATCTCAGTGACTGCGGAACCAAAGCCCTTTCATGTGAAGATGCAGCACATGCATCTTTCGAGAGGCGCTTAGATACCTTGGAGAAGGATTTGACCGACCAGCAAGGCCTAGTGTGGCAGCACACACAAACACGGGCTCGGCTTGTTTCAGAGCGGGACTCCTTTTCGGAGGAGGTTGCGAGCCTTTCTAGGGAGTTCGAGATCCTGAAGGCTGAGATGGATGAATTGCAAGCTCGGGTGGCCTCACTAAGATCTTGTCGAGACTCCAGCTGGGAGGTGTTACATCAGCGGTCGCGTGATGTGAAAGTTGCTAACTTGGCCAATTCGACTGCCCAGGAGATCTCTTGCCTTCGGGAAGAGAAGCAGGTCATGGTTCGGCGCGCAGAGAAGCTAAAAGCGATGATTGAGGAGTCTCTTGATCTTTTCTGAAAGCGCGGGGCTTTCCTACTCCTCCTCTTCTTGTTCATCTTGTTTTCTTTTCTTCTATGGGCTTTTTGAGCTTCGCTCGGATCCTTTTATAACTTTTCGGCTATAATGAATGAAGATTTGTTTTGGTTGATGATGATGATGATGCTTTTCTGTTTTTTGGAAGGCAATTTTAAGGTCTTGCCTTTGGGACCAATTGGGCCTTAGGTCTTCAGACCTTTCTGCTCTTATAGAGCAGGGATTGAGTCGAGTGAGACTCTTCCTCTAAGGGGGTCTGCCTTTCTTGGTTTTCTTGTGGTTGTGGGGGTTGTTCATCCCTTAGAACTATTTGACCGATTTGGATGTAGTTTTTTAAGATAAAGCGGAATGCCCTACAATTAGCCAAGTCATGGCCCCTTCGTTAGTGGTATTGACACCAAGGGTTGTGGCTTTTTTCACATTTGATCTTTGTTTTTTGGGAGGGCGAGGCGCTATCATCTCGTGTTGGGCCATCATGTCGAATATGGTAGAAAATTGCTCAGGAGGCAGTTTTGTTGCAGGAGAGTCGCTGGTTGACTCCTCCTAGATTGTGACCATGTGAGAGACTTCTGGGGCCTCAAAAGCTTTCTTGATGCTTTCTAGGTCGATTTGCCTATTTTGGATCAGGGTCTCGATGTGCTCTTTCAACTGGATGCAATCTTGGACTGGGTGCCCTAACATCCAATGGTAAGCACAGTTTTGGCTTGTTCTGGCTTCCTGACGACGGGGAGTACCAACATCTCTTGTTTGAGAAGCATTTTCAGGAGAGTCGGGACCCACTCCGTATTGAAGATGTACTTCAGATTCAGTCTGCGCAAGAACTCCTCAGTTTGGTGATATTTTTGTGGCGGCGACACATTATTATAATTCTGTTTCTGATGGACTTGCTATTGTGAGTCCGTCTGGGCTTTAGTCAGTAACCCTCGTGACATGTCTAGGGTTGGCAAAGGGGTAGCATTAATTGCGGGTTTAGCATCGAGAGGCACGATTGTCATGACCGCACTGATCACATTCTTTGGTTGGTTGGTGCGAAGATTTGACCTGTTGCCCCCGGTGTTATAAGCTTGGCTGGTGCCCGAGCTTTGGGCTCGGTCTCCTCCATGGTGTTTTAATAAACTTACAATCTTAACAGCTTTGGTGATCTTGTCGGAGAAGGTGGTGGGGTTAGACCCTCGACATGCAAGGCGATTTCTCGCTTCATGTTCATTACACATGTTTGCACCGCATCCGTTTCACTCAGGGGGTTGCTCAGGCACATGGAGAGGTCACGCCATCTCTGGAAATATTTTCCTACTGACTCGTATGGCTCTTGCATCATAGTGAGGAGTTCTATGGTTTGGACTTCCAATTCGGCTTGAAGAAGCGTTTGTAGAAGAGTTGTTCCATCTCCTCCCAAGAGTGGACTAAATTTGGTGGTAGCCATGCATATCATTTGAATGAGGGTCCCTCGAGTGTTTCGACGAACTGTCGTAAGAATACCTTGGTGTCCGCGGCTAATTCTTGACATGCAGACATGAAGTGGGCCATGTGTTGTTGTGGTTATCACGTTTCGTCGAAGACTGGTAGTTTCCTTTTCTAATATCCAGTGGGGAAGGGGACCTGTCAATCAAAGGCAGCAAAGGCTTTTTGTATTGGTGCCTCTCGGGTGTTTTTGACACTTGGAGGCCTTGGATGCTCTCGTTCATCATCCTTTGGACATCTTCTTAGGTGAAGGTTGTTGATGCTGCATGGGAGGCTGCGTTATGCTGATCTTGGAAGAAGGTGTGTGGGTCATGGTGTGTCGATGTCTGGCCCATGGGAGGTGGATGTGACCTCTCTCGTTCATCGTATTAGAGTTCGTGGGGAGAATTCACTTCTTGGTGGGGAGGTTCTTGGTGGGGAGGCACCGTGGTACGAGTGTCTTCCAGTCCTTTGATCTTATCAAGGATATCTTTTAACATACTTTTGATACCTCCAGGTGGATTTTCATGTTTCCCTTCTTTGTGGCTTACGACCATTGCTTCGACCTATTTGCCGAGACTCGACTGCTCCGCTGGAGGGGCGATCCTGGGCCTCGTAGTGCCTCGGTTCGGGATACCAATCAGAAATGGGTGAGCCTATCCTATCTGAGCCTGAGATTGCCTCGCAGCCCGTGTGAGTATAGGCTCCCGGTGGCCAGGAGGACGAGACTTTGTCGAGAGCGATTTTGGAGGCCTTGGAGCCATTGCTCTATTCGGATGGGCGTGTGACAACCCTGGTGCCATATCTCTTCAACTTGATCCAGTTCGCCTGAGTTTTGCGAATCAGGTGGGTTGAACTCATCTTCACGTATCTCGACAACGCGACATTCAACGACGTCATCCACCGTGAGTCCGTCTGCGTCTCGTAGCAGGTAGAATTAGTTTTCCTTCAACTGACCTTCTGTGGTCAAACGTTCAAGCTTGTCTTCCATGTGAGGCCATCTAAGCTTGCCTCGCTTGCTTGTGTTGAGGGAGTGGGTTGATTTTCATGGTGAATGACCCTACGCTCGCTTTTTGTGGTGGTCGCCTTCCCAAGTGAGGGGCCAGTCGGTCGGTTCTCTTCAAGTGTGGCATGCCCCGAGGCCTGCCTCGAGGGGGATCTTGCTAGTATAACATGGGCAAAGTTGAAAGGATCGTGCTCGTGGGGAACTTTTTTGAGAGCCAAACAGTGGGCGGTTGTCACACCCCAAGATTTCTAACATTCCCGAGGTGCGATAGACTATTCTTATACTAGAAAAAATTCAAATTCCTATTAATATATCTTGTACCAAAACAAATTTATCTATTAATTAAAATTTGTACAAAGTTTGCTCACATTTGGTATTCACGTGAAGTCTAGGTATAAATCTGTTGATAGAACAAAAACTTACAGTGGTGAAGTTAAACAAAAGTTACAAAGAAAAATTTAGTTATCACATGACTTTATCTTCTTCACAAGCTGGTCCTGATGTGCATTTAACTATGAGACTGCAATTACCCTAAAAAATATTTACCATAGTTTTGTGAGTTTGGCTACTCAGTAAGTGATCATCATGGTCCTAAAAATAATCATGGTTGGAAGATATAAACATTTTCTAAAGAATGCAGATTAAAAAAAAACAACATGAGGAGGAGCATTTCGAACAAAAACATTTATGAATAACAATCTCATTTTTTCACAAATCCGCAGTTAAACATAATGCAAATGAAGAAAATACGTATAAACATTTTAACAGAGATGCATAATTCAAAGGATTTCATAAAATACCCTACTGACGTCCCAAGTAGGTCACCTATATACCCCATCAGCGTTCTGATGGGTCCAAACAACCCTTACAGGTCCAATTGTACCTCACCAGCGTAGCGGATGAGTCCAAATATCCCCTACCGCATCGGTCTAAACAATCCCTGCAAGTCCAAACATACCTCACCAGTGTCCCGGATGAGTCCAAATAGTCCCTACCGCTGTAACCGGATAGGTCCTAACAATCCCTGCAGGTCTGATCATACCTCACTGGCATCCTGGATGAGTCCAAATAGTCCATACCGGCATAACCAAATAGGTCGTAACGATCCCTGCTGGTCCACTTATACTCAAATTATCTCTGAAACTCTTTAAACATCAGAAAGCAACAATATCATATATGCGAAGTATCATTGAAAAATATTAACATGAATTCACTTGAAGCAATTTAATAACAATCACTTCCATTGAAATATCTCTAAGTAGCCATTTAAACATTTTATGCAATAATTTCTGAAAGGTAACAGTTCTGAAGAACATTCTTGAAATCTAACATGATAACAGTCTAGTATCAATAAACAAACTTTTATGAGAATCCAAACTTAAATAAGGAATTATCCCAATTTATGGAATTGCCAATTTGTAAACAATCATTCCATAGGCAATACTACAATCAAGTGTAAAAATATCAATTTTTCAAATAATAAGGCAGACATTTGCATATGAATTCTACAATGTCTAAATATTCAAAAACAATAGAAGGAAATCTCATAATTTTACTAAAAGCGCAAATATCACATTTATTTCTAATAATTTACCGTATTTAAAATTCTGAACAATAGGCAGGAAAAATAAATTTATTTTCTAGAATTTACAACATTTAAATTTTTTAACAATAGATAAAATATCACAATTTTTACTAAAAGATTACTCTTCGAGACAATGAGATCGCTTATAGGCACAAGAATCCACACTGCTAGGTGGCAAGGCTAGATAAATCGCTACAATATCCTCATCATCTCGAAGCCCCATTCTTTGCCAAGGTTACCCAGAAATAAGGAATCCTTGTCTGATGATGGAGTAACATTAATTCCCTTCCCTTGTAGTGTATTGTGGGGATCATGCCAAATGGGAGGTGAAACAAGCTATATCAACCAGGGTCTGACCTGTTTCTTTTTGGGCCCTTAAAGTAGTTTGTTTATAGTGTACCTCAGTCAATAGTGTGCAAGAAGCGCAACACCAAGCAAGTATTTCCGCTGCAGTAACATAGGGTTTAAGCAAGGGAAGATGGCATGGTTCAATTGAAGTTTAGAGAGAGAAAAAGAGGGAAACATACATAAAGAGAGAAAAGTAGAGAGAGAGAAGAAAAAGGCATTCGTGACACCTCAATTAAGAAGTGTTAATGGAATGTGAATTGGGTTGTTGAGTTGCCACCTAATGGCCAAAACCAACTTTCCATGTAAAACCTTGAAGTAATTGGTGGTGGACCTAAGGTCCACCCAAATACAATTGCACCATCCAAAACTTTTGTTATTATTGAAACATTTTTATAAAAAAGCTAATGCTTCTATTATTTGGCATACTCAAAGAAAATGTGAAGTTACCGGCCAATGAATATTGGGTATAATACTAATCATTATGAGAAAATACTAATTATTTTCGACATAATGAATTATCACTTCAAAATTATTTATTTCCTGTAAATATTTTATTTATTTATTTTATTTTATTTATTTATTTATTTTGTATTTATTTCTATTAACACCATTAATATATATATATATATATATATATATATATATATATATATATATATATATATTTTGTTCCAAAAGTTTTAGGTCGTCACAACGGTATTTGGCCATCAGCTTGGACCTTTAGTGTGTCGTGCCTCTCGTCAATGGGGTGCTTGTTCCTGCACGAGTGTGTGCGATCTATCGGAGTGTTTGGGACGATATTGGGCCCGTCCCTTCGTGCTGTGGGGGACTGAACACTTGGGATGCCTGCCCGGTGGGTTTGGCAGACCTTAGGGCCCTCGACATGCATGTGCACTGGTTTTCGGGCTCTTCAGTTGGTCCGAAGCTTGTGTGCTCATCTGGGTCCACCGTTTGTGTTGCCCTGAGCGCTGAGTTATTACGTGGCATGTAGGCGGTCGGCAGACCGCGTGTGGTGAGTTTGGGTCTGAGGTGACCCACAATGGGTGAAGGGGATTGAAATGGACTGACATCTATCCCGATTTGTCACAGTGATGGTCAGACCATCAGTTGTGATGTTGGTGTGTGCGAAGGAGGACGCACATGCACCGATGGTGTGTGGCATGGGCAGACCTAGTTTATGGGCGCCCGTGGAGGTGGCAGCCCTATTGGGGTCTACCGAACGGCAGGGAAGGGCAGCGAGGAACCCTCGCCTTGGTTTACAGCTGACAAGGTGCCAGTCATGAGGGCGTGGGAGAGTGGCTGCGGCGCAACCCTTAGAGTTAACCTCACTGGGTTCCCTCCAAATGTGGGCGGAGGAAGGAGTAGGGGCATGGATGCCCACACTCCGAGTTATCTTAGGTTGGACTAAGATAGCAGGACCAGCTAACCCACTCGTGAAAGAATGAGCCATTGATATGGGGATGAGACAGTCCTCGATTTGGAAAAGAGAAGAAGAGTGGGAATTCATTGAAATTTTAGAAAGATAGGAGAAGAGGGTTTTCGTCTGAAAACAGTCCGAGCCAACTACAGGGTGGTGTGTCCCCAATGGAGTCGCCAGTTGGTCGGGGCCTGATTTTCTCTTGGTCCCTCGGGCGAGACGCGGGGAGGAAATCCTCTCTCAAACAACTGCAGAAGGCTCGCACGCGTGCTTTCTCGAGCGCGGATAGGATACCAACAAAGAGAGAGATTTTACGACGAGAGAATGTCAATTTACTCACCTCATCGTTGAGGGTTCGTGGGACACGTTCGGGCGGTTCGCCCTCTTAGATCAGTTACGAAGGCCTTTCGACTGTTCACCAGCATGGTTTGATTAGGGACTCTCTTCAAACGTTATCAACTCTTTTCTCCCCTCTCATGTTTAAATTTCAATGGATGTCTCAATTCTTCTTTGGATTGACTCTCTTCCAGCGATGTCTCTTCGGATAGTCGAACAGGCGAGCAGGGGGTTTCCTTGGTTCGGTTAAACTGTCCTAGAAAAGAGGGGGCTAGACACGGCCGCACATTGGTTTGAGCACTTTGACTTGCTCGCGCCCGCGCAGTTTTGTATGTGTGCGGGATTACATGTTTAGAGGGGAAGGGAGAAAGTTTTGGTGATGTTAGATATCTTCAAGAGAAGAGAGGTGTATACCTACGTGGTTGGGGGTATTTCTCTTTTGCAAAAGTTTTCTCTCTCCTCTCTTTGGGATGCTATGGTTAAGAGAAAAGACAAACAAAAGCAAGCTTCATGTCTCTTCTTTATTGAATTATAATCCCCTTTTTACAATTGACCTAAGCTTATTTATATAGAGTTCTCACCAAACAGAGGTGGATACTAAAAAACAAAGCCTAAATACAATTAAAAGAATTTAAAATAAAGTCCCAAAATTGGGTACAATGACCAAAATGGCCATAAACTCTTTTGTGTAAATGACAGACTTGTCCTTCCTTGAGGAGCCCGCCGCCATTGTCAAACTTCAAGAGCTCTTTTCGGATACTTGCAGTGTGAGTTCGGTCAATCTATTGCTATATTCTCAACGTTCATTTTCTTGTGATCGTTTTGATCTCTTTTGATCGTGCTTCGACAATCTCTTTCGTGAGGGAAGGAGTTCGGTTAGTTTTATGAACTTTTCAATGGTTTCTTTCTTGATATGCGGTGTCTTTGTGTTGATTGCGAGACAGGGCAAGTTCCTTTCAGTGTTTTTGCAACAAGTTCAGTTTGCTTTTTAGTCTTTGCTTTGTGATATTCGAGAGATCACCAGAAAAGGGATTCCGGCGACAAGGGATTTTTTTATTTCTTCTGTGACCTTGGGTTTCGTGTCTTTTCTGTTTTGTTTTGAACGCCGCTTGTCATGTTGACTTGGGTTTCTTTCTGGGAGTGTTCTTTTTTGTCTTGGTTTCCACGCGGCCAAGTTTTCTATGAGGGCCAAGACGTCATTTTGAAGATTGCAGCGTCCATGAATTCAGGCCGTCTTTCTTCCTTCGTAGGGCATACTTGTCTTCATGTTTGCTCGCTTTGGGGGTCTGTGCGGTTGAGGCTTTGCTAGCGTTTGAGGCCTTAGCCACTCTTCTGCTGCAGGGAAGGAGTCACGAGCTCGTCGAGGAGTGGCCAGAAATCTCCATGGCCATTGACTGGTTTGGTGAGGGCGTATGGCGAAAGCGTGCCTCTGCCCTACTTCACGATGGGGCGGGCTTAATGTTGCTGGGTTGACCCGATTGAGCTCAGGCCAGCTTCTCTTTGGAAGGTGACGACAGTAGTCGTTTAGAGCGTTATCTAGCCTTTGTGTCCATGACGGTGGAATAAGATTTTGCCCCTTGGGCACACAAGTATTATTCCCTTGGTCATTCTTGTTCGAGGCTTATTCTCGGCTACTACCCCCGTGTAACCATGTCTTGCGTACCGCTGTGATTAGGTTGTCGCCGGCCCTCTCCTTTATTTGCTTGAGGGACTAAGGTACGTCAAAAATGACGTATAACACCCTCAAAAGGAGTTCTAATTGGGAAAAAGTTTAGAAGTAATATCATCTGGCAAATTTGGTTGGAGCGCAATAGGAGAACTTTTGTTGGGGTATCTCTTAATATTGAAGATGTTAAAGATCACATCCTTCAGACTCTCTGGCATTGGTTTTCTTCCACTAGTGAGGGGCGAGGAATTTCGAAGGTTGACATTTTTGTTAACCTTAAGAATTTGGTCTTCTCTTTTACACCAATCTGTCGCTCGCACTATGTTTGGAAACCTCCCCTTGAATGCTCTCTCAAGCTTAATTTTGATGGTAGCTTCTTTGGTAATCTGGGACTAGCTAGAATTGGAGGATTGCTTAGGGAGTGTGAGGGTTTCATTATTTTCTCATATACAGGTCCTTGTGATATCACCGTGGCCAATCGGGCTGAAATTTGCTCCCTTCTGCAAGGACTGGAACTTATTGTCAGTAAGAGAATATTGAGAAATGTTCTTATTGAAGGAGATTCACTCATTGTCATTAAATGGTGTAAGTTGGAGCAAAAAATTACTTGGACTCTTCATGGTTTTGGACTGAAAATCTTAGATCTTTGCTCTACCTTGGACCTACAAATCTCTTTTTGCCATGTTTATCGTGAGGGCAATGGAGCTGCAGATAGCTTAGCTAAAGATGGTCTTCTTTTACTCTTTGTCTATTTATGATATTCTAATTTCTGCATTGTAATTCTATATTGTTTCAGCACATCGTTAATAAAAGTTTCTAATATTATAAAAAAACAAAAGAAGAGAGAGATAGGGTAAACAATGGTGTAAAATGAGATATTAGTGAGGATAGTTGAGAGAGAGAATAAGTGAGACTAGGAGAATATAAAGAAAGAGAGAAAAGGAAGGAGTTAACAATGTTCATATTCTATGTCTTGTAGTGTGAGCAGCAATTATGGGATGTTCAAATTTGTAAAATTGCTCTCACATGGATGTTGTTTTGGTAGTTTGGTTTTTGAAAACTCATGTTAACAAAACTTGACGCACCATTTCAAAAGATGTCTCTCTATGCCTATCTCTTTTTAACTTATTATTCAAAAATCTCTACATCCTTAAAACTCTCCTATTTTATTTAAAGAATGAGATTCAATAGAGATTATTCTAAAATCTCTAAAGATAAGAGCATATGATATATTCATATAAATATAAAGATTTCCTTCTTTCTTAAAGTCCTAATCTCTATCTTAAAGTCCTAACAAATATTCCTCCATTAATTTTTTTTCTTTCTTAAATTTGTACTCATACATGTTTTTTTCCCCCTCGCTCAAGAGTAGGTCCTCGATATTTAAGGAGAGAGAGAAACACATTTATAAAAAGGAAAAGAAGCGAGTTCATAGAAGTTTGAAATTCAAGGAGATAGTTAAGGGATAACGATGAAATCATGAAATAATTTAAGAATTAAGTACACAAAATGATCAATATAAGAAACACATGTGAAAAAATAGAAGGTGAACCCCTCTTGTTTAATATATAGTAGATAGATAACTACAAGTATATCAAGTTTGGGCAGTGATTTCATGCAATGGTTGTATCGTAGTATAATGCAACCACACTTCAAAAAAACCATATTTGTGGTATTTGTATGATCCAAAATTTTGTACACACACTATCTTCATTTAAATAATCAATCCTAAAAAAAAAGTTCAATTTGAACCCTAGATATGGTCAAAATCAGTCCCCTCTAATATCAAATCTAGACCATTCATTTAGTGAATTTCAAGATCTTAGCTTTTACAAACTCAAAATCATTTGTTTCTTTTTTAACATTGTGCATCTAATGATAATAAAGGCATCTAAAAAAATTGAAAAAAAAAAAAAATCCAACTAAAACCTAGATCTGAACATCTTATCAAAATAAACGACCGATGTTAATTAGGTTAAAAACATACTCTTTAGGTTTTGTTTTCAATTTTTTCCTTTTTGTGATTGTTTATTAGAATGAAAAAAAGTGTATATTTCAAAATTTGGATCAAACAAATAGCTTTACAATAATTTTTGAAGATTATTGTATTATATTATTATACAACGGTTGCATGAAATCACTACCCATCAAGTTTTATAAAAATATAATTGTTCCCTCAAACTTCCTATCCAAATGCCTTCCTTGCAGGTCACATGGCTTGTCGTCTCATTAGGCGATTTGTTAGGTACGGTCTGGACAACTTTCCTGACCTTTACAATTGAAAAAGTGATCGTGTTTAGAAATGAAAATAAAAATAACAATAAATGGAAAAACCAACTGAAGAAGCAAACAAACCCCGGCACTAGCGTTATTTCCATGGTGGAGTAAGGGCATTTGTGGATTCTGCTGTTTAATTAGAAGCTCTGGACCACATTATGCCAACGAGTGGTAGCTGGCGAGCGAGGAAATTGTATTTTGGGCTCTTCTTTACTGCTCTTGAACCAGTGGAGTCATGGCAACACAAGGTCAGGTTATCACCTGCAAAGGTACTCTCTCTGAACTTAGCTTTCCCTCTCTCACACTCCACACGACTACGTCTTCCACTCCTATCTCTCTCTCTTTTTCTTTCTCTCTTTATTGGGAAAGGAATTTCCTTTCTGATTCAGTAGGAATTAGGGAATGTCTTTTGTGCTGCATTTGGGATCTTTGTTATTGGATCAGGGAATGGTATTTGCCTTGTCATTTGTGATGTCTTTTTTGGTTGTTATTTTAAGCTGCTGTGGCGTGGGAGCCGAACAAGCCCTTAGTGATAGAGGATGTCCAGGTTGCGCCTCCACAAGCCGGAGAGGTTCGCGTTAAGATCCTCTTTTCGGCTCTTTGCCACACTGATATATACACTTGGTCTGGACAGGTTTGACTCTCTCTCTCTGTCTGTCTGTGAGTTCAGACGCCCATATGGGTGTTTGTCTGGATCACTGATTTTCCCTTTTAGTATAACCACCTTCCTCGTGGTGCTGGAGAATGGCGTTCTAAAACAATGTCTATAACTCTTTGTGCTTTGTAAATTTCTGGCTGGTTTTGTTTCTCAAAAAAAATAAAAAAATTCTGACTGGTTTAATGTGCGTTATCTACTACACTTATAAAGAAAGGAAATTAATGATAAGTTGTGCTTACCTAAATGTATTTCAGTTCTTGCTTGTTACTTGTGGAGTAATGCTCTATTGTTATTGTAGGAAAGTATGCAGGAAGTAATATTTATGCTGGAAAGTTTTTGTACTCGAGATGACCTAGAAATACAGTCAATGCAAGTCATAATCTGATCTTATGTTGCTCCAATCTGATTTTGGCTTTACTCGTTAGAAATAGGACCAATTTCATGAAGTTTGATGAGTCTTATTGGATATTGGAAATAATAGATAGAATCCAAAGAAGCCTTACCTTCATAAGTAGTTGTTCTGAGGAGCCATCGCTGTTGTTGTTATTAGTATCATTATTGTTTCTTTACATAGGGTCATTATTGTTTCTTTACATATCCCTATGTACTTTGTTGCACTATCATGTTAGTTATCATTGTTTTAGGAGCAAACGATCATGGTTTTGGTATTGCCTAGTTATCTGTTGAAGTTTCGCTGTTTGGGAAGAAAGATACACGTAAATAGTCATTTAAATTCTGTTTTTAGAGGAATCCTGAAGGGCTATTTCTATTAAATTTTTCTGTAAAGAGCATTTTACATGCTTGAGATTTCTATCCGTTTGGATCTTTTACAAAATAGTGTAACATATACACCTCAAGGCGTGCTTTGTGTTTTTTTTTCCCTTAGTCTAAGTTTATATGTAGAAGACCATGAAATAACATGAATCTATCAATGCTTTTAAGAGGGGAACATGATCTCTAAATTTTAGTAGTTTTGCTACTACTCTAGTACTTTAGATTTGATCAATATGCTCATATTATTAGATGACTAATTTTTGAAACCTAGACATGTTATTTCATTGGTTCCTGGAAATTCTCTAGTGTGTTTAACTAATACATGCTTAAGCATATACCAATTGTTTTGTCTTTGTTGTGTAATTTTACTGTCGTAAGTAAATGGTGGCCTAGCATTCTCCTTTTTTTCATATCACGCATTTGTTCATTGTTGTAGTTATAGTAACTTTCTTTTGCACATAGAGTATGAGTTGTTTGTCAAATACTATGTGAATTACTCACAAGAATGTGGGTTTATTATTCTCTTTTGTTCTTTGATCGAAGATGTTACAATTATTGTCGAACTAAATTGTTTTGTTTTAAGGGAAGTGTTGGCTACCATATACAACTGATTTAATTTCAATCTCATGGCTCACCATTGCTTTAGGATAACATCAACGCTTGAGACTCAACTATCAAGCACAAACAAAATTGGGGGGGGGGGGGGGGGCGCTACAATAAGCTCCTTTTGTATTTGCACTATGTGAATGATGCTTTCTCGCAAATTGCATCACATATGATGCCTCTATCATATGGTCAGAATACTTTATGAAATACCTGATTTTGTGATTTGGTTCCAGCTTTAACTTGTAAGAACAATAATTCTGAAACTGCGAATAGGTTTGAGTTCATCAAATCCTGTCGTGGTTCTTATGTACATGCCTCCATTTATGATCAAAGTCCACATTTGTTGGGGCATCTATAAGAAACGTATAAACCTAGCATTGTCTAAGAAGGAATTATCTGTAATTGACGATCAAAAGTAAAAATAAACATAAAAAATAAACAAAAGGAAATTATCTCCTTTTGATTGTGCGTGCGCATGTGTTTTACACATAGTTACCGGAATCTCTCCACCGACCTCGCGTTTCTAGTTTCGAAACTCGATTCCGCGTTTCCATTAAGGAATCTCCGTGGAAACTATTTTTCGTAACCCAAGGAAACTCGATTCCTTAATTTTAGAATCTTATCTTTAGAAACCATTTTTCGAAACCAAAGAAACTCGATTCTTTAATTTCGGAATCTCGATTCAACACATCTTTAGAAACCATTTAGCGGAACCCAGGAAATTTGATTCGTTAATTTCAGAATCTCGATCCAACACATCTTTAGAAACTTGAACCCATTAATTGTGGGTAGACATTCCCAAATATATCGAATTTGGATTTCAGTGAGGATTAAATCTTGATTCCACATCAATTGGAGTAGAAATCTTCCTTCGAATGCTTCTAGTGGTTGCAGTCATTATTTTACTTGTGTCACCCTGGGTGGCCTTTATTTTAAATTTTAAAATATAACTAGTGAATACAACACATACAATTAAAGGTAAAAACATGGCGTAGATATAATCCTATTTTGTCTTTATAATAATGAAGTCAAAATCACAATTTAGAAATACTTGTCTAATGATTGTAAGTTCAATAATCAGCTCAATCACTTTAAAATTTGGGAAACCTTCTCATAAGAGACATCCAATGTAAGTTCTAAAGTTGATGAGGCTCAAGATATGCTTGTGGCTTCCTTCTCCATAAAAATGAAATCTCGATTTCTGATAGGTGTTGTCAAACACATTCCATAGTCCATATTATTATAAATTTCGATCTCAAACTGGCATGGATCTCTAATTCATATACTTCAGAAACTTGATTCCATATATGTTAGAATCACGATTCAAAACAACAACATATCTCTGGTCCACAAATGTCAGAAACTTGATTCTATAGATGTCGGAAACTCGATTCCACATATTAATGAATCTCGACTCTTGGAGTGTTGATTCTAGGGGAATGGGAATCTCGATTCCATATGTGGATGAAACTTAGAGCTATTTCGATCAAAACATGATTCTCAAAACTAGGAATCTCATTCCCAGCGATTCCTATTGTACGGACAACGATTCCTAAGGTAGGAATCTTCTAGCCGGCCGCGATTCCTAAAACGATTCGGATTCCCAAGCGTTTCGACCAACTATGGTTTTACATTCAACTTCATATGAAATCAATGAATAGACCTCATGATTTAGGCCTAACTTAGATTGACAAGTATTTTATTCAAGGCCCCCGATGTGGAAACCTTGCTTTAGTCCCACTTCAGGAACTTGAAGAGCAATATAGGGTGGCCAGGATATAAAATGACTAATGGGATGGGGTGGTGAGCAGGCTGTTTAGCTGCCCAACGAATGTAATGGGCCCACACAAATAAATGGAGGGTTTCTCTTTGCATAGAGGGGTGGACCAGCCTTCTCTTAAAAAAAAATTATAAATTTGAAGAAAATAAAAAAGAAAAATAAAAGATTGGGACCTGTAACCGGTTCAACTCAAGTTAGTTGCGATTCTTAGAAAGAACTGGCTGGTTTTGTAGGAGAGCCGTCCAAATTTTTCTGGAACCACCTGATTCTTGATATATTAAGGAAACTGGGGCGGTCCCTTGGAAAACCGATCTGTATTGGCCGGATGGGCGATTTTTAAAACCTTGAGTTGAATTGAAATTCATGAACTGAATTCATGCACTTGAAGAAGGGAAATGCAATTATGTGTGTTGTTTGGGGTTATATGATGCAAATAAAAAATCGGTGTTTTTTGTATTTTTTTTATTTTTATATTTTCTTGATTTTAGATTTGGTATTATTTAGGTTGTTAGTTTATTTAGTATTATTTTTATATTTTTTTGTTGTGGAGATTTGAGGGGTATAAAGGATATTTACTTTTGAATTTTAGGAGTTATCTTTTAGATACAGAGAAATAAAGACAATCTTTAGATGACACGTTCTAATCTTTAGAAAGTCAATCTTTTAGTTAGAAAGTCTAACTTTTGATAAATATGTAGTTAGAAAGGTTATCGTTTTAGGAAAGAAAAGAGTTTTAAAAGGAGAGAAGTGTGTTTTTATTTATTTATTTATTTATTTATTTTGTTCTAAATGTATTTAAAAGGAAGAAGTCCCTTATTGTAAGGAGAGCGGTGAATTGAGTAAAATTGAACTTGTGGAAATATATTTTTGAGGTGGATTCCTGTGCAGACCTTGAGAGGGTATATTCTCTAAAAATTTTATTTTATTGTTATTTCTTGATTTATTATTATTTTTCCCTACATCAGTTGGTATCAGAACAAGTAGATCCAGTTCTTTACCATGCCACCGAATGCTAATCCTGCTATGGCTGATCGTTTTGGGACAAGCTATAGAAATTTTCTCCAAAGTCATGGAGGATGTTCGTGACAGTTTGACCAAAGTCATAGAGGATGTTCGAACCAAAGTACGTGAAATTAATCAGTGGTTACAACGGTTGGAGAACAATGTTAATACAGAAGAGGGTGCTCGCAACCATATCTATTTTGCACCAGTAGTCCCACGACAGACCCAGGGTGTCGATCCCGATTGTAATGAAGAAATTCACAAGCAAGATCTGCGTCCCATATAGCGTCCACGAGATTTCGGTATTAAACTCACATCCTATTCAACTTGAGAAAATCGAGCTGAATACCAAGATCATGTTGATGCATCATAAGACAGATCTTGTTTGTAAATTTCTTCGTTACGATCGGGATTAGTAGCCCGGGTCGATCGATAACTTGTTTCGCCTCTACAGTGAGTTTTGACGCCACATCCATATGGTTGCGAGCGTCCTCTTCTTGGTGGATGGTGTCCTCCAACTGTTGTAACCATTGATTCATTTTACAAAATTATGTTCGAACATCATGACTTAGGTTAAACTTTCACGAACATCCTCCATGACTTTGGTCAAACTTTTGAAAGCTTAACCCAAACGATCATCCATAGCAAGATTAGCTTTCAGTGGCATTGCAAAAAGTTGGACCTACATGCTCAGATACCAACTGATGTAGGGAGAAATAATAACAAACCAAACAATAAAAATAAAATAAAAGTGTGAGAGAATGTACCTTCTCAGGGTTTGCAAGGGAGTTCACCCCAAAAAATATTTTCACAAGACCCAAATTCTTTACTCAAATCCACCAACCCCGAGAGATTAATGCAAATAAAAATCTACGTTGTTTAATTTTTTTGTTTTATATTTTTTTAAATTTTAGAAAAGGTGTTATTTGAGACTTGAGTTTTCTTAAGGGTTATTTTTAACTTCTTTTGTTGTAGCTTTATGGGTGGTTAGGATAAATTTTTTTGAGAAATAGTTTCTATTTTTGTAGGGGTTGAGGTTGTTATCTCCTAATGGCGGTTTCATAAGGATCATGATTTGTGGGGGTTAAGGTTGTTATCTCTTAATGGTTTGATAAAGATCATGAAAGGGAAAATAAAGAAAGAGATGAGGAAGGGAAGTTTGAGAGAGGAAATAGGTAAAGTACGTAAAGAGAAGTTTAAAATTGTAGGAGAGAGATAAATGTGTGTTTTTTGTTTTATTTTATTTTTTATTATTTCACTTGTATTTAAAGGGGAAAGGTCCCTTCATTGTAAAGAGCTGATATTAGAATTGAGTAAAGTTAATCTTGGGAAAAGATCTTTTTGGGGTGGATTCCCTTGCAGACCTTGAGAGAGGGTATATTCTCTCACTTTTTTATTTTTCTGGTTTTCTATTATATCTCCTTGCATCAATTAGTATCAGAGCAAGTTGATCCATCTTTTTGCAATGCTACCGAAAGCTAATCCTGCTATGGATGATCGCTTGGTACAAGTTATATGAAGTTTCACCAAAGTCGAGAAGGATGTTCGTGAAAGTTGCCCAAAGTCATGGAGGATGTTCGAATTGAAGTTCGTGAAATGAATAAACAACGGTTACAACCGTTGGAGAATACTATTATTCGTGAAGGGGGTGCTTGCAACCATGAAGATCCAACACTAATGACTAGGTGTGCTGATGTTGAATGTGACGATCACATTGTGATGCAAGGACCATGATTTGAGGACCATCCTCATGATCTTGGTATTCAACACAATCTACCCAAGTTCTATAAGGAACTTGAAAAAGAAATTATTGAGCTCGAGATCTCAGTGTTCTACTTAAAGATGAGCAAAAAGTATTTTCTGAATCGATTTATTGAAGAAAAAGTGCCAAGGCGCATGGTGTGGCGACATCACCAAGTATGCGATAATAATTGGCCTCTGAAGGATGTAAGCTCGAGGTCAAGCTTCTCTCAACCCCGGCAAAATGATGCAAATAAAAATTAGGGTTGTTTAATTTTTTTATTTTATATTTTTTAAAATTTTAGACGAGGTGTTATTTGAGATTTTAGTTTTCTTAAGGGTTAATTTTTGTCTTTTTTAGTTGTAGAGATTTAAAGGGTAAAATAGTAAATTCTTTATGGAAGTTGGTTAGGATAGAATTTTGTGAGAAATATTTTCTATTTTTGTGGGGGTTGAGGTTGTTATCTCCTAATGGGGGGTTGATAAGGATCATGATTTGTGGGGGTTAAGGTTGTTATCTCTTAATGGGTTGATAAGGATCATGAAAGGGAAAATAAAGAAAGAGATGAGGAAGGGAAATTAGAGAGGGAGAAGAAATAGGAAAAATTGGTAGAGACATAAGTAGAAAATTGTAAGAGAGAGATAAATGTGTTTTTATTTATTTATTTTATTTTTTATTAGTTCAATTGTATTTAAAGAGGAAAGGTCCCTTCATTGTAAAGAGCAAAGATTGGAATTGAATAAAGTTGATCTTGTGAAAAGATCTTTTTGGGATGGATTCCTTTGCAGATCTTGAGAGGGGGTATATTCTCTCACACATTTATTTTATTTTTATTTTCTGGTTTATTATTATATCTCCTTTCATTAGTAAATGACAAAAAAGAAATTTTTTTTAAAAAAATTGTATTTTTTTATATTTTTCTTAGGGATAGGAAGATATAAGGTTGGTGGGGTGTAAGTTTTTTGTGCGTGAGTTTTTTTTGATAAGCTTTATCTTTAAACCATAGAAAATCATGAGATAGATAGAGGTAATCTTGGAAAGTCCTATTTTCATGGACTTAGGAGATTTTGTTAGAGATTTAGAGGCATCACGTGGGAATAAGGAGAGATTTAAGGAGGTCTAGATATGAGAAAAGATAATGGATAAAGATTGAGGAAAATAGGACGTGAGAGAGAGAGAGAGTTTTAGGGCGTGGGAGAGAATTTTAGATAGTACGAGAGTTTTACTTTTTGGTTCCTTTTTTTTTTGTTTATTTTTTCTTAAAAGTCTATTTAAAGGGAAGAAGTCCCTCTTTGTAAAGAGAAAATATTGTAATCGAGTAAAGTTGATCTTGTGAAAAGATCTTTTTGGAGTGGATTCCCTTGCAGACTTTGAGAGGGTATATTTTCTCAACCTTTTTTATTTTATATTTGATTTTTTTAGTTTATTGTTTGTCCCTGCATCAGTTGGTATCAGAGCAAGTAGATGTAACTTTTTGCAATGCCACCAAAAGCTAATCTTACTGTGGATGATCGCTTGGGACAAGCTGTAGAAAGTTTCACCAAAATCATGGAGGATGTTCGTGACAGTTTAATCAAAGTCATGGAGCATGTTCAAACCAAAGTACGTGAAATGAATAAACGGTTACAACTGTTGGGGAATAATGTTCGTCATGAATAGGGTGCTCGCAACCACATCAACTTTGCACCAATAGTCCAATGACAAACTCAGAGTGCTGATCCCGATCGTAATGAAGAAATTCACATGCAAACTCCTCATCCCATAGAGCGTCCACAAGATTTTGGTATTAAAGTCGATCTCCCGAAATTTTATGATAAGCTCCACATAAAAGCTTTTACTGATTAATTAAGTGCAGTTGAAAATTATTTTGAATGGAGTGAATTGCCAAAGGAACGTAAGGTTAAACTTGCCGCAACCACGCTTCACAGGTATGGTACAGCTTGGTGGGAGCAAGTTCAACAATCCCGATTTCGTAGTGGAAAGGGAAAAATTATTGACTGACCAAAGATGAAAAAGAAATTGAATTTTTTTTTTCTTCCTGTGGATCATGAGCAAATTTCCTTTCAAGAACTTCCAAAATCTTCTACAGAATGAGAAAAAAGTGGAAAATTATATTGGGGAGTTTTATTGATTAGTAGCTCAAAACAACCTCCAAGAAACAGGAGGACAAAAGGTTGCTTGATATGTAAATGGGCCTCAACCAACCATTAGAGACAATGTCTTTCTACATTGGCCATGGACCTTAAGTGAGACTTATCAAATTGCTTTATGAGTAGAAGACAAATACCAATGGAGCATTGATGAGCAATTTTTCACCTAGAAGGAGGTTTCGCGACAACAAAAATTTAATAAAGAAAAAAAGGATACTATAAGGGTTACGTGCTATTGGCACAACAAACCAGGACATCCTGTGTATGAATGCCGAGAAAAGAAGATGAGGTACACTTGGCTAAGGAAGAGGATGAAGTTCCAGAAGAAGAGCATGTCCAAGAAATAGTCCTACATGGTGATGAATGGGATCCACTTTGAATTAAGCTCGAGCTTCCCAGCCCAGGGAGAATGATGTAGAAGAAAAATTCAAAAACAAATTTAGTATTATTATTTTTCTTTGGGATAGGAAGAGACAAGTTTTGATGGGGTGTCAGTTTTTGGTGCGTGAGTTGTTATCGGAAGCCTCATCTTTAAACCATAGAAAATCATGAGATAGGTAGAGTTAATCTTGGAAAGTCCTATTTTCATGGGATTTAGTTAGAAATTTAGGGGGCATCATGTGGGAAGAATGTGAGATTTAAGGAGATCAAGATATGAGAAAAAAATAAAAGATGAAGATTGAGGAAAATAAGGCATGAGACATAGTTTTAAGACATGGGAGAGAAAGAGTTTTATTATTTGGGTTCCTTTTTTTATTTGTTTATTTTTTTTAAAGTCTATTTAAATAGAAGAAGTCCCTCGTTGTAAATAGCAGAGATTGGAATTGAGTAAAATTGATCTTGTGAAATGATCTTTTTAGGGTGGATTCCCTTGCAGACCTTGAGAAAGGGCATATTCTCTCAACTCTTTTTATTTTATATATTTTTTTTCTGGTTTACTAGTAAACCAGAAAATAAAAATATAAAATATAAACTAGAAAATAAAAAACTAAAATAAAAAGGGTTGAGAGAATATACCCTCTCTTAAGGTCTGCAAGGGAATCCACCCCAAAAAGATCTTTTCGCAAGATCAATTTTACTCAATTCCAATTTTTGCTTTACAATGATGAACTTCGTCCTTTTAAACGGGCTTTAGAAAAAAAATAAACAAATAAAAATGGAACCCAAAAAATAAAACTCTCTCTCTCCCATGCCCTAAAACTCTGTCTCACTCCTTATTTTCCTCAATCTTTATCATTTATTTTTTCCCATATTTAGATCTCCTTAAATCTATCCTTCTTCCCATGTGATGCCTCTTAAATATCTAACTAAATTTCCTAAGTCCATGGAAATAAGACTTTCAAAGATTACCTTTGCTTATCTCATGATTTTCTATATTTTAAAAATAAGGCTTCCCAAAACAACTCACACACCAAAAACTCACGCCCCACCTAACTTATCTCTTCCTATCCCTAAGAAAAATAAAAGAAGATAATACTTTTTTTTTTTTTTTTTTGAATTTGTCTTCCACGTCATTCTCCCTGGTTGGGAGAAGCTCGACCTCAAGCCTGATTCAAAGTGGATCCCCGTCATTACCATGCAAGACAATTTCTTGAACTTGATCGTCTTCTGGAACTTCATCCTCTTCCTTAGCCAAGTGTACTTACCTCTATCTTCTATCTTCTTTTGGGGAATTCATACGCACGGTGTCTTGGTTTGTTGCATCGATGACACGTAACCCTTGCAGTATCCATTTTTCTTTATTAAATTTTGGTTGCCGCGAAACCTCCTTGTGGGTGAAAAATCACTTATCAGTGCTCTATTGGTATTTGGCTTCTACTCGTAAAGCAATTTGATAAGCCTCCCTTAAGGTCCATGTTTGATGTAGAAAGGCCTCTTATCTGATGGTTGGTTGAAGTCCATTTACATATTGAGCAACCTTTTCGCCTTCTGTCTCTTGGAGGCTGTTTTGAACTACTAATCGATAATCTTCCACTTTTTTCTCATTTTGTTGAAGATTTTGGAGTTCTTGAAAGAAAATTTGTTCGTGATCCACGAGAAGAAAATTTTCTTTTAATTTCTTTTTCATCTTTTGCCAGTCAGTAATTTTTTCATTTCCACTACGAAATCAGGATTGTTGAACTTGCTCCCATCAGGCCGCACTATACCCGTGGAGCTTGGTTGCAACAAGTTTAGCCTTAAACTTGTCTTGCAATTCAATATATTCAAAATAATTTAACTGCACTTAACCAATCAATAAAAGCTTCTATGTTGAGCGTGCCATGAAATTCCGGGAGATCGACGTTAAAATCGAAATCTCGTGGACGCTCTATGGGACGTGGATATTGCATGTAAATTTCTTCATTACGATCGAGATCAGCACCTTGGGTTTGTTGTGTGGCTATTGGTACAAAATCTATGTCGTTGCGAGCATCCTCTTCACGATGGACATTGTTCTCCAACCGTTGTAACCGCGGATTCTTTTCAGGTACTTCGATTCGAACATCCTTCCTTACTTTCGTCAAACTGTCACGAATATCCTCCATGACTTTGGTGAAACTTCTATAGCATGTCCCAAGCGATTATCCGTAGCAGGATTAACTTTTGGTGGCATTGCAAAAAGCTGGATCTTACCTATTGATGCAGGGAGAAACAATAACAAACCAAAAAATAAAAATAAATAAAAAGGGTTGAGAGAATATACCCTCTCTCAATGTCTGCAAGGGAATCCACCCCAAAACGATCTTTTCACAAGTTCAACTTTACTCAATTCCAAAGTCTTCTGTTTACATTGAGGGACTTCTTCCCTTTAAATACACTTAGAAGAAAATAAATTAATAAATAAAACAACCCACAAAAGATAAACTCTCTTATCTCAAACTCCCACGTAAATATCTATCTCCATTTATCTCTCTAAATCTCATATTATCTTTTATTTTTTAACAAAATAATTTCTACTTATCTTAAAAGATAAGTGATTTTCTAAACCAAAAGATGGGCCTTCCTGTATGACAACTCACGCCCCTAATAAAACTCATGCCCCTACTAACTTATCCTTACGCAATTCCTATTCCCAAACTTAAAAAGAATAAAAAATAAAAAATAAAAAATAAAAAATTAAACAATCCCAATTTTTATTAGCATCATTTGATCCAGGGAGAAATAATAAAGCATAAAAATAAAAAATATAAAATAAAAAGGGTTGAGAGAATATAACCTCTCTCAAGGTTTGCAAGGGATTCCATCCAAAAGAGATCTTTTCACAAGATCAACTTTACTCAATTTCCCTTTAAATACACTTAGAAGAAAATAAATAGATAACTAAAAAAAACCCACAAAAACAAGAAGATAAACTCCTTTCTAGCTTTCACGTACTATCTTTTCTCAACCATTCCTTATCTCTCTAACTTATGCGTATCTCCTTCTTTCCTCTCAAGTCTATTTCCCTATTTCCTCTCACGGGAATCTCTATCCCATCCCAAATCCTTCTTAAAAGATTTATCCTAATCTAATACTCAAAATCCTCCCAATTAACAACTCACGTACCAAAATCCTTCTTCTTCCTACATAACTTATCCTAGCGCAATTCCTATTACTTAAAAACGAAATTTACAATTTTAAGTTTTTCATAATTTTTATCTGCAGCATTCTCCCCGGGTTGAGAGAAGCTCGACCTCGAGCTTATGGAACTCAAATCTTTTAGAGGCCTTCTCAAAAGTCGGTGATGAACTCCCACCATTCTCCTTGGTACTTTTTCTTCAATGTCTTCAATAAACCGATTCATCGTATGTTTCGTGCTTATCTTGAAGTAGAACACTGGGATCTCGGGTTTAATCTTGATTTCTCCTTTAGACTGGATTTCAAATAATGCATCACACATCTTTTTCTTCATAATTGATTTTCAAAATTACAATTGTTTTAGAGTGAAATTTACTTTAAATTATTGAAATGGTGTAGAGAGGTGAAAGTGTCCTAAGGGTAATGCGGGATTTGGTGGAAAGGGGCCAATCCAAATGCTTTAAAATCTGTAACTGCCTCAATACATATATATATTTTTTTTAAATTTATTTTGTGAATTCTCAACACATTTATGAGAAAGGAAATCTAGATGTTGATGCACTAGCTAATTGACCTTTAACACTAAAGAAAAAAAAAAAAAAGTCTAGTCATTTAGCTGTTTGTAGTGGTTCCTCCAGCTCATATATGTTAGAGCATCTTATGATCGCCTTATTTCAGATTGTCAACCATAGGGGAGAAACAAATTTCCGATGTCCATGCCTATGTTTGTTGCTGTTGGCAGATCACTCTGATTGGGTACTTTATAATTGCATAGCATATTCTTACAATCCATGAGATGTGGTCGAAGGCAACCCATATGCGGGGTGCTCAAACTGTAAAAACAGAAATAAAAGAATTCCCTCAATGATGGGGCCAGGGAGAAAAAATAGCAGACAATAGAAAATAGAAAGAAAATAAGTGCACTAAAAAACCAAGGGGTTAGAGAAGAGGTTGGCTGTGTGGTACACAGGTAGTAACCTGAGAAACTGAGAGCTAGAGTTGAAGGGAGAGGGAAGAAAAGGAAGAAGAACCAGGGGCTTGTGAAGTACGAAGCACCGAGAGGGGGCGGGGGAGGGGTTTGTGAAGAGCGAATATAAGGGGGAAAGTCAAATACAAGAACTGCAGGCGAACTAGCAAGAAAGTAGCTAAAAATTGGAAAAGGCCAGGGATGAGGAAAAATGAGGAGAGTAGAGAGTTGAATTGAGAGAATTTGATCAGTGGTTGGAAAAGAGGAAAGAGATAAAACAGAGTTGATATAGATAGACTAGAAGGTAAGCAGTGTTTACTGATTAGTCAAATGAAGCACGCACAAATCAGTTAGCCACGGTCGAGTGGGGATATTGAGGGACTCTCTTGATGTTCGTTTTCTAGTCGGCACCTGAAGCATGGTGTGAGTGTCGTGGGTAGAGGAAGAAAACTTACCCGTATGCGCAAAACGTTCTTAATCCTAGGATTGCAAAACCTCTTGCTTAGTACCACAATCTTTCTTTCTCTCTCTCTCTCTCTCTCTCTCCCTCTCTTTGTCTCTTGTTCGCTCTCTTTTTAATTATATAATTGTGTATGTATTTTTTCCTTTTTTCCCCCGTTTTTCCTTTTTTTCTTTTTTTTTCCCATATATATCCTATTTTCCTTTTGTTCTTTTTTTTTTTTCCTTTCTTTTTTACTAAGAGAAAGAGTACTGCAGAGAAAGGAGCAACCTCCTAGATGTATGCGAGAGGGTAAGAGAAAGTGAACGAGAAAGAGAGAGACATCGAATAAAGAAGAAAAGAAGGTTAGTTTAACTTGGGTGTAGTTGTGAAGTGAGCTTCTGAGGGAGGGGAAGGATTTGGGTGTACGGGAGGGAATCTGTGGAAATGAGCAGGAGAGAAGTAGGGAATGGTAGGTGAGAGAAGCATGAACAGGCACTTGGGGAGAATGTAGAGACAATGGCTTAGTAAGAGTGAGGTGGTTGGAAGCGAGTAGTATTTAGGAAACAAACTAGAGTGGGGCTTGAGTGAGAGTAGCAGAGAGAAACGAGAACACTAGAAAATACAGAATTAAGAAAGTGGGAGGGGAGGGGTGACGGAAGAGGAAACACAAAAAGAGAGTGACTTAAGAATCATGGAAGAAGATGAGCTTGTGACACTCTACACTGAGCACGTTTCTTGGCTATTCTATCAGCTTCTGTGTTGGCTTCCCTCAGAATTCCATTGAAGATAACTGGCATGGTCTTGCAAAGCGAAAAATGTAAACCATATAGGCATGCCAGTCTCCAGGGAGGTTGTGCTTTCTTCAATGCCCAAAGGATGACATTTCAAGAGTCTTCTTCCATTAAGGGACCAATTAGCTCATGTATCAATTTTTTTATTTATTTTCATATCATTTTATATATTTATTTTTGTGATTGAAGGGAAGGTTCCTCTTATTCACTTGTGCCCTGGGTTATTACTATGAGTAAATATTGTGATGTTTGTGATATCTGGGCTGAGTGTGTAGTTTTAGCAATGAGATGGAGAATGGGGTTGCCTTTCTTGATCCTCAAGGGCTTGTGAAGAGGCAACGCTTTGGAGATTGTTTCGGGTAGTCGGAATGAAAATAAGTTGAAGGATTGAGGCCATGCTATTACTAGCGACATGAAGTAGTGCTTATTGCTTCTAAGAATGGTGAAAAATGGATGGGAGCACTATTCATGGATTCTATATGTTTTTAAGGACTTCAACCTAATGTGAAGAATGTAGTAAAAGGGCACAAGCATTCCCATGATGAGGCTGGAAGACAACCTTAGTCTCAAGTTTGGTGTTCTATTGGGTCTATGTTACCTTAATGGTGGATAGCCCTTTTTTTTTCCTCCCTTCTCCCAGTAAGTACATGTAAGGCATTGATGTGTGAAAAATGTACAAGTGATATTACTTATAGTGGTGGATAGCCTTTTTTATCTCTCTCACCAAGTCCATGAAGGGTTTGAGCAGGTACCTGCCCGTCGTATTAATGTGTGAAAAATGTACAAGTGATATTAATTACAATGAAAAACAGACAATCGGCTCTTACAAGCCCTCCATGTGCATAGAATCCTAAGTACATACACTCAATGCATTCAATGTGGAAATGAGAAGTTCCATGTTTTATATATGATACCTCCGTTCTTATTCTATTGTGGTGGAACCAAAGCATTCAGGATCATATTTTTAATATTCCAAGTCATTTCCCTTAGAACTATTGGAATGGATTGGTAGTGGTCCACTTTTGCCCTATGATCCCTGTGTGCAAAATAACCCACATGATGGGGGGGAGCAAGACCTTCCACATCTTATCATGTACTTGTTTATGGATTTCTTTTTGAAACAGGTAGTTAAAAGGCTTTATGGGCTTACAAACAATGACTGTGAGGAAATTATCAAAAGTTGTTGGAGCAAAAAATATAAAAAGGCTGTGTCAAGGGTACAATCAAAGCTTGAAAATATCAAAAAGACATTTAGAAAGTGGAAATTTGAGATCTTCAGCTCAGTTTAGCTTGCTGTTAGGTGATTAGAGCATCAATTAGCTTCGCTACAAAAGCAACTTGAGCCACATCTAATGAACCTTGTGGCTTTAGAATGAGGAAAGGAAACGAAGATATGATCTTTCCAAGCTCACACGAATGAGGCTTCCTTGTGGTATCAAGAGTCAAAGGGTAGAATTGGATTACTCAAGGAGATTCGTGTAACGTATTTGCCAACGTTTTAGCAACAGCTGGAGACAGCTGACGTCAATGGATTCAGTTTGAGGCTAAATTATTACTTGTCTATTGTTCTTGTCAGTTGCTAGAGAATTTTCAACAAGGTTTTATAAACTCAAGTTTGACTTAGGACTTAGCTAGGACTTGAACTAAATCGACTTATTCAGTCTGAGTTTCCTCTTTCAGTCTTATCCATCAAGGACTGGATATGCTTTAGCATATTTACTGTTGTTTCTAGGACTCTGGACTAGGTTGGATTTGGGTAAAACTTTGTAGTACTCAAGTAAAGCGACACGCATGGGCCTTGGGATAGGCCTTACAAAAAACTGAGGAACTCTGATGCAGTCAGCTTTCATAGGAACTACTTTTCACCTAGATGTCTGTTTGGGGTTATCCAAAGCTTAAATCCGTGATCTATCTTTGTCCTAAAGGATTTTTGTTGTTAGGGCTTTTGGGCTTCAATTCTGTTTGAAAGCCTGCTGGAAAAATTAGTAACAGATTCCATTTTTTAAGTGTGTTAGGTTACTTTCTTTCATTATTAAGTCCTTATTGTAATTGAGTTTTAATTTTAGTTTCCTAAATTATCAGGTTTCTAGAGAGTAAGGTTCCTAATCTGATTGAATTAGAAATCTTTGAGTTAGTTTCCTAGAGTTTTTAGGGGTTTGTTTTCTATACTTTCAAGGGTCAAAGTATACATGTAGGCCAATGGCCAATTCATGTTCCAGTTGAGAAATATAATTTGAGGTTTCAATTGTGGTGTTAGGCCACCTTTAGAGGAGGAATTCCTTAACTCTTTCTGTAGGGAGAGGGGTCCATGCCAAAGACCATAGGGGAAGTTAGGAGCTTGCATGGCCACGTTACCTTTTACAGCAGATTTGTCAATAATTTTAGGCACTGTTATCAGCCATATGACCAACTGTATGAAGAAAGGCACCTTTCAATGGACTAAGCCTGTGATGACAGCTTCAGACTCCTTAAAGAGAAGATGACTAATGCTCCTATGCTGGCATTGCCTGTTTTTGAGAAATGAGAAGGTTTTTTAAGTGGACTGTGGTGCTTCTCAGTTGGCATTGGGCTGTTGTTTGCCAAGAGGGCAAACCAATAGCCTTGTGCTATGAGAAATTAAATGATTCCAAGGCCCAGTATTCCACTTATGATGTGGGGTTCTATGCCATTGTGCAGGCTTTGCGTCACTGGCTGCATTATCTCATACAACGAGGTTCATTTTGTGCTCAGTTCATGAGGCATTGAGGTACAATAGGTGTCATGCCAAGTGAACCTACTTGCAGGAATACACATTTGTTATTTGACACAAGCCGGAAGCCAAAAACCAACATTTGACGCGTTTTTTTTTTTGAAGCTGTTAACTGTTGTTTTGAGTGAAAAAAGGCGAATATAGAAGTCCATGGAGAGGACCCACAGATCGGGCCTTGCGTCAAAACATAGGCTATCCCATGAAGGGTAGCCCTATACAAAAAATGGATGGGGCTTATAACAATTGCCCATTACAGAGGATATACAAAAAGAAAGAAGCCATGGATACAGAAATTACAATAAAGGCAAAGGTCCTTAAAGGGATGAATCGAGGTACAAAGACTTACAAAAACCTCGTGCTCTTATGTATTCGCGACACATGCAGCTGCTCCATCCTTAGCCAGTTGGTCTGCGAGGGCGTTTGATTCCCTCCAAGTATGTGTCCATAAGATGGCTGTATCCCTGCAAATTTGCATAATCTCATAAAAAATCGGAGCGAGGTACCAGGGGGGTGGAACATGTTCAGCAGCCCAGGTGGTAATATCTTGTGCATTTTCTTCAACAATCAGAGGTGGTTTCAAAAGGAAAGCTGTGGACTCGGCTAGCTGGGAGTTGGTGTGGCCTATATCCTTAGAGAGTGAGGCCAGGATATTGCCGTGGTGATCTCTGAAGACCCACCCACTCCTACAGGTCTGGGGTTTTGAAGGGAACACACATTTGACGCTTTGAGTTGAAGAACCTATTTACTACGAGCCCTAATGGTCAGATTCAAGGTCTTGCTATAACTATATGCCAATGACCCCTACTTTTTTTAAACTTGTTGATCAATGTGTGCATTGAAGCGAAGTTAGAGCCCCTGACTTCGTATTGCTGGATGGCATTTTTTTTTCAAAAGAAGTATACTTTGCATTCCAGAGTGTTTTCTTTGCATTAAGATCATCACCGAAATGCATGATGGAGGCCTCAGTGCCCACTTCAGGCGAGATAGGACAATTGTAGCTGTGCAAGGGCAGTATTATTGGCTTAGACTCAAAGAAAATGTCAGCTGGTTTGTGGAGAGGTGTCAAACTTGCCAGTTTGCTAGAGGCTAGACATGTTTATACACCCCTTTGCACATCCCTTCCAGCCCTTCGACAAATATTAGCATGGATTTTGTGCTGGGACTCCCTTCCTGCTAAAGGTTGGGACTACCTATTGAATTGGTTTTCGAAGATGGTGCTCATCATCCCATGTAAGAAGATCCTCAACGCAACCCATGCAGCTGATCTATTCCTTAAGGAGGTGGTTTGCTTCCATGGAGTCCCTAAAACTATCACTTTTGATTGAGATACATGGTTCGTGAGTCACTTTTAACAAATTGTGGAGGAAGCTAGGCACCGAACTTGAATATTCCAGTGCTTACAACCCACAAATGAATGGCCAAACCGAGGTGGGGAACTGAATGCTGGGAAATCTCCTTCGTAATCTCGTCAGGACATATCCCAAGCCGAAATCGCTTACAACAACACTGTCAACCTATTGATGGGAAGATACCCTTTTGAGGTTGTGTGTGGTCAGCAACTAAGCAAAGTGCTTAACTTGGTTCCCCTTTCGACATGGAACGAGCTAATGATGGTGTAGAGGTTCTTACCAAGCAACTTCAGGACATCCATAGACAGGTCTAAGAGAAGCTATGTGCAAACTATACCTAATAAAAGGATGACTGGTGAACATCGATGAGAGAAAGAGTATAATGAACGAGATCTGGTGATGTTGTACCTAGAGTGAGACAGCTTTCCGATGGGGGTCTATCATAAGCTAAATTATAAGAAGATTGGTTCCTGTCAAGTGTTACAAAGAATAGGTTGCAATGCCTACAAAAATGAGCTTCTCAAGGGGTATAACATTTTCCAAATCTTCAATTTTGTTAATCTTTATGAGTATCATGGAGTGCCTATGAGCATAGGCAGGTCCGTGTCGGAAGACCAACTGCCTAAGCAAGTTTCTAAAGCCATTCATGGGGTTTTGGATATTTGGTTTATCACTACTTGGTGCAGTTTCTATAATGAGTACCTAGTCCAGTGGAGGGCTAAACTGGAGTCACGTCGAGGAGGTTCATTGGCTGATTAGAACTCGATGGTAAATCTTCGCTAATTAGGGAAGATTGGTGTAGGCAGATTTGTAAAGAAAATGCTTTCAATAGAACATAACTTTTAGATTGTAGCTCAAAATAGTCATGTTGGTACTATAAGGAAATCTCCTTTTAAGCTCTACGATATTCAAGCCATTGGGCAAGTTGTGGGAAATGATTTTGTTAGAAAAGATATCTAGAGGCCCCAAAATGGCCTCAAAGTGCGAGCTACAATTAGGGGTAGTTTCATCTTTTTGGGCATTTTGGAGTAGATTGTCTTTCTTGCATTGTTGTGCTTTTTTTTTTTTTTTCTTTAATTTATTTATATGGTGGTGATGTAAAGGTTGTAATGGATGGCCTAGATTGTGCATTGTTTAGGGTTAAGGATACAAATAGGTTGAGGCAGTTTTTGGAGTTCTGTTCTTAGGGTTTCCTGACTTATCCAGAGGTGGGCCTGTGGAGCTTGGCTTGTAAGCTTCCTTTACTAATGATGCACCTCCTAAAGAACTAGTTGATTATGAAGGAGGTTTAAAGCCACCCACCAATCCTTCGACGAGCTTTTCATCAAATTGATGAAGACATGGGTTGAAATAGTTTGTTGGTGGCTTTGCAGAGCACGTGTCTAAATCACCCATTTAATTTGGGGAAATACATTGGAAATTTTTCTTCGAGATCATAAAAATAATTAATGTCTCGGCTTGCAAAGAAGTTTGAGGACCTGATTTCCTTAATGAAGGTAATGCTGAATTAGAGGACGAGAATATGATTGAAGAACCCAGTGAATTAGAATCATTCATCTCAAATCTTTTGTCAGCATTCATATATCCTTTTCTGGAAGTGGTCTCAAAATAATTGACATATTTATGAAAGGCGGTGTACTTCAAGTGTTGAGGGCAATAAATAATAAGACTAGTCAGCATTCAAAGGAAGTAACTTTTCTCCTAAATGTTCATTTGGGTTGATCCAAACCTTAATTTGAAGTTCTCAAAAATCGATGACCCCTATGACCATGGGCTTTTCTTAAATTTGACATTCAAGTTTTAAATTGTGGATGAAAGCCTGTTGGAAATATTAGTGACCAGTTTAATTCTCCTAAGTGTATTAGGTTTTCTTTCTTTTCGTAATTGGCTCCTTATTGAAAATGGACTTACGTTTTACTTTCCTTAGGTTGTGTTGGTTTTCAGAAAGTAAGGGTCAGCTCCCAATTGGATTAGAAAATTTTCAGTCTCATAGTTTCCTAGAGTCAAAGGGCAACTTCTAAATGATACAGGCATCATAGTGAACATGCTCAATAAGTTGATGAAAAATGGAGAAAAAGTGTTTCCATTGGTCTTGCATTAGTCATTTTCTTTTTTTTTTTGGTGAGGTATTAGTCCCTCTTAACAATCTATATTCTAATATTAATAGCTAAGAGTTTTCAAAAGTATTGTTGTTACATTGTCAATAATTTATGACCTCTGATTTCTAATAATCTATATATAGTCTCGAAGATGCATTAGAAATATCTATTTCTATAATGTTTTTTGAAAGTTACATATGTTCTTTGATTGTACAAAATTCTTGAATTGTATGTTATAGAAATACTGCCATAGGAAAAAAAAAAGGTTCTATATGCTTTCATAAATTGTAAATATAAGAAGTACAACCTCCAGAGAAATAAAAGTATAAATTTTTTATATTATATAGTGATGTACGTATTTGAGGACTTAGGTGTGGTTTCAATAGGTGATAAGATGAGAGAAAGTAGACTTAAGTGGGTTGGCCATGTGCAATGCAGACCCAGTATAACACTTGTTGGGATGTGTGTGTTGGTTTAAGTGGAAGGCTTATAAGGGCAAGGGGTAGGCCCAAAACGATATGGTTGGAAGTAGTGAAAAAATATATGGGGACTTATATCTTCACTTGTTAAGTTTTGTGGCCTTTAAAGGCCTTAGAGAGCTTGTAAAAATGATATTTTATAGTGAACGATGCAATTAAGTGAGAGTGTGGGTGTTGACTGACCAAGGGTTGGGCAGTTTATGGTCCTAGTTATGTTCAAAACCCTTACCTTGGGCTTGTGGCACCACTGAGAAGGATTTACAGTGGGTCATCCCTTGTTGAGGTAAGAGAGATGCTCAGGGATGGTGTTTGTAGGTCAAGACAACTGTGTGGTCTCTTGTATGCGGTTGTAAGCTTGTAAAAGTTAAGGCCAAAACCTCAACAACCTACTGCACGACATGTACACATGATAGGCGCATTACATGGATGCAGTCTTATAGAGGGATACATGAACGTATGCATAGAAAGCTCCCTTTGCATTGTGGTGACAAGTGCTAGACTTGCTTTTAAAGGAAACAACTGAAATTCACATTTCAGAATCATGGTTCCACTGTTTATTATCCAATTTTGACAAGCCAATCAGGAGCCCTTGCATTGAGACTGTGGGTCATGGGTCTTAGTTATGTTGGATAAGAAAACAGTAGTGGATCATGGTTCTTGGATCAAGTGGAATGCCCTTGTTGTCGCTAATTTTGACTCATTGGTACCAGTCCACTTCTAAATTATTTTATTTTGATATTAGAAATGTTTTTATGATTTTTACAATTTTTTTGAATTTTGAAATTTTCTTTTTGCTGTAAATTTTATTTATTTATTTGATAAAGTTAACTATTTCATTAAATAAGAAAGTAGTATGTACAAGTGTTGGAAGCTTCCCATACAAAAATTGGAAGCTTCCCACACTTGTAGGATTTGTAGGATGGATGACTTTGATTCAATCTCTCTCATCCCTCATATTTCTTAATTATCATAAAGGTCAAGCTGAAACATAAGATAAGGCATAACTAGATGAAATCCTACTCAAGTAGGAAATAGATTTATTCTATTTAAACACCATTGAGCCCCTCTAAAAAAAATGATATTTCTCTCTCCTTCATGCTCTAAATCTCTCTCTCTCATCATTAAAATTCATTTTTCGCTCTCCTTCCTTCTAGATAGGGTCATGCCACCCAAAATTTGATAAGATAACCACATTGAAACCCTAATTAGGGTTTTTCTGTTAGGAGAAGAAAAATGATATACCCAGCCCTAGGAGGATTCTATGCCTTCAAGCCCCAGCATAATTTGTTCCTTAGGGTTCCTACAAACCCTAATTTGGTTTCCATGCTCTCTAAAATCCTAGAGAAAGAGGTATTGCTTATGAAAGCTTCCCATTTCAGAATTTTCAGCAAAAACTAAAAATTTAAAAGTGTCATCGGTTAAGGAATCGGGTATTGAGTGGATCAAGAACTGTGAGGGTAACTTTTGGCACTTTCTAGTAAGTCTTTCTAGTCGATTTAATTTTTTTTCTGTCGTATTTCATTTTTTTTTATGAATTTTCAGGAATATATATTGTACTTAAAACTATAGTAGAAGATTGTTTATTGCTTTTGGATGGTTTTTATTTGCCTTGCTAGTAACAATAAAGATCCTAGGTTATATCTAGGTTATTAATTTTGATTTGCAGTAGCACATTGTGGCCCATATAAGTGTAATTCAAGTATATTAATAATTTTTTTTTTTTTTTTTTTGAATTTAATACCTTGAGTTCCGCATAGCCACTTCTTTCATTAGTATTAGAGCCTCTATATTTTATTGCCATAGTCAAGGAGTTTTATATATATTTTTGTCCAGGAATATGACTTCAAAAAGCTTTTTGGCTGAGTTTATTAAGTCTAAAAGATTTGATGGGTTGGAAGAGAAAAATAGGCTACGTGCTCTTCGAAGACGGACTTAGCCAGATGCTTACTGATGATTCCCCACCTGCCCCAAGAGGCAATGTTTATGAAAGGCAGTTCATAAGAGATGCTTATGCTCTGTGGGAGCGCAAAAATACTGTGGCGAAATGTTTTTACTTATAGCCATGTATGATACCCATGCTCTGGAGTATGAGCACCTGAAGACTGCAAAAGAGATTCATGAACGACTCGAGACCAACTATACCTCTTCTTCTCTCACTTGGAAAACAATGGCTATGAAACAATATTCAGATTTGAAGGTGAAGGAAGGAGGCAAATTAGCTGAGCATATACAACAATCAGAGCTTTGGTTCGCAAACTCGAGGCTGCACAAGTTAAGCTGGATGAAAATATGCAAGTCTACCAGCTGCTGAATTCTATGCCGAGCTCTTGGGAAAGCTTCATTTCAGGTCTCACCACAAGAGTGAACATATCAAAATCGAACGAGATCATCGCCAAGCTTAAAGCTGAAGAAGAAAGGAGATTGACTTGCGATACTTCAACCTTGAATGACTCTGTAAATATGGTAAACCTTAAACCTAACTTTGATTCATTCAAGAAGAAGAAGGGCAAGGGCAAAAATATGAACAAAACCAATGAGAATTAAAAGGGCGATAATGGGGTAAAGAAAAGGAAGGATTTAAAGAATACTCAGTGTTATAACTACAACAAATATGGACGCATTGCAATGTATTGTAGAGCATTCAAGAGTACAAATCCCAAGGGCGACATGGAGTATGCTTGTGTGGTCATTCAGACCATGCTAGCTAAGGTAGGGTCACGGTGGTTTGACTGAGGGTCCACTGCCCATGTTTCAAACACAAAGGATGGGTATAGAAATTGTAATCCTGTTGCCCTTGGGACTAGTATATCTATCTGGATGGGAATCAAAAGACTGAAATTTTGGGTATTGGATATTTTGTCCTTCACCAACTTGAGAATAGCAAAAGCATGGTCTTAAAGCTAACTCTTCATGCTCCTTAGGTGAGGAAGATTTTGATTTCGGTTGCTAAATTGGCTAAGGCAGGTTACTCCACCATTTTTCCTGGTAATAAGGTGGAGGTGAAATGTGGGAATGAATTAGTCATGTATGGTCGACTTTTAGATGGTTTCTTTTCAATTGCAATAAAGAGTTCCATTTCTTATGTCTCGTGTTGTAATGATAACAACGATGATGCATATACATGGCACATGAGACTGGGGGACATAAATCCTAAAATGATGGAGAGATTAGAGAAAGCAAGCTTATTAAAAGCTCTAAATGGAGTCTTAACCAGAATCTGTGCATCATGTGTTTAAGGAAAGCTGGTTAAGAAATCCTTTGCAAAAGCTTAGAGAGCTATTGGCATATTTGAAGTTTTGCATAGTGATATTTGTGGACTTATGAATGTGGCCACTAAGGGCTGCAAGGGGTACTTTATCACTTTTATTGATGGCCACGTCTATCTATAAATGAAAAGTTTGAAGCCTTAGACCGTTTCAAAGAGTATAAAGCCGAGGTAGAAACCCAAATAAACCTGAAAATTAAAGTCCTTAGATCTGATAGGGGTGGAGAATATTCCTGAAGGCTATTTAAAGCATTTTGTATTGAGCATGCTACTATACCTCGATATACTATGTCATATACTTCTTAGCAAAATGGGGTAGCTGACAGACGAAATAAGACCTTCATGGAAATGGTGAGCATGATAGGACATACTATACTCTCCCCAGATTTTTGGGAAGAAGCTGTTTTGACAACCAACTGTATCGTTAATCGGACTCTCACAAAAGTAGTCCCACTAACTCCTCATGAGATTTTCATTGGTCATGCTCCTTCCCTTGATCACTTCAGAGTATGGGGATGCTCTGCCCATGCCCTAATATCCCATCAAAATATGACAAAATTAGATCCTAAAACTGTTAAGTCCATCTTCATAGGATACCCACCACATGGTAAGGGATCCGTTCCTATAATCCTGACCAAGGGGGTGTCCTTGGGAGTAAGGATGCCCATTTCCTTGAGGAAGAATTCCTTGAGGGTCGTGCCACTCTGAAACAAGTCGAGTCTAATGAGATAGAAAGTGACACGAGTTGGGCCCTAGATCCCAAACCATCTCTCTTGAATTAGAAGAAAACCATAGTTCTTCACCTATCTAGGAGAATATTATGAGAAAATTGAAGAAGAAACCTAGTGTATAAACTCAATAAGTCCCCTTATGTCCTTAAACAGGCATCAAGGTAGTGGTACATTAAGCTTCACGAGGCCTTGTCATCAGCTGGTTTTGTGCCTACCAAGAGGATTACTGTAGATATATCAAGGTCAATGGGAGTGACGTTGTTTTCATCTCTCTATATGTGGATGACATGTTAAATGCCAGTAGTTCGATGAGTCTCATATTGGAGACAAACTTTTTAGGCACAACATTTTGATATGAAGGATCTTGGGGAAGCATCATATGTTTTGAGAATCAAAATTACTCGGAATAGAGAAGAGAGAACTATTCAATTATCTGAAGAGATATATTGTAAGAAATTCTTGAAAGATTTGAAATGGAAAATTGCCTGCCCATATTAACTCCCATAGATAAGAAGATCAAGCTTAGCTTAGCCATGTGTCCCACTACTCCAGAAGTAAAGGAAGCCATGCAGAGAATTCTATGCAGAAGTGCAGTTGGCTCACTAATGTATGCTATGTTTGGGACAAGACCGGATTTATCTTTTTCCATGAGTTTGATTACTAGGTTCCAGAGTAATCCAAGCATGGAGCACTAGAAGGCCATCAAAAGAGTAATTGTGATATTTGAGGGGAACAGAAAGTTATACACTCATTTATGGAGGAAGCTCGGATATACAAATACAAAGATATTTAGATGCCGAATATCAGGGCGATCCATATGAGATGAAGTCCATATCCGCATCTATCTTGACGTTTGCAGGTGGAGCTGTTTCTTGGTGCTCAAAGAAACAGGATATTGTTGCACTCTCGACTATGGAGTCAGAGTATGTGGCTTACTGCCTTGCAACTAAAGTAGTAGTCTGGTTGAAGAAACTCCTGAATCAAGTCAGAATTGATCCAATGAAGTGCCTGTGTGTTACAATCATCTGCGACAACCCGGCAGGTATTTGTGTGACAAAAGAGCCCGGGTTTCACAAGAGATGGAGGCATATAAAGCCGTGCTACTACCACATTTGCAACGAGATCCGAGCAAGAGAGATTCATATTGCTTATCTCTTGACAGAGGCTATGTTAAAAGATCCTTTGACAAAAAGATTGGTGGAAAATGTTTTCACCAAACATGCATATGGGTTCGGCTTGAGAGAAAATGAGAGGAAGTGATTTTACGACCTTCAAGGGCCAAGTGGGAGATGTTGGGTTTTGTGGCTTTTAAAGGCCTAGAGAGCTTGTAAAAATGATATTTTATAGTGGAATATGCACTTCAGCGAGAGTGTATTTGTTGACTGGCTAAGGGTTGGGTGGTATATGGCCATGGTTATGTCCAAACCCCATAATCTTGATTATGTGACACTACCGATAAGGGCTTATAATGGGTCGTCCCGTGTTGAGGTCGAAGAGATGCATAGGATGATGTTTATAGGCAAAGAGAACTGTGTGGTCTCCTTTGTCCGGTTGTAGGCCTATGAGCGCAAGTGCTAAAGCCTCAACAATCGTCCGTGTAGCATGTGCACATTCTAAGATCATGGTTCTACTATTTGTTATCCAACTTTGATTAGCCAATCATGAGCCCTTGCATTGAGATTGTGGGTCACGAGTCTTAGTTGGGTTGGATAATAAAAGAGTAGTGGATCATGGTTCTTGGGTCAAGCGGAATGTCCTTATTGTCGCTAATTTTGACCCATTAATACCCGTCCACTTCTAAATTATTTTATTTTGGTATTAGAAATGTTTTATGATTTTTACAAATTTTCAGATTTTTGAAATTTTATTTTTGTTGTAAAATTCATTAAAAGGGCATATTTGAAATTTTCAGAACATGAGAAAGCACATATGAGGACCGAGGATCTAGTCCCGACATGTGTGTGCCATCCATGTGTGGGGCCAACGTAATCCCTTAGGGTGGCATGCCCCATTTTTTTAGAATATGCCATCTTTTAGTTGGATGGGGAATCTTTTAATTTTAAAAGAGATTTGATTTTCCATTCAAGTGGGAGTTTTAAAGAAATATGATATTCTGACTTCCTAAAGATTATGGAAGATCTAGATAATGCTAAAAGTGGTTTTTATTTAAATTTTAAACAGAAGTTGGATTTAGGTGAAATTATTAAGGGGATAAGGTTCTTAATTTCCACCCAAAATCATGATGGCTAATTTGTGGGATGGATGACTCTGATTCAATTTCTCTCATTCCACAAATTTCCTAATTATCCTAAAAGGTCAAGCTGGAAAATAAGATAAGGTAGATGAAATCCTACTCCCAAGTAAGAAATAGAGTTATTTCTATTTAAACACCATTGAGTACCTCTCTAAGAAAAATGATATTTCTCTCTTCATTCACCAAATCTCTCTCTCATCATTAAAAGTTGTTCCTCTCTCCTCCCTTCTAGATAGGGTCTTGCCACCCAAAATTTTATAAGATAAGGGTGCCACATTGAAACCCAAATTAGGGTTTTCCTGTTAGGAGAATAAAAAGGGGTATGCCCAACGATAGGAGTTCATCCCCACCCAAGACCCCCTATAACCAGACTTGTCACTCGTATAGACCCTTCCATAAATCACTAGCCAAACCTCACCAAAACCTAGGTAAACTAGCTCAAAAATCCTATTGGATTTAGGACTCCCAATCCTACCCCAAATCCCTTCTAAATCTGCCTCTCGTGTCACACTAGTACCCTCTTGTCGTACATTAAACTCTTTATAAGACTCCACTTATTTTCTAGACTCAGGATTTACTTGAGCTGATGTGACTCAGGTAACTCCCTTGTCTTGAGCAAAGTTTTTAAACACTTGTCCGCAGCTGGGGGGATGAGAGCTGCAAACATTGTCTTTTTTGTGATGGAATTATCTGAGATGCCTTAATAGCTCCAGTTTACTGGAGTAGGAGGTGCAAACTGAAACAAGTACCTGTTGTTAGGGGCTGATAGTCATAACAGATTGTTGGCTAACCTCGTTACTATTTTAGGTGGAGTTTGCCCCATGATTTAGCCCCACCGGTGACTTGGCTTCGACAACATTCATGGGCAGGTGAGCCTGTCCATCTCCTTAGAGGATGTATTACCAGCCTCTAGTGGTATTGAGCCCCTTGGCATGCACTGAAATATCTTTGTCTTGAGTTTTCTGGCAACAATTGTTTTTTTTATTTGATGCCATAATTGTAGAAGGGAAACATCAGCGAGTGTGACTTTTCTGTGAATTATACATATCATCCATGAGGTGAGAAGAAACACTTTTAAGCGTAATAAATCTACAAAATTAAGACAAGATTCAACGTTATACAAATGAATAAGGAATTAGAATATGAAACTATTATGCATCCTAAGTTCATGCACAAGCTGGGGTTGCAGGAGATGGGCCTTGTCTTAGATGTGTTACATTTCTTTTGGTAACTGTCCCATATGATAGGCATGTGGATTGACCTTTTCATATATTTGACAATGTTTTAAAAAACAGTTCGCTTGGCGCCTAGGCGGCTTGGACCAAAAATCCGCCTGCCTAGACCCAGGCGGCCCTACACGGGCGGATGTACCTGGGCGGGAGCCCAGGCGGGCTAGGCATTTTTCTTTTTTTTTAAATTACGAGGAGCCCGAGGTTCTGGGCGCCCACCTAGGCACTGGGTGCTGGGCCCCAGGCAGGCCGCCTAGGGGCCGCCTAGCGTTTTTTGAAACCTTGATATTTGATTGTTGTCATTTTGATGGTTTCTTGATAGTTTGTCTCTTGATAGAACTTGTTATGTATATTGGTGCATGATCATTTTCCAAAGTTGGATTACCATGTCCCATTATATTGTGTTTGTCATATTTCTGTCTTCTTTTTCACTCATTGATTTTGGTTACTGAATTGTTCTATGCAGGATCCTGAGGGTCTTTTCCCATGTATTCTGGGCCACGAAGCTGCTGGGTATGTTTTTTTCAATGTTAAAGTTCCATTTGTCATCTCTCTATTTTGGAAAACAAAGTATTAAATTTGATAGTTATACACGTCTAGGATTGTGGAAAGCGTTGGTGAAGGTGTAATAGAGGTTCAACCTGGAGATCACGTTATACCTTGTTACCTGGCAGAATGTAGAGAATGCAAGTTCTGCAAGTCGGGAAAGACAAATCTCTGTGGCAAAATTCGTGAAGCTACTGGCGCTGGTGTTATGTTTGGGGATCGTAAGAGCCGCTTCTCTGTAAATGGGAAGCCTATCTATCACTTTATGGGGACATCAACTTTCAGCCAATACTCTGTTGTGCATGATGTTAGTATCGCCAAAGTTGATCCAAAAGCTCCCTTGGAGAAAATCTGTTTGCTTGGCTGTGGTGTTCCAACAGGTAAGGCATATTGTTTTCTGGATGAATTGAGTTTTTTATGTGCCTGTTAATATATACGGTTGACATATTGTGAGCTTCATAACAACCCTCCTTTCTGATTATAATGGCTGTTAATAAATCTTCTTCCATTTTATTACTAAATCATACTGGAATGTGCAGCAGGAACTAACCATCAAATAAAAGGAAAGGAATATACAGTCGGATGTTATTATGCATTATAGGAGCTAAACTTATCATAATTGTTGAGTTACTATGTTCACCATGCATATTTAGGTTCATTTTTCTATTACATCTTATGATGAGTTTTTCCTCTTGTAGCCTACCCCAGTACACCTTGAGGAAGAGCAACCTCAAGCATATAATGATTGCTTATCTATCATATCATTATGTGGTTGATATGTCTTACGATGCCACTAGCATTATATCATCATTAGGGAGATCAGTAAAATTATATGAGCAGCATATGGAGTATCTCATGACATCAACATGCATGCATTGAAACACATTAGTTATGTGGTACAAGTTGCAAACAAGTTCCATGAACAAGCAGTGTATAGCTCTAATATGACAACCTCCAATGTGAAATGGATTCTGTTTTATATCGTGATCTTTGATGCAGTGTTGTGGCACCCTTTTATATGAGTGTTGTTAAGGGCTGAACATTGGCATTCATCGCAAGGAAACACAATGCTAATTTTGAAGTCTTCAAAAACTAAAGACAAAGTTTCATTCCATTTACATCTATTTGGCCCCTACACCTATTCTCATCATCTGTGTGAGGGTTACTTTTCCAACATTTGTTATCTTGCACATGTGCTTTCGATCATCATCATCACCCAAGCCGCATCTTGCACATGTTCTTTGGATGTAGGACCAAAAAGAAGATGCACTTGTTAGGTTTTAAAAAGAAGAAGAAGGATTTATGTTAAGATGTGATTTGAGATTAGGGTTTATGAGGTAGGTTTGAAACATAGGTGTTAGGGTTTTCATGGATGGTTTATGGGGTATGGGAGATGTGGAATGACAAGAAAGAAAGGACCCAAAATTTTTACAAATAGGCACCACACAAAGTTGAGGTGGGATGGAGAGGGGAAGGACCTAGACTAGTATGGGGGATTGGCACCATATAAGAACTAGGGTTTCATGGAATCAGCATAATGAAGGGTTGTGAATTCAGCACGATGAAAATATGGTATCAACAATATCCAAGCTTAGAAAGAAGCAAACTTTATTATTAAAAGCCATTTCTGGTGATTGGCATCCTACTTATGTTCAGAAGCAGATTTTATGTGCTTGTGGTTCTAAACTCTGTCTTACTTTGAACTATAAGGAAGCCCAATCTTGACCAAACCTCCAATTACAAAAAGGAATCACAACTTAACATAAAGGAACCTAATCATAGGAAACTAAAGCATAAGTTAGAGTTCAACTAACATAAGGAAACTCTTAACCAAACCAAGAATAAATTAAATTATAATAGGGAGGATTTTGACCTCAACTAAAAATTAAAAACCCTAGCTAGACCTAAAATTTGTGGCTAAAGTCGTTACAAACTTCTGATCACAATTTGGAGCTCAAGATACCTGAATTAGGAATACTTCATTGAAATCATAATATCAAAGAGATCTTCGCGTTGAGCGTTCGACCACCCAAAGCTGCATCTAAATACAATGTTTTGTGTCGAGAGCTGAATGCATCAACTTTGTTGTGAGCTATTGTAGGGTTTTCTAAACCTGTAATATTTATTTTGAAACAATCATACCTCTATCTATATTACTTAGGGAGTGGAAATAGGTTCATAACTTTGAGTTTCTCTCTATGGCTTTTTCCCCCTCTCATATATTTATAAAATCTCTCTTTGCGGGACTGAGCAAGTTTAGAGTTCCCAGATCATCTCTCTTATTGTGTTTACTGTCAAGAAATGTCTCTCAGCACATTCTATTCTCAATCTCTTTCTCCATGACCATCCAATAAATCCATTCCTTTATTTTTTTTTGGAGAAAAAGTTAATGGTAATGTATTAATATAAACTTTTAAGGCATGTAGAACTATTGATTTGTACAAAAATGAACCGCAACCTTGCTAAGAGCAGGCGAAGGGCCAAGATGGGGAGGGAATGGGGATGAAAAGTAAATATAGGATGAAGTGGTCTGTAGATAGCCAACCCTGTAAAACCTAGAGTCACGTTCCCCTAAAAAGTACAGTGGGTTGTGCAAAGAGTGGAGCGAGTAGAGAGCTGCAAGATTAATAACTCAAGCTGTGAGGAGGGGATACATGTACCAAAACCGTGGCGTCCGATGTTTGTAGGTCATGATCAGCTCTAATAATCATCAAACATGCCTTTGGTTACGCAAGAGCCCTTTGTCCTTAGTTCAGCCAGTCTATCTGCCAAGTCATTTGCCCCCTCCATACATGCTTGAATAAGGTAGACAATGAAGTAGTGAGCATGTATTTGATAAAAATTGGTTGAAGTCTCCAAGGCACTAAATCTTGGCTTGCAGCCCAAGAGACCACATTAAATGTTGGGTTTTGTGGCTTATAAAAGCCTAGAGAGCTTGTAAATATGTTTTTTTTATAGTGAAATATGCACTTTTGTGTGAGAGTGTGTGTGTTGACTGATCAAGGATTGACGATTTATGGCCCTGGTCATGTCCAAAACCCTAACCCTAGGCATGTGGCACAACCGAGAAGGGTTTGCAGTGGGTCATCTCTTGTTGAGCTCGGAGAGATGCCTATGGATGGTGCTTGTAGGTCAGGAGAATTGTGTGGTCTCCTATGTGGTTGTAGGCTTGTGAAAGAAGAAGCCAATGCTTCAACAAACTTCCACATATCATGTACACATAACAACCGCAGTACTGGGAAACAGCCCTATAGGACGCATGTGCATGTGCATAGAGAGATCTCCCTTTGCATTGTGGTGACAAGTGTTAGACTTGCTCTTAATGGGAGACCAGAAATCCACATTCCAAGATCATGGTCTCACTATTTATTATCCAACTTTGACATGCCGATCATAAACTCGTTGAGATTGTGGGTCTTGAGGGTTTTTTGCTGCTGCCCAATAGAGTCGAAAGTTCGGATTGCTCCACTTAACGTAAGTAGAACGAAAAGGAGGAATTGGAAAAGAAAAGGGGGGGGAGCCAAAAGCTTCGCTGGGTCACGAGTCGTTGTTGGGTTGGATAAGAAAACTATAGTGGATCATGGTTTCTGGGATGAGTTGAGTGCTCTTATTGTCATTGTTTTTTGACGTATTGGTAGTAGTCCACTATTAGTATATTTATTTTGGCATTAGAAATGTTTTTATGATTTTTAAATTATTTTTTCAAAAATTTAAAATATTATTTCTATTGCAATTTTCATTAAAGGGTATTTCAGAAACCTACTTGGTATAGCACATGTGCAGTCCAAGGATCCAGCCCCCACATTTGTGGGCATAGATTAAAAAAGCAGACCGTCTAGCGCCTAGGCGGTCCAGAAGGCCTGGGCGCATTGCCCAGGCCTAGGCGGCCAAACTGGGTGGTTTGTCCCTAGGTGGCCGCGTAGGTGGTACAACCCACCTAGGCGGGCACCCGATGCCTCGGCTAGGGGCGGAAAAAAAAAACCGTGAGGGTATTTTGAGTCTTTTTTTTTTGTTTTTAAGCCCCAAAAATTAGGGTTTTAGGTTCATTTGAAACCTAAACCTTGTTTGAGCCAAATTTAGAGAGAGAAAACCACCAAAAAACTAGGTTGTGGTGAATTTTTTAAGATCGAAGGGTTACTCAAAGTTAACCAAAATTGATCAAAACATCTCCCATTGTTGTTATATTTACTTTTTCATGTTTTGCCAAGTTATTAGTGGGTATTTTAGAAGATTTTGAGTATTTAGAAGCCTTTTTGAGGTGGAAGTTTGAAGATTGAGCAATCAAACTCAAAGTAAGTGATTTTTTTTTATTGCTTTAGTAATTTGCATTATTTTTGAGATGTCTTCTTCAGGATCTAATAGGAGTGGTGATCCCGGTTGGAAATACGACTATAACCCAGATCCTAATGATAAAAATTGCATAAGATGTAAGTTTTGTGAAAAGGATACAAAAGGGGGCGTAAACCGGTTCAAGAAACATCTTGCCGGTATCAGGGGGGATGTTGCCTCATGTAAAAAGACTCTTGATGCTGTTAAAGAGGAAATAAAGAAATTTTTGGACATGGTGAAAATGATAAAAGATGAGAGAATTGCCGCTATAGCAAATATTAGGTCTGAGGTTCGGGTCAATTATGATGATGATGATAGTGATGAGGAAAGGATTAGGGAGGGATGTCAAGAGGTTGAGCAATCTATTATTAGGGGAAAGGGGAAGGGAGTTGTAGTTGCTTCTGGTTCTGGGACAAAGAATCCTTGGGTTAGAGGCCCTATGGATAGCTTTTTACCTCGGCCTGACCCTGAGGTTGCAAGAGAGAAAACAAAAAAGCAAACCACTTTTGAAAATAGAATCAAGAAGGAAGAGAGAGATAGTGCTGCATATTATTTGGCTACATAGTTTTATGAGGCGGGCATTCCTTTCAATACCGCTCGCATGAGCAGCTTCTATGCTGCGATAGAGGCAGTTGGCCAATTTGGCCTTGGGATGAAACACCCAACCCCATATGAGCTTTCAGAGATTTTTTTAAAAATGGCAGTGAGTGCCACGAAGGAAGCTGTAGAACTTAAGAAGGATGCATGGGCTCAGTATGGGGTTTCTATTATAGTTGATGCTTGGAGTGATGGGAAGAGAAGAAGTCAGATGAATTTGCTTGTGAATTGTCCTGTAGGGACTTTTTTTTTTAGGTCTATTGTTGCCTCTGATCATATCCATGATGCCCATTACATATTTCAAGTGATACATAAGGGAATCAAGGAGGTTGGGGAGCATCTTGTTGTACAGGTTGTCACTGACAATGCTGCTCCTAATGTTGCTGCATCTTATTTGTTGCGCATAGTTTATCTTGGAATGTTTTGGACACCATGTGCCGTATATTGTGTAGACCTCATGCTTGAGGCTTTTGGTGGTTTAACCGAGATATCAGGTGCAGTGAAGAGGGCCAAGTATGTTACGAATTCCATTTATAGCCACCATCTCACCCTCAGCATGATGCGTACCGTTATAAAGAAGAAAGAGATTGTAAGGCCTGGGGTCACGAGATTTGTGATCTGGCACTTATGCCTTGATAGCATACATTCAAGGAGAGTGCAGTTGAGGCAAATGTTTATCTCAGATGAGTGGAGAGCATGCAAATGGTCCAAGGATCAGGTTCGGAAGAAGCTGAGAGATATTATCCTTTGTAAGGCTTTTTGGCGAGGGGTAAAGGGTACTCTTAAGGTATTTTTTTCTCTTGTTAAAGTCCTTTGCATGGTTGATAGTGACAAGCCTTCTATGGGCTACATATATGATGCTATGGAGAAATGTAAAAGAGAGCTCAAAATTTCAATGATGAAGAAACCCGCTACAAGCTTGTTTGGGATATTATTGATGAGAAGTGGGATAGGCAGCTACATCGGTCATTGCATGCAGCTGGTTATTTTTTGAACCCAGTTTTGTTTTATTTTAACAAGGATATACAAACAAATGACACAATTATGAATGGATTTAATGAGTGTATAGAGGTGCTAGTCCCTGATCTTGAAATGCAGGATATTATATGCGCTGCTGAGTTGATAAATTACAAGTGTTCATTAAAGTCTTTTGGGACTCCAATGACGATGAGGCAAAGGACCAAAATTGGACCAGGTATTAATAATATTCTCAAGTTCATCTTTATCAACTTCAAGTAATCAAGTAATTCTACTATTTATTTATGATTTTTTTCTATATCTTTGCAGCCCATTGGTGGAGCCAACATGGGTGTAGTTTTTCAAATTTACAAAAGTTGGCCATTCGGATCTTAAACCTAACCACTTCTTCATTCGGTTGTGAGCACAATTGGAGTACTTTTTAGGAGGTAAGATCGTAACGGTAATTTTGAACTTTGATTGAAGTATTTTGTATTGATTATTGAACTATTGAAGATTCTTTTGAGTCTTCAAGTATTACTTTCATAGTTTGATTGTTTCATTTTCATAATTCAATTTTGTTTTCTTCCTCATGGTGGTCAAGTGGTGTACTGCAGTACTCGTGTGATACTATTTGTACTCGTGTGATACTATTTGATAACTTACTTTGATAACTTGGTTGGTTGGAAAATTTTAAGTTTTAATTGGATATGGAGTCTGAACCGACTTATGGATTATGGTTATGCTTGTGGAGTGTGTGCTAAATGCTAAATAATATGTAGTATAATTTGAATTATGTCAGAATGCCATAACTACAGAACTGCAGAATGCCAGAATCCTTATTTGGATTCAACTGGGCCACCCAGGTTCTAAGCGCCCGCCTAGGCGTTGGGCGGTCTGGACCCCCCCCAGACCGCCCAGGACCCGCTTAGCGCTTTTTGAAACACTATTTGTGGGTCACCCATGTGGAGCCCACATGACCTCCTAGGGTGGCACACCACTTTTTAAGCATAAAAGGGGCATGCCACTTTTTAAACAAAAAGGTGGCACCATTTTTTTTAAACAAAAAAAAGGGCTCCATGCCATTCTTTTAGGAAGTGGGGGGCAACCCCACTTTCTTGATATTGTTTAAAATTTAAATTAGTTAAAGATGGAAAATCTCAATAATTTAAATTAGATTTGGTTTCCTATCCTATGGGATTTTAAAATATAAATTATCCTAGATTATGGGAGATCTAGATAATAATATTAGTTATATTTTAAATTTAAATAGGAGTTGGACTTGGGTCAAAAGTAAAAGGGATAAGGTTCTTATCGTTCCACCTAAAATCATGATGATTGATTTGTGGGATGGATGACTCTGATTAAATCTCTCACTTCACAGATTTCCTAAATTATCCTAAAAGGTCTAGCTTTAGAAAAGGCATACCTAAGAAAATCCGAAGGAAAGATCTAGTTTGAACCTCTTTCAAACACTTGAGAAGATTCTCTATCTCTCAGGTTACCTACTCTCTCATTTTGCCACGTCAATTTTGTTCTCTCTCAAAAAATTGGGAGTCACATGCCTTGCCTCTCTTTGCCCCATAAGGAGTCACGTTACCCTCTCTGCTCCCTATTTGTGTCTTGCCACCCTCTCTCCTTCTTTGGGTGTATCGCACCACCCAAAAATAAAAGAAAGGAGGTGTTTATCATATATATTTTTTGAATATGGAAGTGGTATCATATGAAACTCTAGAGCTAAGGTTTGTTGTTTTGAAGAAGAATAGAGGTACTACCATCTAAGAGAGAAATAAATCCTTCAACCTTACCCTAATTTGTTCCTATAGGGCTTGTAAAAACCCTAGTTAAGTTCTTGAGATTTCTCAAACCTTAGATCGAATTGCCTGAAATGCTACCCATCTCAGAATTTCCAGCAACACCTAAAGGAGTAAAAGTGCGCCATTGATCAGAGACTTGGGGGTGTGGGGTGTACCAAGACCTGTGAGGGTAACTCCAGTATGTCTTCCCAATAGTTTTAATTAATTTTTAATATTATTTTTTGTTTTTGTGAATTCTAAGGAACCTTTTTTGTACTAAAAAGTTTAGTGGAATTTTGTTTAAAGCTTCTAAGTAGTTTCATTTTTCTTTTGCCAGTGAAAATAAAGATCCTAGGTTTTATCTCAGATATTATTTTGATTTAGAGCAACATATGGTGGGCCATATTAGTAGAATTCAGGTATTTTGAGTTTAATACCTTGAGTTCCACATAGCCACTCATTTCATTAAAAAGTTCCCTTCTTTGATAATCGAGTTGCCCCAACTTTCTGTCAAACAGCCTTAAGCCTTCCATTGAGGTTTGGGCTCCAGCCATACTAGAGTTTTCTGTTCCCATGAGGCCTGAGAAGGAGAGCAAAAGTCTGCTTAGCTGCCTCGGAACCTCCGCCTGGGCTGCTGGCCGGGGTGCCAAGGTAGTGACCGTTGAGTCTAACATGATGAACCTTGGTTCTGTGGGGATCGAGCAGCAGCTCGTATGACCCACGTAGACTTTGAATACAAAGTGGCCTTCCAGTTTTTCAGGAAATCTTCCATGGGAAAGTGTCAAAAATCTTTACGACTTCTAACAAAATTGATTACCTTAGCAAAGATTTGGTCCACTGGCTTCTTCACTTGAGCCCATGAGCTCTCAAAGATGTGACTGTTTTGTTCTAACCAGATGCACTAGATCATGGCCAGAATTGAAGCCCTCCACACAAGGAGACCTGAGGCTGGGAGAAGTGGGGCAAAGTATGCCATGAATTACTTGACAGAGCTAGGAAGTGCCCACCAACATCCAAAAATATTCAACAGTGGACATATTTCTTAGACTCGAAATGAAGAAATAGATGATCACTCGATTTTTCTTGCTCCTTGCACATCACACCCTGGGATACCTCTTCTCTGCAATTCATCGCACACCAATACTCTTTTGGAAAAACCTGCCCAATTAAAGGCCTGAACTTTTAGTGGTAATCCAATGTGGTAGGAAGTCAGATTTTTTTGGTAATCCAATGTGTGTTTGCATGCGTAATGACTGAGGTTATGCTAGAAAGAGTATAGCGATAAAATGCCCTTGGCATGGTGGACCGTAATAGCTTATCAAGAAAAAGTATACCGAGAAAAGAGTCATCTGCAAGGTGGACCGTAACAGCTTATCTAGAAAGAGTATACCAAGAAGTGGCCCTTTTGCTCGGTGAACCCTAATAGCTTAATTCTTCCCATAGCAGGGATGAAGTTGGAATGAAGAGGCACTAACAGGGGTGCCAGATCCTAGATCTCTTTGCTCCTCAAGCTGGTTTGCCACTGCCATCGGCATTCTAAACAGGGTTGTGGAAAACATGGGCATGTGGAAAACTAAAGTATTGGCGAGAATGATCTTGATTACGGTCTTGTCCTAAAAAGTATGGGACTATGGGTTAAATTGGACCTCCATCTAAATCTATTCTAGGATTTCAAATCTCTCTAATTATTTTTGAAACAAAGAATTTACAATTCAAAATCCTAAAATATTTGTCATAAGTCAATGTTATAATTACACGTTTTTTAAATATAGTTTAAAAATCCAATTGGTTTACCGTGGCATAAAATAGTTAATTTAAAATGAAAATGAAAATTTCATTATCATCATCATCATCATCCAAGTGTTATCTTACCTATTTGCGGTGGGCAACATGAGTTTTGTTCTGCCATTCCACTCTATGAAGGGCGATACCCTCAGTCAGACCATACTAGTCAAAATACAACAGTATATAATAAAAGGAGAAAAAGGAAGAAAAAAATGAAGAGATCAAGTGCTCAATGAGAGAGAAAATGAGGAAGGGGATGTTGAGAGAGGAAGAAAGAGAGAAGGTGATGTTAGGTCATATTGACCTCCAATACCTCTCATATATTTATCTGGTTATAAAAGATTTACTTGCTGTACAAGAATTTTCTTTTGTGGAAAGAAGGACAAACAAGTCCTTAGAGAGTTAAAACAATGTAATGATGACTTCAATAATCACTCTCACAAACTCCCCCTCAAGATGGTTCATAGATTTCAATCCTACCCATCTTGCTTAAGATAGCTCGTAGTCAATGTTTACCAACAACCTTTGATAGAATATCTACTAGCTGATCTTCTATCTTCATATAAGAAAGACAAATTTCTCTCACAACTCTTTCTCGAATATAATGCCAGCCTACCTTGATATGCTTGGTCCGATCATGTTGAATAGGATTGTGAACCATATAATGGCTGCCTTGTTATCATGGTATAAGGACATTGATCCCTTCACATGAAAACTAAGTTCCCATAATAAGATTTTTAACCACAACAACTCGCATGCACAATGAGCCATGAAACGATAAACTGCTTCTGCACTTGACTGTGCTACAACTGATTGTTTTTTACTCATCTAAGTGACCAGCTTAACCCCAACTAGAGTGCAATTGCCTGATGTGGATCTCCAGTCCATCAACAACTGCCCAATCTACGTCTGTATAAGCCTCAACTTGTAGATTCCCTTGATTCGCAAACAACAATCCTCTACCTTGGTGATAATTTTAAATACCTAAGAATTCTGTAAGCAGCTTCAAGATGAATAGTTCTTGGAGCACGCAGGAACTGACTTATCACACTCACAGCATGCACAATATTTGGACCCGTAAGTAAAAGATATATCAATCTGCCCACCAATCTTTGGAACATACCTACATCTTCTAGTGCTTCACCCTTTTTCCTCACCAGAAAGCTCTTGAGCTGTGTAATTTCTTTAAGCTTCTTACAACAATATCATCTATATACACAATCAAGGCAACACCTCTGTATGATCAGCATGACTCCGAGTGTATTCAACTCTTTGGACAATACCACTAAACCTTTCAAACCATACTTGGGGAGACTGCTTTGGTTCATAAATGGCTTTTTTTAATCTACACATTTTTCCCTCATTTCCAGGAGCCCTAAGTACAGGCAAAGGTAACATGTACACTTCTTCTTGCAATTCCCCGTGAAGGAACACATTCTTGACATCCAGTTGGCGCAAAGGCCCACTCCATATTAGCTGTCAGTGATCAAAGGACCCGAATAGAATTCATCTTGGCTATAGGAGTAAAGGTCTCTTATAGTCTATTCCATAAGTTTGAGTAAACCCCTTAGCAACTAACCGTGTCTTGTATCTGTCAATTGTATTATCAGCCTTGTGCTTTACAGTGTAACCCATTTGCAACCACCTATCTTCTTCTCCTAAGTAGGATCTATCAAGTCCCAAGTAGCGTTCTTCATTAAGGTACTCATCTCCTCGCACATAGCCTCTTTCCACTTGGGAGCTAAGGCTTCTATAAAACACTAGAAGGAATAGAACTACAAGACGTAGAAGACACTAAGGCACGATCAGAAGGAAACAAGGACTCATAGGAAACAAAATTGCTAATTGGGTGTGATATGCAACTCCATTTTCCTTTACGAACAACAATAAGTAGATCAAAATGATCTAATTGGTTTTGGGAGTATTACCTGGATTTGAGGTATGTAATTGACACCCTCAGCTATAGTGGTCTCCACTTTCCTTTTGTTTCCTCCAAGTATAGACTTTCAGTTCCTTCATTTCAATAGCATGAGAATGACCCCAACTGTCATCCGGGGTTCTAGATTAAAAAACAAGGAAATGAAGACAAACAAAGGTTCTCTCTTCGACACTATTCTCTCCTGGAAGAGAGGTGGGGAAGAAAGGAGTAAACTCTGTCTACGTTTCGATCTGCGTCGATATCTAAGATGAGATCTGCTCAAATCATAGCAAAAATTGAGTTACTTTTGAAGAGGTAAAGAGAGTGGGGTCGCTTGAATTATGGGCTCAAAAAAACCCAGATCTATACATCCGGTCTTTTTTTGAGTCCACTGGCAACGCCAGCTCGAAATCTGTATTTTGACCTAAAAAAACGCTTCTAAATTTAATTGAATCTAATAATAAATTAATTTCCAGAAAAATAAAATAAAGAAGAAAATTAAAGGAAGAAAATTAAATTAAATCAAGCAAAGAATTTATGCATATCTCCAGGGACTAGAAACCCGGCGTTTCGAGCTTTGATTAGGCCGCTCTTTCGATTTGTGCTACCATCTCTTTTTTTGGATGCCATTTGCTTGCTGGAATTGGTAGATCAAGGTTCTTTGATCTAGATCTAGGGTTCCTAAGACACAGGAAAACCTGGGGACTTTCGGTAGGGTGTACCTAGGCTTTTCTTGGTATATCTTGGGATTGGAGAAGAATTTCCTTAGTTTTCTAAGGGTTTTGGTATCTCCAAAGCTTGAATATGAATTTTGGGATTTTCTATAATTTTTGGGAATTTTTTCTAATTTTTTAGGAATTGTTTAAGGGTTTTTCCTATTTTTGGGCATTTTTTAGCTATCTTTCTAATTTCAGGAATTTCTGAAGGATTTCTTCCTCTTTTTTAGGTTATGGAGGGGTTATTTATATGATTCAATCGGTGATTTTTCTTGATTATTTTTTGAATTTTTTTCAGAATGTTTTGGATTTATCTTGAAGCTTTAGCCTTATCTAATAAAGAAAATGCTTTTACTGCATCATAAAGCGCATTAACTGCATCATAAACACTTTTACTGCATCATCAATTGCGTTCATTGCATCATCAGGCTGCTTCTGGGCCTGTCAGGTTGCGTTACAACAAGATGCATTTTTTTTTTAGGTAAGTATATCTTTTTTTGCTTGATTTAATTTATTTTTTTTCATTTAATTCTCTGTTTTATTTTATTTTTCTGGAAATTAATTTATTATTAGATATAATTAAATTTAGAAGCATTTTTTTTTTAGGTCAAAATACAAATTTGGAGCAGGCGCTGCCAGTGGACTTAAAAAAAAGACCAGATATATAGATCTGAGATATTTTCTGAGCTCATAATTCAAGCGACCCCACTCTTTTTACCTTTTCAAAAGTAAGTCAGCTCCATGGTAGCATGAGCCTAATTGCTTACCAAAACTTGTTTTTCAAAATTTCTCATCCATCTTCAAAATTTCCCCTATGTGTTTCGTGAGTTTTCAAAAACCTTAATTTCTTTGGTTAAAACATGGCCCGAAACTCTGTTTTTGTTTCAAAAGTCAATCTATCTTCAAAACCTTCTAAAATGTTTTAAAAAACGGAGTTTCATGGAGGCTTGGATGTGATGCATCTGTCGCCACCAAATCTTGGATTGCCATGCTTGCAAACCCTTATGAAAACAAAGATCAACCCACAGATTTCCATATCAAAAAGCCTGAACTTGTGGACCCCAAGAATTAGAATCGAAGGCGAACAAAAAGTTCAATTAGCCAGAAATTCATGATCCCATCGTTTCTTCTAAATCAAATCCTATTCGATTGGAGAATCAAACCCCAAGAAAGAGGTCTAAAGTCGAAGATGCCTACACTGACAGCTTCTCAGATAGCATTGGAGTGACTACAACAAGGAGTATCATTTACTCAAAAATAGCATGATTCATGTTGACTGTCACTTCGGATCGATTGTCGGAGACCTCTCAACTGCATTGATAGCAATGCCAGTTCGATGTGTTATGGATCAAAAGCATCCATTGATGTACCGCCTACACAAAGGGTATTGGTCATTCAAAATAATAATCCTTCGAAAAAGGTTTTCTTTCCCACCGTGTCTCAAGTGTTTATTTCTTTGCCATTCACTTGGTGCCTCAGGTGAACGCTAAAGAAGGGCAACTGTAGATACCCCCTCGAAATTTTGGCTAAGGAAACTCTTGAAAACCTCGATTATAAGCCTAAAGGACCACACAAATCCTAGTAGACCATTGACAACCTAGACTCAATGTAATTGCTCCAAAATTGCTCAAAAATTATCCCAACATGAAGTAGAGCTCGAGAGCTTTCAAACGGTCCAAGAAACGTTTGAATCGAACAAATGGCAATTTAGTTTCTATGAGACCCAAGCATCGGGCCGCGGGCCGGGTTGTAAAGCGGCTCGACAAGCTCAGATACGGCTTGATGATGCAGTAAACATGTTTGATGATGCAGTAAAGCCATCTCTGATGCAGTAAAGACGTTTTCTTTAATTAGATAATGCTAAAGCTTCAAGATAAATCCAAAACATTATGTAAAAGTTCCAAAAAAAGTCAAGAAAATCACCAATAGAAACTTATAAATACCCCATCCAAAACCCAAAAAAGAGAGGAAAAAAGAAGAAGGAAGAAATCCCTCAGAAATTCCCAAAATTAAAAGAATAGCAAAAAAATATCCAAAAATAGGAAAGACCCTTAGAAAATTCCTAAAAAATTAGACAAAATCCCCAAAAATCGTAGAAAATCCTAAAATTCATATACAACCCTTGGAGATCCCAAAATTCTTCTCTAATGCCAAGAAATACAAAAAATGCCTAGGTAGACACTACCTAAAATCCCCAGCTTTTCCCAGTGCTTTAGGAACCCTAGATCTAGGTCAAAAAAGATCTACCTATTCCAGCAAGTAAAAGACACCCAAAAAAGGAGATGGTGGTGCAAATAGGAAGAGCGACCTGATCCAAGCTCGAAACTCCAGGTTTCGAGTTCCTAGAGATAAGTATATCTTTCTTTGTTTGATTTAATTTGTTTTTCTTCATTTAATTCTCTGCTTTATTTTATATTTTTGAACATTAATTCATTATTAGATGTAATTAAATTTGGAAGCGTTTTTTTTTTAGGTCAAAATTCGGATTTGGATTTGGAGCTGGCGCTGTCAGTGGACTCAGAAAAAGACCAGATGTACTGATTTGAGATTTTTATGAGCCCATAATTTAAGCCCATTATTAGATTCTATCTTTTCGTTCTAGATCTTATTTTTTTCTCTCTCCATAAAAAAATTAAGATCTTTTTCTTCTTAATCTTTAGATCATCTTTATTTTTTTTAGGTATATTTCTTTTAGATTGATCTCGGTCATCTTTATCATTAGATCTTTCTTTTATATTCAGCTTTTAGATCATCTTTTTAGATAATCTTTTAGATCATCTTTGTTTTTTTTAGAACATCTTTAAATTCATCTTGATATCATCTTTATCATCTTTTTCACATCTTTTTTCATCCATGCTTATCATCTTTTATCTTTTTTAGATCATAATTATCTTCTTTAGGTGCATCTTTATCTTTTTAGAATACATCTTTTTTGAAAGAATCTTTATCTCTTTTCTAATAAAAAAAGAAGAAGAAAAGAGTCTTTATCTCTTTTGATAAGATAATTTTAAAAAAAATACCATAAAAAAAAGAAATAGATCTAGGCCTTCTCTGCTTTATCTCTTTAGATTAGAAATAGATCTCATCTTTTTTTTTTTATCTTGTCTTTTGTTGTTAAACCTTATCTGTATATCTTATAATTTTCTTGACATTGTTTTTTTTTTTAAAAAAAAAAAAGAAAAATCTTTTTCTTTTAGATGGATCTTTTTTGGTTTTTTAGATAGCTGAAAAAGGAGGCAAAAAAATAAGATAAAAAAATAAAAAAGGGAGGATTTTTGTTGCATAATTTTCTAGTCATGTCAGTAGTTCGTGGAGACTCAGATATTGAGTCTACTGCATCATCTAAGCCCCCTAGGATGACTAGACCCATATGACTTTTCTGGCTCAGTTCCTTGGGCATACCCTGTCTCAAGTCAGTCGAGATCTGGCTCCAGTGGGTCATTGTCCCACACCCAAGGTTAAGCACAACTAACCCATCTGTAAGTCAATTCAGCCGTGCAGTCCAGCAGAACTGCATGGCTCGAGGCACCCTCAATAGTCAAGGTATTCGACTTGGGTCTAAAGAACCTGAGTTGAACCCACCTTCATCTTCTAAGTCTAAGTCTAAGGGAGATGCTACCCAATCAGGGGCACATTTCCCCCAAAACTTTGGTTCTAGGGGACATGCCACCCAATCAGTAGCTCTAACCCCTTTATCTTCCAAATTTTGGGGAGATGCAGCTCAACTAAAGTCGCATCACCCACAAATGTCCGAGTCTAAAGGAAGTCCCGCTAAACTGGCAGCTCATCCCAAATCATCATCGAAGTCTAAGAGTGATGCTACTCAACTTGGGTTACACTACCCACATCTCTTTGGCTCTAGAGTTGATGCTGCCCAACTAGTGGCGCACCATCCACCTCTACAAAAGTCCAAGTCCTAGGCAGGTGTTGCTGAAATTTATACTATCGGCAACTCCCCAGCTTCCCGTAACTTGCTTGATCCATAGGGTCAAGTAGACTTGAGTCTACCTCCTCAAGGTGAGAGTTTGGTCAAATCATGTCGAGATCCTCAAAAGACCCATTCTAGGGGCTCTAATAGTTAGAATTCGCGCCATCATAGTTCACCCAACAAAGGCATGCACCCGGAGTTCCATCAATTTGATCAAGAACTCCCTGAGTTCTATGACACCTTTTCATTTGAGTGGCTCAAGAACTTATCCAAGGTCAAGTCTTTCTTGAAGCGTGCTGGCCTTGTTGAGCCACATGCCCCACTCGAGGTCGAGGCTTTCTTGAAGCGTGCTGGCCTTGTTGAGCCACATGCCCCACTTAGGGCATCGAGTCATCAGTCAGGTTAGAATCAGAGGACCTCTTTAGCCCATGACCAACAAAGTCATGTGAGTTCCACCCCGTCGGCAAGCCGGCATCGCCAATCTTCTCATCGCCCAATTCTTGTAGATTTGGCTCGGCCACAGACCGTTCATCCCATCGTCAATCCAGATCTGACCCTCCACAAGTTATGTATAGTCATTCACTGGTGCAGCCTCTTCTGGCCACCCCAGTTCCATGTGACTGATACCATCAGTCACAGGCGCCCTATTTGGCTCCTGTTCCAACTCAGTATCTCCCAAGTCAGCCAAACCAGTTGGCTCCATACCCTTCGGCTGCAGTCACATCCTCTAATCACCCATACCTGGGATATCTGGTGCACCAGGCCCCGACTGTCCATTTCCAAGCCGTGGTACCGGCTTATCAGCCTCTGGCTCCTCCAGTCAGGTCGCTCCTCAGACTTACTTATACTATCCTCCAACTCAAGCACCTCTGCCTACACCTATTCCGTATCAGGTCCCGACCGCCCTAGCTCACACCTCTTTTCCTGTGTCGGCGCCTAATGTGGCTCGAACCATTCACAGGCCCATCTTACGTCTAGTCTAGTGCAGCCCATATTTGTTGCATCCCTTGCACCACAAATTATGCCATCAGCTCCGGGCTACCAACCGACTCCGGAGTCGGTTGAGCTTGCTCAGCTGAAAGGCGAATTAGCCAAGTTTAAAGAGACCTAGGCGAAGATCGGAGATTTAAATATATTCCCTCCACGATCTTATGTCAATGACGTTCTTGGCGATTTCAAACCCCTTCCTCTGGGTTTTGTGTTCCCAAAGTTTGAAAACAAGTTCAGCGGGAAGGGTGACCCTGATAATCACTCACTGTTTACTTGTTGACTGTTCCAGCATTAGAAGACAAACCGCGCCGTCTAAAGGCCTTCAATACACTCTCTCTGGACCACCTTTATCGTGGTTTTGAGAAGCAATATCCAAGTACCATGAGGAGACTCCTGGCAAATTGTTTCGGCGATTCATTGAACAATATCAAGGGACCAAGCAACAACCAATGACCCTCGGGGAGTTGGTTGCAATCAAACAAAACATTGGTGAGTGGTTCCTTGACTTTGCTAATCGATTCCGAGAATCTGCATCACAGATCATTGATTGCACAGTTCTCAAGACCTCTCAGATGAGCATGTGCTTGGAGAATTCCCTACTAGATTACATAAATTTCTTTAGTCACGGGTTGCAACCTTTCTCATTTCAACAGATGATGGATCAAATTGCTTTCTATGAAAGGTCAAAGGTCATAACTGCCAGTGCAAAGTTTGAGAACTCGACAGTGGTCGTACCATCACAAACTGAACCAAGGGGCAATTATAACAACATTCACAAAAAGAATAATACTACCGCTCAGGTAGGCTAGATTGTTGTTGCACCAATTCCACCCCAAGCTCAAAAGATAAATAATCAGTCCAGGGGCACCAGTAGGACCAATTACTTCAACTTCAGTAATAACGCAAACACTGGATACAGGAGGTCCTTTCTAGAAGTTAACCTTCTTCCACCACTACAGGAACTTCTCTCCGCGATATTAACTAAGATCCTGCAAGCGGGGCTCATTGTTCTTCCAAACCCTGTTCAACCAAAGTATGAGGTTAAAGACCAATCCAGATGGTGTGGATACCATAGAAATTACACCCACAACACTGAAGACTGTTATAACTGAAAGCACATCATCCGAGAACTCCTAGATAAGGGTGCTATCAACCATACTCCCACCGATGGAGGCCTCTAATCAGAAGATGGGAATATTTGTCAATCCACTCCCGAATAATGGCAAGAAAGTTGAAATTGAATCCCCTAAGGAGGCCAGCTCGGTTGTCATTACAACGATTGCAGATAAGTTACTCAGGGGAGACCTTAAAGTGCAAAACCATAAGGATACCCAAGAAAATCTCCCAGTTTTCCCTTAGGATCGTGTCATCTTCAAACGCAAAGAAGTCTTAGTGAACCGAGATCCATGCATAAACATGATTTCAATTAACTGGGACTACACTCCGTCGCAAGATGAGAAAGCTGAAAATCCAGGAGAATTTAGACCAGGCGTCATCGTCGTGGCCAGTAAAAACCCTCAAGAGGTTGACCACCTCACGAGAGGAGGAAGCCACTTCAAGCCACCTTGATTGATGGCCGACACTTAAGAAGAAAGGCTCGGGAATCTTCCCAAAGTTGATCAAAATCCCAGCTTGCCCAATGAAACAACAAAGGAACAAGAAAGAAACAAAGCTGAGGCTATCACACAGTACAACTTATCAGCTTATCTCAGTAAACTTCTAGCATTTATTTCTATCATGGATCTAATGAAGAACTCGCCCATTCATCGGACCCAAATTGAGGAAGTACTTGGAAGGACTCATGTCCCTGTCCATACTAGACCCTAAGAGCTGAGCAACATGATCAACCTTTTAACGGCACCGACCCCCATGACATTTACTGATGATGACATACCTCCGGGGTTCGATTGTTTTCACACCCATCTACGTTATATCACTGTTTCATGAGCAGTTATGAAATCAGGAGAGTGATGGTTGATAATGGGGCATCTTTGAACATCTGTCCCCAGAAAACTATTCTAAGAGTAAGGTTATCACAAACAGACCTTGAGGTCTCAAACATCTCAATTGCAGCCTATGATGGGGCTCAAAGAGAAACCTTGGGGATCATCCCTCTCAGTCTTAAGATTGGGCCAGTGGTCAAGATAGTGAGGTTTTATGTCCTTGACATTGAACCTTCCTTCAATCTACTCATTGGCAGGCCATGGCTACATGAAAATCTTGTTGTGGCCTCCACATTGCACCAATGCTTGAAGTTCCTAACCGCTGAAGGAGTGGCTCGCGTACGTTTAGATGTAGTCAAAGCAGAAAAAGAGAAACTCTCTGAAAAATTGAAATCCAAGAGATCCCACTTCTAACATATAAGGAAAATTGTGCCATGATCCATGTAACACATGAAGTGGCCAAGAAATTGGAAAATTGTTGTAGTCATTATGACTTTGGTTTGTGCACGACATGGAATATGTTATTGGCTCAGGGGTAGTTCCCCAGCTCTGGCCTTGGAAAAAATGGGCAAGGTGTTGCTGAGGTAAAAATTACTCATTCCCCTCATTCTAAAATAAACACCGACGATCGAAGAGGGTTAGGTTGCACACTTTCTAAGCTTCAATGCAAACTCAAATCTTCTCGGCATCCAGGTTTTATTCTCGGAGGAATTCAAGGTCTTGACCACTGAAAGATCGAATCTTTTCCAAAACCGAAGATTATAATTGAAATTCCTTTAGAAGAAGAGCTGTTAGAACGACAACTTTCCCGGCTTACACTTGGAGCCCATATTGTGGCTACCACATCCTTGGCTCCCAAGCAAACTAGGGTAGTTACTGAAAATTGGAGCATTGCTCCCCTATCTATTGAATCCATAGACACTTTCAAGTCGCTGTGCCAAAACATGGGTTGGCGCAGGATGCCTAAACATGCATCCTGCGCGAAGCCTCTCTGACACCATTACCTTTTCGATTGTAGAAAATGCAGTCAAGACCCTTGACAAACCCAGTGAAAACTTAAGTGAAGTCAAGGAAGAAAATGATAATGAAACAAATGAGGACTCACCTGCTGATGAAAATTTTGAGGTAGATGAAGAACCTCCCACTGAGGAACTCATGTTCCAAGTTGAGCAGTTTAAGACAAGATTCGATGGTAGTCCTATTGCTATTGTCGAGGAGACTTTAGACATCAATCTAGGAACTGAGAAAGATCCGAAGATCACAAGAATTGGAAGCTTTCTATCACTAGAACAACAAGGCAGGATGATCTCCCTCTTAAAAGAATACATTGACATATTTGCCTGATCGTATGAAGATATGTCTGGCTTAAATCCCGAATTGGTACAACACCATCTTGTATTCCATGAAGGGCCAAGAGCCATCAAACAGAAACTACGTTGACAAATGCCTCATTTGGAGCTGAACATAAAAGAAGAGATTGACAAACTTTTAAAGGCAAGGTTCATCTTACCTGTGGACTATCTGGATTAGTTAGCCAATATCATGATAGTACCTAAGAAAGATGGGAGAATCAGAGTTTGTATCGACAAACTCTGTCTTAAGGATGACTTTCCTCTTCCAAATATGCCCTAGTTGATAACACTGCTGGACATCAAATGCTTTTCTTCATGGACGGTTTCTCTGGCTACAATCAAATCCTCACGGCTAAAGAAGACCCAAAAACGACTTCATCACGCAATGGGGAACATATTGCGATAGAGTCATGCCTTTCGATCTTAAAACTACTGGGGCAATGTACCAGAGGGCCATGACTGCTATATTTCATAACTTGATGCATGACATTATGGAAGACTCAGGATGCCCACCATTCCAATTTGAAAAGAGTATTTGACCGACTTCGAGAGCACCAACTAAAGCTGAATCCTTAGAAGTGCGCCTTCAGTGTCGAGTTTGGCAAGCTGCTTGGCTTCATTGTGAGCCAAAGAGGAATAGAAGTGGACCCAATGAAAATTAGGCCATCTCAGAAATGCCACCTCCAAAGAATATTTGAGAAATTCGTGGGTTGCAAGGTAGAATCCAAGCTATCTGAAGATTTTTATCCCATTTAGCTGAGAAATGTGGTCCACTCAATCGTCTGTTAGAGGACACCCTGTTTATCTGGGATGAGGCATGTCAACAAGCCTTTGACCGTATAAGGAAGTACCTTTCTAACCAACTGATCTTGAGTCCATCTGATCCCAACAAACCTCTATTCCATTACCTTGCTATGACAGGTAAGACAATGGGGGCGATGTTAGGGCAATATAATGACCAAGAAAAAGAGAAGACCATCTATTACATCAGTAAGACGATGGTTGACTATGAAACACGATACTTGGATGTGGAAAAACATTGTCTAACCTTAGTGTGGGCAACTCAAAAGCTGAGGCATTATGTGCTGTCTTATACCATCAAGCTGATATCCAAGATGGATCCACTTAAGTACCTGTTAGAAAGACATGTTTTAAATGGACGATTAGCCAAATGGAGAATGCTCCTAAGTGAATTTGACGTCGAATATGTTACTCAGAAATCCGTCAAGGGGCAAGCAATTGCCGATCACGTAGCTGAGCATGCCTTACCTAACTACATCCCCATCAAAACGGATCTCCCTGATGAGGACCTCTTTGTCATTGAGGATTCCACTTGGGAGCTATACTTTGACTGGGCTAAGAATGAATACGGCATTGGAGTCGGAGTCATCCTATGCTTTTCAGAGAAAATATTGTTTCCAACTGCTATAAGGCTCAATTTTCCCTGCACAAACAATGTTGCAGAATATGAAGCCTTAATAGCTGGTCTCGAGAACGCCCGTGAACTCCAAGTTGAACAATTACGGGTCATGGGCGATTCTTTGCTTGTAATAAATCAAATCAACGAAGAATGGAAGGTTAGAGGCAAAAAGCTCCAACTCTACCAGGACTCAATTGAAAAGTTGTCAAAATGCTTCAAAAGATTAACCTTTCAACATGTGACTCGGGAAAACAACCGGTTCGCCGATACCTGAGCCACTTGTGCATCAATGTTGGACATTCCTCTCCAAATGAGTGTCCAACCATTCTACATTAGACACAAGAGTAATCTTTCTCCTCTCAAGATGGAGTCGGAAGAGGAAGATCAAGAATCAGAGAGGGAAGAAGATGTGTTCACCCTCGGGGCCAACCAGATAGTCAAAACTAAGCCTTGGTATCATGATGTATCAATCTTACTCAAAGGTGGAACGTATTCCGAATGAGCCTCAAAGAGAGAAAGGGACGTTGTAAGAAGATTCTCAATCAACTTCTTGATGAAAGACGACATCCTCAACAAGAAATCCTTTAAGGAATCCTCCCAAGGTGTATTGACCAACCAGAGGTTGACACGGTGCTCAAAGAACTACACAACGAAGGAGGACACGCAGGGGCAGCACTCCTATTTCAGAAAGTCAGAAGACAAGGATATTGCTGGACTACTATGGCGGAAGATTGTTGGAAATATGTGAAGAGATATCGTAAATTTCAAGTTTATGGGGATCTCATACACGCTCCTTCCATGCCACTCAATTCCACACCTTCAGTCTGGCCATTTTCCATGTGGGCCCTGGACATAATCGGAATGATAACACCAAGAACTTCTAATGGACACAAGTCTATCCTCACTGCTACTGAATATTTCACAAAGTGTGTCGAGCCTGCTTCATTCACCAAATAGAAGGACAACATGTGACCAGATTCATTACAAACAACGTCATCCATGGATTTGGAGTCCTCGAAATGATCATCACTAATAATGGGACTAACTTCAAAAATGAAAAGGTAGCAAAGATGTGTAAAAGATTTGGAATGGAGCATAATTTCTTTTCACCCTATTACCCCCAAGGCAATGGTCAAGCAGAAGCGACCAACAAAGCCCTCCTGAAGATCATCAATCGAACCATAGAAAGTGGCAAGGATTGGCATGAGAAATTACAAGCTGCACTCTGGGCATATAGAACCATTGAGAAAACAACCTCAGGGATGACTCCCTACTCACTAGTGTATGGCATTGAGGCAGTACTTCCAATCGAAGTGGAAGTACCCTCTCTTAGGGTACTTTCTCACAAAGAATCAGACTACAAAGAACAGGCTAAAGCCTGACTAGCCACTCTCAAAACCCTGGATGAGAGACGACTACGAGCAGCTGACAAAATGATATTCTATCATCACAGAATTGAGTGAGCATATTGAAAGAAGGTGAGACTCCGAGAATTCAGAGTTGAGGATCTAGTTTTAAAAAACATCTTCCATTCGACGGTGAATCCTCACCCATTAGGAAAGTTCAAGCCTAATTTGGGAAGGACCTATGTCATAACCCGAACGCATTTAGGCAATTCCTACAAACTCATGAACTTGAAGGACAAGAACTGAATGATCCTATCAAATGCTATGTACCTCAAGAAATACTATTACTGGAAAAAAAAAAAAAAAAAAAAGAGAGAAGAAAATCAGCTTATCCAACCCAACAAGAGATTGAAGGATTAGGAAGCTGAGAGTGACTCCGAGTCTGAAGATCAAGGCTCGAGTGAAGCAATCCAAGGAGCACATATTCTATAAGGATTCGACAACCTTTGTCAAGGAAGTATCACACACCAACTAGGGTCAAGGAAAATCTAACGATAACCATGACTAGGACCTCCCTACCACTTGGAAGAAAGAAGGATGATCGTGTTCTTATTTGTTTTTTAGGATGAAGTGTCACAAAAAAAAAAAAACGCCATCGATTCTTTTCCTTCTCTTTCTTCATCTTCTTTAAAAGAAAAAAAAAACAAAAAGAAATTCCGCAGAGATGAAAAATCAAAAGGAATCTCGAGCGTTGGAAAAAGAAAATGCCACTGGGCTGAACACACGAAAGGGACCTTAGCAGCAGAGAAAAAAAAAGAAAAAATAGAAAAAGATGTACCTGTCGAGCTGAAAATCCGAATGGAACCCGAGCATTGGAAAAACAGCTATCGGGCTGAACATCCGAAAGGGACCCCTTGGCGATAGAAAAAATAGAACTTCTCTATCTTTTCGTATCTTCTCCAAAATCTTCAGAAATTCTATTCTTCTCAAGTTAGAATGGCCATAGAAAGCAAAGGAAAGCATCAGTCCAAGTAAAATCTGAAGAGGCTTGACTATCTAAACTTCAAAAGAGTGGTAGTGGAGGAACAAAATTGGAAGTCCAAAGATATTCTGAGCACATTGAGGCACATGCCATATTATCCAAGACATCGGTTTGCTCGGAAAAAACAAGAAAAAGTCTTCCTTGAATTGTGACATAAGAGCCAATATTTCTCAAAAAAACGAATTGTGACGTACAAGCCAAGATTGGAAGATGAGGAAGTACTTACTGATTCTTCGTCTTGAAAGTCCCAAGTAGAGGCTCGACAAGCTCATGAAGAAAGAGCTTCATGGTAGCATGAGCCTAAACTATATTCCAAACCTTGTTTTTCAAAATTTCTCATCCATCTTCAAAATTTCCTCTGTGTTTCGTGAGTTTTCAAAAACCTTAATTTCTTTGGTTAAAACGCAGCCTGAAACTCTGTTTCTGTTTCAAAATTCAACCTATCTTCAAAACCTTCTAAAATGTTTTAAAAACGAAGGAGTTTCATGGACGCTTGGATATGATGCGTCCGCCGCCACCAAATCGTGGATTGCCATGTTTGCTAGCCCTTAGGAAAATAGAAACCAATCCATAGGTTCCCATACCAAAACGCTTGAACCTGTGGACCCCAAGAATCAGAATCGAAGGCGAACAAGAAGTTCAATTAGCCCGAAATTCATCATCCCATCATTTCTTCTAAATTAAAATCCCATTCGATTAGATAATCAGACCCCAAGAAAGAGTTCCAAAGTCGTAGATGACTACACTAGTAGCTTCCCACGTAGCATTGGAGTGACTTCAACAAGGAGTGTCACCTACTCGAAGATAACACGGTTCCTGTTGACTGTCACTTCAGATCTCGATTATCATAGACCTCTCAACCGCACTGACTCAAAGATAGCAGTGCCCGTTCGATGTTTTACGGATAAAAAACAATCATTGGCGTATCGCCTACCCAAAGTGTACTGGTCATTCAAAAGAATGATCCCTCCAAAAAGGTTTTCCTTCCCACCCTGTCTCAGGGGTCTACTTCGTTGCCATTCACCTGGTGCCCTAGATGAATGCCAAAGAGGGGCAACTGTAGACAACCCCCTCGAAATTCTGGCTTAGGGAACTCCTAAAAACCTCGTTTCTAACATTAAAGGACCACACAAACTCTAGTAGACCATATCCAACCTAAACCCAATATAATTGTTTCAAAATTGCGTAAAACCTATCCTAACTTGAAGTAGAGCCTGAGAGCTTTCCAATTGTCCAAGAATCGCCTGAATCGGATCTATGGATGAAAAGATCTAGCAAATGACAATTTAATCCCTGTAAGAACCAAGTATCGAGCCGTGGTAATGCAGCTCGGCAGGCCCAGAAGCGGCTTGATGATGCAGTAAGCACGTTTGATGATGCATTAGAGGCGTTTATGACGTAGTTAATGCGTTTTATGTTGCAGTAATGACGTTTTCTCTAATTAGACAAGGCTAAAGCTTTAAGATAAATCCAAAAATTCCAAAAAAATCAAGAGAAATTACTAATTGAATCCTATAAATACCCCCTCCATAACCCAATAAAGGAGAGAAAAGAAAAAGAGGAAGAAATCCCTCAGAAATTTCCGAAATTAGAAAAATAGCCCAAAATTACCCAAAAATAGAAAAACCATTAGAAAATTCCTAAAAAAATATGAAAAATCCCCAAAAATCAAAGAAAATCCAAGAATTCATATTCAACCTTTGGAGATCCCAAAAAAAGCCTAGGTAGACCCTACTTAAAATCCCCAACTTTTCTCCATGCCTTAGGAACCCTAGATAGGTCAAAGAACCTTCGATCTATCAATTCCAGCAAGTAAAAGGCATACAAAAGTGGAGATGGTGGTGCAAATCGGAAGAGTAGCCTGATCCAAGCCCAAAACTTTGGGTTCGGGTCCCTAGCGGCAAGTATATCTTTCTTTGCTTGATTTAATTTTTTTTTCATTAATTCTCTGCTTTATTTTATTTTTCTGGAAACTAACTTATTATTAGATTTAATTAAATTTAGAAGCATTTTTTTTTAGGTCAAAATATGGATTTGGAGCTGGCGCTGCCAGTGAACTCAAAACAAGATCGGATGTATAGATCTGGGATTTTTCTGAGCCCATAATTCAAGCGATTCCACTCTCTTTACATTTTCAAGCCCGGAAGTAACTCAGTTTTTGGTAAGATTTGAGCAAATCTCATCCCAAAGATCAGTGCAAATCAAAGCATAAACAGACTCCAAAGAGGTTACATCCGTTGAGACAAATTTATTCTGAGACACTAGATCATAGCATTTGTAATCCTTTTGTGAAGATGGATAAATAGGGAAAATAAATTTTACGGATTTGCAATCCAGTTTTGTATTGTACAGACTCAAAACATGAGCAAAGCAAACACAACCAACGGCTTTAGGAGGAGCATTAAATAGTGTTCGATCATGAAAGATAAGTTTATAAGGACACTTGTAGTCTAAAAAACGAGATGGCATTCCATCAATAAGAAAAGGTGCAATGAGAAAAGCCCTCCTTATTTCACAATTTATCTCTTCTATTTGGGGGTATCTTATTAGCCCTTCATTTTTTGTACAGGTCCACTGCTAGGTGGTCAATTTTTGGTTGAGAGACCCGGTTTTAGCAATACACTTCTCCTGATGTACACTTACTGATGTACACTTCTCCTTTTAGCAATACAAATTGTTAACTTTCTCAAAAAAAGAAAAACGATGCGGTAAGCACAACATCAGACCAGAATTTCTTGGCTACATTCTTACTCAAGAGAAGAGCCTGGCCACCTCTAAAAGATGTTTATTCTTTTTTTTTCTGCTACATATATTGCTGTGGTATATAGGTGCAAGAATTTTGAGACTCTATCCCGTGTGCTCTTCCAAGTAGGACTGTAACTCTCAATATTCCCCACGTTGGTGAGGTGGAAGTACCTCAATTTTAGTATTAAATTGAGTGAGAATCGTCCTATGTAAAACTTTGAAGATATGTGGAATTTCATCTTTGCTTTTTATAAGATAGATCCAGGTACATCAAAAATAATCATGCACAAAAGAAACAAAATGCCGATGATCAAAAGAAAGATGTAATAGGAGAAGGACCCCAAACATCATAATGAACAATAACAAAAAGAACTATGCTTTTATTATTACTAAATATATAAGTGTTTCTACAATGCTTTGACAATTCATAGAGTCACATTGAAACTCAGACACACTAGTAGAAATAAACCACTTAGGAAACAAAACTTTTAAAGACTTGAAAGACAAATGACCATGTTGGAGATGCCACTACCAAGTTCGATCTTTATTTAATATTAGAACTAGATTGTAGGGCTTGAGGGGTAGTTGTTGTTGAGTCAAGAATATAAAGACCACCAAGTTCATGACCACTGCCAGCCGTCTCCCTCGTATCCAGATCCAGAAAGACACAGTAAGAAGGAAAGAGTCATTGCAATTCGGACTTCTGGTAATATTACTGACATACATTAAATTTGTAGTGAAACTGGGAACATGAAGAACTAATGATAATGACATTTTAAGAGAAACATTCACAGTTCCTTTTCCAGTGAGAGATGAAAAAGACAATCGCCAATCTTAACTTTGTCTCTAGTAGAACAATGGGAATAAGTAGAAAATAAGGAAGACATACCTATCATGTGGTTTGATGCTCCTGAATCAATCATCCAGTTTTGTCCAGATAGAGTAAATGAGACATGATTAGCAAAAGCATTAGTACCTGAGTGTTTGCAGTATGAAGTAGAGCTAGTGGATGGGCCTTCTAAATGTACGAATAGCCTTTACGGACTGGTGTCTCCTTCGAAGTGTACAGTGAGGATTGTGATGACTGATCTGTAGTGGCAGCAGCTGCATTCATAGTGGTTGAAGCATTGGGAGCATTAAACTGACCCTGACAGTTGAATTTTGCCGACCAAATTCCAACAAGTTTCTTTGAAATGACCAGTTCTACCACAATGATCACATTTTAGCTTTCTTTTATCACCTTGTTAGGCCCTTTTTTCCCAAATTTTTGAGTGCCACCCCCATTGTTGTTGTTTCTAAGAGGAAAGGAAGCTGAAGTAAGAGCAGATCGATTGACTGCTTCGCTAGGCAACATGACATTTTTCCTACTCTCTTCACTTTGAACAAATGAATACACCTGGTTAAGTGATAGAAGGGTATCCCTACTGAGTATTTAAAACCTGGCTAATTCAAACTCTGGGTTCAAACCTGCCAAGAACTCAAAAATACAATTTTGTTCCACGAAGTCTTTTTGTTTTTCATCATCTTCCTTACAGAATAATTTAAAAATGTGATAGTGGTCCTGCTCCTCCCACATACTACCAAGTAAGGAAAAATATTCAGTGAGAGACTCCTCTCCCTGTCAAAAGATTGCAAATATCCTACCTCAATTGATACACTTGAGCCACAGTTTGGGTTTGAGAGTAAATTTGATATACAAAGTCCCAATCACTTTTCCAGTTCTAAGAAACAAAAAAAATCCTACTAGTCGATGGCTGCATGGAGTGTAACCACAAAGACATAACAGGAAGGTTTGCAATTTCCCACTTCTCATGCACTGGATTTGTTTCTTCCGGTTTAATAATCTTACTATACTATTGAGATGTCCCAAATTTCCCCTTCCACCAATGAACATTTTAGCAGGCTTTGACCACTCCAAATAATTTTTTCTATCGAGTTTGACGGTAGTTATTTGCAGTCCAGAGTTATCTTCATGGATACCGATATGGGAGGTAACATTAAAAGTATTAGTGAAGGTGGAAGAGTGACCTGAATCACTCGAACTAGAAATATTGGCCACAACCTGGCCTGCAAAACACAAAGAATGCGTGCTGATCAACACTACCAGCCACTTAAAAATATGTTGTACGAGAACTTGAGATCATCCATACAAGAGATCTCAAAAAAGACTGAGTTTCACAACTCATAAACAATGTTTTGATCCATATAAGTGGTCCAACTACAGGCTTCAACATCATATATCCATGACAACCATATCTGGGGTTTCTAATCCCGCATAAAAAACTCGAGGAACTGACCGTGAATATTTAGTTTTTCTTCTATTCCAAACCTTTTCTCTGATCTAGGGTTTCGTACCCCCTTTTTTGTTCTTCAGATCTAGGGTTTCTAGCCTTATAGCTTTGGAGGCTTCACATGGCCAAATCACATCTTTAGGGTTTCAAAAAACCCCACGAAGTTTCCTGCTTTGATACCAAGTTAAAATACAGCAGCAAATAATGATGGAAGGAGAAAAAGGAAGAAAAAATATGAAGAGATAAAGTGCTCAATGAGAGAGAAAATGAGGAAGAAAGACGACGTTGAGTGAGAAGAAAGAGGGAAGGTGATGTTAGGTCATATTGACCTCCTGCACCTCTTATATGTTTATATTAATTCTAAAATATTTACTTCTACAAGTATGTCCTTTTGTGGAAAAAAGGACAAATAAGTCCTTAGAGAGTTAAATACAGTATAATAATGACTAAGCATTCAATAATCGCTCTCATAATGCATAATTCACCATATCTTTTGTCATTACTTCCATCCATGTCCTTTGGAGTCTTCCCCTTACCCTTTTAAAGCCTTCCACTTGAACCAAATTACCCCTCCTAACCAGTACTATTCTAGGTCGACACTGCACATGATCCGACCATCGAAGTCTACTTTCCCTCATTTTATTGCCTCCTGGGGCTATTCCTAAGGTCCCTCGAATGTGTTTATTCAGAATTTTATCCTCTTATCACTCATCGATCTCAACATCTCCATCTCAGCTACACTCATTTTATAGATATGTTGTTTTTTGGCCTCCAAACATTCTGTTCTATAAAGCATGACTTGTCTTACAGTCGTCCTATATGACTTCCCCTTCAGTTTAAATTGCTATGGAAAATAAAAAATTTGTCTATTTTATAAATTAGAGCTTCATACAGCACATGTCTCATTTGATAATCTAGGTAAAATGTGTGCATGAACAACGACATGAACATCTTTTGCTAGGCATAAGGAAATGTTAGCAGGGTGTTGAGGACTGGTTTATAAATATACATGGGTGATTTGAATTTTGGGAAGAGCTTAGGAAAGGAATTCGGCATGTGTATGAGCCTTTCACTGAATCAAGGGGAATGGAGGCCCTCACTGTTTTAGGGGAAGTTGTACAAGTAGTGTACCCTAATCGACTACCACCTAACCAATGGCACGAGGAAAGCAGTGAGAAAGGACTGACATGATAACTGAAAGAGGATAGTAGAATTGGTCGGGAAGCTAGAGTGAGGGCAGATGCAAAGGGAAACCTAAGCAGAGGCAGTAGGATAAAGTCACCTTGGTATGAACATATTTTTCCAAATTAGGGAATTTCCTTTCTACCCAACTATTGGAACGATTGAGAGAAAAATCATGCAATTAAGGAATTTTTGTTGCTAGTGAACGAAAATTCGGCCACCTTGCCGCCTAGGTGGCCATTTTCTCAAACCGCCTAGGAGGGCCTAAAAAAAAAAAATCAAATCCACCCAAATAAAAATAAGGCATGTGTATTGCCCACTCTCTCTCTCTCTCGAGTCTATGTGTTCTCTCTACATATGAGGAGAAGAAGTAGATAGGCTCTAAGTGTTCGATACACAACCTCTCGCTATCTCTCTCTGACACACAAGAATACACAAGGACCCATATTAGTGTTTTCAAACGCGGGATGTGGTCTGATGCGTTGGGGGCGGCCGATGCGGTTCGATGCGTTTCAGATGTAGGTGCATCACCGCGATGCGGTCAATAAATATAAAATATTCTAAACATTCTAAAAAATAGGTTAATGCATAAAAAAAATATGGAGGTGGTTTATGTGATAGTAGGTATTTAGTTTATTCATTAACTCCAAAAGTATCAGCTGTCACCTGTTGGAGATTCTGTATCAACTATCCCTTGATAGAAACTAGAAATTTGAAACTAGCTTCATAAATCATTCAACAACCATAATCACAAATTTGCAACCACAAACTTTAAAGTTATAGAATACAAAAGTCTATGAATATTAAAGAGTTCAAAAGTATAGCTCAAGATAAATCATCATCATTTGTCAACTTTCAAATCTTGGGATCCTTAATTTCAAATCCTAATATGAGAAGTTATCTTGAGAGTCTCCATGTGCATCGTCATTCTAAACTTCGCCTAAACTTCCTCAAATCAACACTCAAAATAAGTAAATCAACAACAAATCATCTACGAAAATCTAATAACTCCACAAAAAAAAATTTCTGCCACTTTTTTTTTTGATTAATTTGATTAAAAAAAAGCCATGGATGTCGCAGTTTTTAGTTGTTTGGGGATATAATACCCCCCAAAACCCTTTCCCCCTTTTTCGGGGCTCGAAATGTCTGAGATACCCCTGAACGAGGGTTTTTTTTATTGTTATTTTTTTTCATGGAAATGACTGGCCGCATATGCAGATTATGTAGGATGCGGCCGCATATGTTGAGAGATACAGGCACATCTCTCCAAAGCGCAGATGCAGCCTGTTGTCATGCGCTGCCAAGCACATAACGCTTTATGCGACTGCATTTTAAACCCATGACCCATATGCTCCATCTTTACATGTAAGAAGAAGACCTCCAAGTGTTCGACGCGAGGTCCCTCTCTCTCACAGACTCTCTCTATCTCTCTCTTGATCGACATATTAGAAGAAGAAAAAGAAGAACATCCTCCAAGTGTTTGAGACCTCTCTCTAAAAAATACGGATCCGAAAGAAAAACAGAAAGAGGATGATCTTCATGCAAGGCCTCACACACGCATACGTGTGCATGCACGCACACGCACACACACTAAACACATACCCACACGCATTCACAAAAAACACACACAAAACAACATATGATCCCCACTCCAACCCCCTGCAAGGGTCTGCCCCCTCCGCCCAATGCATCCGCCTTTGTGTCTGGGTGCCTGCCTAGGCTGCCTAGACCCCTGACCACCTAGGTGGCCGCATCCACCTTTTTGAACCTTGTTTGTAGCCAAAAGGTAAACATATATTCGTAGCTATAGTGTTGGAAGGCTGACTGGATGAGCTTATAATGTTTTGCATGGGAATGGGCATCATGGAAGGGCAATTACCTGTCGTTTGGATTTTGTGGTTATCTGTGGTAGCAGATTCTGTGAGGTTCCCATGTCTCTTGCTTCATTTTGGTTTGAGCATGTTGTGTTTTCCTATCTCCTTTAGTGGCATTCTTTACATCTTATCAGAACTGATAAAGTGATTCTTTATTTAACCATATGTTATTCAGATCAAAGTGTTTAAAATTGAATTAAGAGCAAAAAATTTTGTAAGTATGTCTTCTTTAGCTTTTTCCAGTTTCTCTTTTGAGATGACAATATTATTGCCCTTCTACCTCAGTTATTTGGCTACGAGTTCACTCAACTTGCAATGGTCATCTTTGTTTATTATGCAGATGTGTTGTTGTATTCTTTGCTGTTGTCTGTTTAAGTCTCATTTTTAATCAGTAAATGACGATTAATAGGAGCTTTTCCCCTTAGGTCTTGGAGCAGTCTGGAACGCAGCCAAAGTTGAACCTGGTTCAGTTGTTGCAATATTTGGCCTTGGAACTGTTGGCCTTGCAGTGAGTGGTCAATGAGTCAATTTTGTTTTCTTGGATAAATTCTTATTATTAACTGCCCAAGTAATTTTTGAATGGACAGGCATCTGAGGGTGCGAAAGCTGCAAGGGCTTCCCGGATAATTGGAATAGATATTGACAGCAAAAAATATGAGCGTGGTAATTATCTTTCGTATCAGCCTTTTATCTTTCTTTTCAATTTTTACTTAATGACATGATACTTGGCAAAAATATTGTGAATGGTGGATGGTGAGTAACCTATATAGTTGTGTAAATGCCCTAAATATTCGAGAATGTGTATTGAGCAATTCTTATAGTTGTATTCTGTCATAATTCCGAAGAAAGCTGCTGCTGATATTTCCTACTTTAGCTTTCTTTAAAGTCATTATCACAGTCGTAATATATACTGATGGATTTTATATTTTTATGTGGTTAGTGTTTCTATCTGGTCTTGTTGGATTTGTGTGTTAGTTGCAAATATTGAATATGTTGTCACAGAGTAATAGAGAAAGTGTGAGTATATAACTCTAATTTAAACAGTTATCTTAAACTTGGTTAAGGTGTATCCTAATGTTGGGTGTCACAGGTTGAGATGCTTTAAATGCAAAGCAGTACCTGTCTAAACTCTGAAGAAACCCATGTGGCTGATAACAACCACATACTTATAGTTAACAAGCAAAGTTTATTTGAGTAGCAAGAAAGAAAGCAACTTATGTGCTTAGCACCAAACTTATATGCAAGGTTGCCATGCGATATGTCATGGATCTAATTGTGGTTCTCACACCATTCATTCTATACTGGTTTACATCAATGCCATATATTTATTCTCTAGTTCTATGATCCATGCATTCCTTAAACATATAACTATAAGACTGCTCTCTTTCTTCATACATTTAAAGGGTTCATTTGGCAGTCAATTCCCCCCTCTTTACATTATTTGTGAGGAGGTCTATTGCAAATAATACAACAGAAAAGGAAAAACCTCACAAGGTCTGTTCTTTTCTGTTCAAAACATGGCTGGGATTCGTGTTCTCAGTAACAGCCCAAGTGTAGAAGTAGCTGCTGAGGGGTGGTCCATTGACCACCAACACAACCTTAAGCATATTGCATATTTAGTAAAATTATATCCTAACAGCCTAAAGTGTTTATCGGTGACGAACAATATCTATATTTTTTGGTTTTAACAACCTATATATATATATATATTTTTATTTATTTATTTTATTTTATTTTTTCTGATGACTATAGTGCATTTCATTCAATTGTTGATGAATGCATCTGCAACATGTTAAATCTCATACATGAGGTTCAGGTAGGAGAGATTGTAAACATGCTTCAGAAGCTTGTGTTGAACACATTTTTGTTATCAGTATACAGCAAGAAGATGGCAGGTATATAGTTGTACTATATGCATAGACACGTATATATCCATGTTTGGTTATCAAGAACTACTTTGAATCGTGAGCTAGTAGTGTCTCCCATGAAGTTCTGTATTCAGATTGATTCTACCGTGACAGAGACATGCTCTACATAATCTCGTGCTTAGTTTATTGTTTTAAGTTAGTATGTGTTGTTATGAAGGTAATTTTTTAGTCCTTGAGAATGATTCCCATCCGATTCTAGACTGCATAGCTGCTTGGTCTCAGATTTATAGCCTTTCTGCAATATGGCAAGCAAGGCTTATTCTTGCCCTATCATTTAGTTGACGAGTTCATGGTGTCTGCACTGCAGTCTTCTTGCCCAACCATTGGAATCTGTAACAAATTCCCAAAAGTTTGTTGTTGTGGAGCTCTTCATTGTAGAAAGGATTAAATCGCTGATTACACAGCTTTAGTGTCCTACAATATTACTCATATAAGAAGCTTTAGCAGTGCCTCTGCTTTTAACTTTTGTAGAAATGTGTAGGGCCACACCTGAACATGAGGATTGATACTCTTCTTTAAGAATACTAACATATGATGGACTGCCATGAGAGCTCTACGTGGCCAAGCACCATAGATCTTATTTGCTGCATGTTGACCAAACCAAAAGTTTGTTGTGGCCAACTTGGTGGCTCAGATCAATCCATGTCATTGATAGTCCACCTCACACTACCATAGATACTTTTGGTTTATGGAATGCCACATTGACCTCCACTATATTCTCCATCTCTTTTCTCTCCTCACCTACTTGCTCCCCACCGTCTACCACTCATTCGTCTCTCAGTGCCCCTCCATCTACCTTAGCTCAAACATATACATGAAACCCCAAGAAATCCCTTTGCCCCTCAATGCTCCATCCACAGTCACAATCTCTACAACTCCAACCAACCCCACAAGCCAATCTCCATCTACCTTAGCTCCAACCTACACACGAAACCCCACGAAATCTCTTCTCCCTCAATTCTCCATCCCTAATCACAATCTCTATAACTCCAACCGACCCCTCGAAGCCCCTAACACACACACACACACAAAAAAAAAAAAGAAGAAAGAAAAAAGAAAAGAAAATAAGAAACTTTGGCAATTCACTATACCCCAAACCCTTTTTTTTTGGGTAAGTCATTGGGGGAGAAGGCCCCCTAACCGTTTTTTCATTAATAAAAAGGGTAAGTCAGTGGGGATTTGGGCCCCTACCCTTTGGTGAGAATGGAGTCAGAGAAAAAGTCGCAGTTCAAGTGTTGAACATAGAACACCCTAACAGACCTTAGCAATGCTAACAGACCTCTACATTAAAACAGCCTTTCCTTCCCAATCCCCTGGTCCTAGATACTTGGGTGGACATTCTTTTTTTTTTTGGGTGGGGTGGGGAGGGTGTGTTTGCTGTATGGAGAGAGAGAGAGAGAGAGAGAGAGAGCATATGGGTCCATATGTGTGTGAGGGAGAGATAGTATATGTGTTGTGAGTCCTTGCATCGAACACTTGGAGGCCGTCTTCTTCCTGAAAGGAGGCAATGTAGTTCTAGCCAAGTACACATTTAAAATTTTCTCACTTTATTTTATTTATACCGGCTAGACCACTTACAATCGCCAATTACAACTCAAAAAACAATCATAAAACAAAACCCTAGTGCAATTTAGGATCCTCATTTGATGCCATTGAAAAATAAAACTCTTATAACCTTAAGACATAATGTACAAGAGTGAATCAAGAAACATGAAACCATGAAATAGTAGATTACCGTGCCTTGGATCATCTCCAAGGACTTAATACACCCCACTCCGGATCTTGAACACCAAGGACGCACAAGATCTAGGTCTTTCACTTTGTCTCACAATGGGAGGCCTAGGCAAAAACCTAATCGAGATGAGAGCATGACCTAATTTTCTCTTATGGGAGGGCTTATCTAGGTCTATCTATCTTGGGTCGTGCCACCCCTTAATGTCCTACTTGGGGCGTGGCACAGCTTTAGACACTTGGCTAGAGACAAGAAGAGAAGAGAGAGAATGAGAGAGGAGAGAGAGTGGCATGGTATCCTAGGAGGTGAGAGAAGTCTATGGTGAGATGTGTCTTAGGCCACCCTTAAAGGGTGTATTTATAGATGCAAACTAAGGTTTTTGGGCTCTAGGGTTTGCCATCATATTGAGACTTAATCTTGATTGTCCATCTAAGGAGACTTGGGTGAAGATGTTGGCTACTCATTTCCTAAATCAGCCATCATGATTAAAAGGAAGGTTCTAGACCTATTTCCATCAAATTTTAGATTTTTATAAAATTATAAAAAATGTGTCATAAAATCTTAATCTATAGAACTTTCTATTAAATATCTCAGTCAAGTCTCTCTCTCTCGATCAAGTACTAATCATATATTATGTAAAACTTTGACTTCTTTGTAGAAGTCTTGACCAACAAGCTAAGAGGGAGAGAGAATAAAAGAGAGGTGTGGGGGGGGTCACTCCCCACTACAGTGGACCTCCCACACGGTTGGCCCTATTCCAAACAGACCCCACACTCTTCTAATAATATTAGAACACATAAAATAATTTTTTTCAAGACTATTAAATATTTTGAAAATAGCTCTGCATTCAAAACATTTGAAAACTCAATTTTTAGGTAAGTAAAAATTTATTTTGAGAAAATAATATATATGAAACCATTTTAAAAATTCATTTTGATATTTCATAATTTAAAGAAATCATTTAAATATAATTAAATGGTCATCGGATCCATCAGGTCTAGAATCATACAAATTAACTGAGGCAATCAAGTTAACATTTCTTCTAAAAAAAAAAACTGAGGGAATCCATCTATACTACAATCATCTTCTCAAACCCGAGTGAACAAAGCGTGATAAAACATGCCCCATTGGTCCTACCAGATGGAGTCATCATATCACTTTAATCATAGTTTTACATGCTCTTGTAAGGCGTTTAAATGGCCACAAAGCCCCAACATTTCTTTTCCTTGTTCTTATATGGAGAGATAGAGGGCTCGCTTCAAATAATTGGAGGCCGTCTTCTTTTTCTTCTTCTGTTGGGAGGGGGGGTAGGGGGAGGAAGAGAAAGAGAGAGAGAGAGAGAGAGAGAGAGAGAGAGAGAGTGGAGGATATACTCTTCTTTTTGTTCTTCTTGTATGTTTTGAGAGAGATAGAGAAAGCATTTTGGCTCATGAGAAAGGGAGGTGCCTCGCATCGAACACTTGAAATTCTTCTTTTTTTTGTGTCGAGAGAGAGAAAAATCATATGGTTTGTGTGTCTAAGAGAGAGAAAGAGGCCTCGCATCGAGCACTTGGACTTCTTTTGCATGCATGCATATATGTATGTATGTATGTATGTGAGAGAGAGAGAGAGAGAGGGAGAGTGAGCATATGGGTCTGTCTGAGAGAGAGAGGAAGCGAGAGGTGCCTCACATCCAACACTTGGAGCCCTTGATTGAGAACCTTTATTTGTTGAGCCACGTAGGCAGCCCTAAGGCACCTATGCGGACGCCCTAATACTAAACCAAATAGGGCCTCGCCTAGGCCTTATTTGGTTTGGATAGCCCTAGGTTTACCTAGTCAGCTGGCCTTGGAACCCAAGTGAGCGAATTTCCATTCACTGCCCACTAATGAGCAAATACCACTTTTGCAAATCCCCCACCCCTCCCCCTTCTCTTTGCCAACAGTTTTGTTCTCCTTCCCTTAAGGCTAGCTTAGTATTCCAGCGTGCCTGGAGGATTGCCAAAAACCCTCACTACCTCCTAAACTACCCATATCTTCAATTCTCCCAAAGAATAAGAATCATGTGCCTATCCCACCAAACTTACCTTCCTCTTCTACCTGTAGCATCCGCAGCAACCAGCAAGCCCTAGTCAATTTGTCCACCAACGACCCCCCCCCCCCCCCCCCCCCCCCCCGCAAACAACCAACAAAAAAAAAAAAAATCTGGTTTTTCTCCCCATCTTTCTGAAAGAGGTGGTTATGGAGAATTTCAAGCTATAAATTTTTGAGGCTATAAATTAAAAACATTCCATCTCTTCTTCTATTAATTGTTAGAAATTCTATTTGCAGGTTCCACAAGTACAATAAAACAAGCCTACTACAATCTAGGATCTTAATAACTTATTTCCAAATGAGTTTATTAAACTTAACACAAACTAATAATTTTAGTAGGAAGCATAAATTAGACAAGAGCAACAGAAAATAAAATTAAATAACTGAGGGGAAACTTACTGACTTTTTACTAGGGTTACCCCCTTAGGGCGTCACACACCCCACACCCGATCACCTGATGAATGGCACAATCTAAATTTCGGATCTTGTTGAATACTCAACTTGAATTTGGGAAGCACATCTGGGACACCCTCATTTGAAACTTACGGGGCTAAGAGCTATGGTCACAATTAGGGTTTCATGAAGAACCCCTTTTTAACCTATGGGCATTCCATGATGGCACCTCCCCTTAGTCCAAAAGATTATGGTAGGGTGTGGCTCCCCTTTCTAACCCCTGTCAGATGTGTGTGCCACCCCAACTCTTACAGTGGGTGGCGTGCCACCTATTTGAGAGAGGAGAGAGAAAGATGAAATAAGGTTTGATAGGGGTGTGGAGAGAAAAGAGAAATGGGAGAGATCTGATGTTTAGAATGAGGGGGAAAACCCTCCTTTTATAGGCCTCTAGGCTCTAGGCCCTTAGGAGTCCCAGTCCAAATAGGATTCAATATGATCTGGAAAATATTTAGGTATCTGTGAGGTAATAAGAGAGAACTAATCTGAGCTATTCATCTCAAAGATCAGCCATTATGATCTAGAGTGAATATATAGGAACCTTATCTCTTGAGATTTGACCTATATCCACTTCTAAATAATCTAGATTTTCTCATCATAATCTTACCTTCTAGAACATTCTAGAATAGTTTAGAGTAGTACAGATTTCCTTATTCTCACATAGGGATAATTAGGAAATAAAGTAATGATCAAACTCTCTTTTTTTTAAAGTGTTAACTAATAATGATCAAAATCTAGATCTCCTTAAATCTCTCACAAAATATGTCACAAGATATTTTCAACTAAACCAATATTTTCCAAAATAAAATAATTTCTTTTATGTGGGGCATGTTGCCCATGTGGGTCCCACACGTCCTACCCTTGTGGGCTGCACTTGTGGGAGGCTTAGGCCATAACCCCCTTGTATGTGGGTCCCACCTAATAAAAAAAAAAATTTCAAAATACCCCTACTGATAAATTACAGAAATACCCTTTATAAGTTTTTATGCATTTGGAAATAATTTTAAAATTCTGAAAAATATCCAACAATAACAGTAAACACATTTTTAGTTGAAATCAATATTTCTGGGGTTCCACGAAAATCTGAAGCACACAAAAAACAAAGTGGATTGGTATCTAATAGGTAAAAAAACAAGTGACTTGTCAGGGCACTCCACCTGTGCCAGGATCCATGATCCGCAACTGTCTTCGCAAACCAGCTTAATGGGACCCATGACCCACAGTCAAGTGGAGGGGTTCATGATTTGCTCGTTAGAGTTAGCCAATAAACAGTGGAACCGTAGTCCCAGTATGTGGACTACAGGTTTCCCCTTTAAGAGCAAGTCAAAACACACACATCACTATAGTGCAAGGGGGCTCTCTCTATGCACATGTACAAGTGTCCCTATATATATGGTTCCTTCCCAAAATTCAATTGTCATATGTACATGTTGTGCGGAAGTTTTGTTGAGGACTTGACCTTTGTTCTCACAAGCCCTTCCTCTGCACACAGGAGATCAAACAACTCTTCTGCCTATAAAACATCCCTGGGCATCTCTCTAACCTCAACAAGGGATGTTCCTCTATAAACCCTCAACTGTAATGCCACATGCCCAAGGTAGGGGTTCTAGACATGACCTGGGCCATAGACTGTGCAACCCTAGGTCAGTCAACCACAATACGCTCCCACTAAAGTGTATAATCTACTATAATTTATTTTATTTACATTCTCCCTAGGCCTTCAAATGTCACAAATCCCAACACTTTCTACTCCTCAATATGCACTTGGTACCTTACTGCAATGGAGGGTATCCCAAAGGAAACAAAATCTTGCTCTAGATGTTCTTTTTTCTTTTTGTTGTTAACTGTAGTAGACAAGGAATAAGTACAAGGATGTGTAGAGGGAGCCAAATAGCCGATAGACAGGGCCTTTTGCTAAAAGAAAAACTACCCCAAAGGGGTAGCTCTTTACAAAAAATTGTTCGGGCTTAAAACAAGAACCTAAAAAGGGTAAGATAACTAAAAAACCAAGAGTGGGCTAAAAATCTGCCCAGTACTTGTATAATAGTAAAAAGAGTCCAAAATACAATCTACGAAAGACCTGAGGTACTGGTAGACACTCCATCTTTAGCCAATTGATCAGCCAGGGCGTTGGATTCCTGCCACATATGCCTCCATAAGACGACTATATCCTTTCAAATGTGAGTAATCTCATGAAAATTGGAGCCAAATACCACAAGTGGGGAGGGGGGGGACGCCGTGCCCGCCCCCCAAGTGATTATATTACGTGTGTCTCCCTCAACGATAAGAGGTTGTGGCTGCGAGGGGTCGAAAAGCTTGAGGCCGGTGAGGAGTTCCATTGACTCAGCCAGTTGGGAGTCTGTGTGGCCAATGTTGTTGGAGGACACAAAAATATTGCCAAGGTGGTCACACCCCATCCACTCCTGCCGGCCTGATATTTCCCAGTGAACACCCATTGAAGTTAAGAAGTTTAGTAAAGCCCGCCCGGGGGGGGGGGGGTGGACCAGTTGCTAGAGCTGGAGACCCGGGGGGGGGGGGACCAGTTGCTAGAGCTGGAGACCTGCCAGGGGGGGGGGGGGGGACCAGTTGCTAGAGCTGGAGACCCACCGGGGGGTGGGGGGACCATGCTAGAGCTGGAGACCCGCAACGAATGGGTGAGGATGATTGCTCTTAGATGTTGTCTTTCTACTTAATGGATTTAGCTAAAAATCAAAAGGATCGAACCGGACAGAGGGTAATATATACCGAATGTTGCAAATGATGGGTTTTAAGCACAACAAACCACTGAGTAACATTAGTGAAACTTTCAGGTGTAATGCTCGCAATGAAGCCCAAGCGAGAGAAAAATGTTGTAGGGACTAGAAAAATCCAGCTTTCGGTATAAACCATAGTGATTGAATTAGATATACGATTTGGATTGGGACTGCGGGATCATGACGTGCAGAAGGCTCCCTAGGGTCGGGATTGAGGTCCATACATCTTGAAATCTAGGGATGCCGAGCCTAGCATGTGGAAGAGCTCCATCTAAACTTAATCAGGATCGAATGATAAACAATTTAGGACCTAGCTCCATTTGGTTAAAAATTGAGGCCCATGAGAGCACTTATGTCAACCCCTAATGGAAGAATCAAGATTCCAAAGTCCAAAATTAATGGAGGAGCGAGATTCTCGTCCTTGGATTGCAAGAGCAAGATTTCGAAGGGGAACTAACGCCCTGGTTGGAAGATCCCAGTAACAATAGCATAAACCATGAGAGGTCTGAGTCACTGAACCTTTCTCTCTCTGCCCCAAACTCTGCAACCTTAGAGGACCGACCTTCTAGACGCTATCACAAGTGTCTCCAAGCTCCCACCTCCTCCCTAAATGACAGTCATGGCATGGCATGTCCAAGACCTTGTTGAACCCACTAGACTCCCCCAACTTTTTTTTGGTCAAACTGACTTGTGGAGGAATCTAGGTCGTTTGGGACCCCACTATATTTTCGAAAAACTCTGCTCACATAGGGATTTTTTTTCAAGTCACTAATACTCTATGTAACAGCTCAGAAAACTTCTATCAGATGGATGTTTACTGCAGTCTGTGGTCCCAATAGACCAATTCGCATACCAGGGATTTGGGCAGAACTAAACCTCATCGCTGCCTTCCCAGCCACCCTTGGTGGATTGTGGTAACTACAAATTCACCTGGTTGGCCTATGAGCGAAGGGGAAAAAGAAAACAGGGGCAATCACATAGTGTACAGTATGGACGGTTTCGCAGATTTTGTGTTTAGGAATAACCTCGTCAACCTTCCTCTTGTGGTGTATTACATGCTTGGTGCAACCATTCCCATGGCCCCACCATAACCAAACTTCACCAGTTCCTCGTTTCCTGTGAGTGGGAAGGTGAATTCCTGGGGGCATATTCTAGGTACTCGAAGAATTTGTCCTTGAGAGAAGCAAGAGCAAAGGCACCGCCTCCATCAGTCATTGCTGCCCGCCCCTCTTCACCAGCGGCTGAAACATTGCATAGCGCTGCTAAGCTCTGTGCTGCGACCATCGAAATCTCGCTCGAAATGAGGGCTTTTCTTTGCTTGAATTCTCTCCAGATCGAGGACCTAGAAATGGTTCTCCATGGCCAAAATGTACAACCCATTTTCCATTTTACTGTTTTCTCTGTCTAGATCTGTAAGCTCATTTCCCTTTTCTAGTTCTTTTTGTCTACCCATTTTTTGTTATTTCACTGTTTTCTCTCTCTAGATTTTTCATGTGTTTGTAATGAGTCTATTTTCACCTTGCTCCACCACCCCCATCTCTCTCTCTCTATCAACACCGACTCTCTAATATCATCAAACAACATTCTATCTCGTGTTATAAACTGCAGTAGAGCATTACTACTGCATTATTATATTTCAAGACCTAGTGACCATGAATTGGGGCAAGAGCAGGGGGTGAGGCAGTAAACGGAAAACCCCCGAACCCCCAAAACCACCATTTTGGCAGATGAATCGCTTCGCAAATTAGTGGCAGAGATGAAAGAACCTGAAGAGAGGATTACAGCATCCGCAAAGCTTGCACTAGAGTGGCCTGAAGAGAGGATTACAGGGTCGCACAGATTATCTCACCAGAATGGCCTGAGGAGAGGATTACAGGCCACGGGATTTCGAGATGGGGCAGAGATATTCCTGTGGCCATTCCAGCTAACTTGCCGTCAAAACCAATAAAAAGGATGCTGAGCTGTCCGGTAATGCAAATGCCAGACAGCTCTTGTGAATGGGAAAAGACTAGGCCCCTGTCCAGTGTTTCAATTGCCAGACAAGGGAGCAACTTAAGTAAAAAAAGAGCCACGGGGTGATGGGGGTGGTGCTTGTTATATTTGGCAAAAGACCCCCTATATGGTAATTGACCCCCTCAAAGAGTACCCATACGTAATTTGCTGTAAAAAATTTTGTTGCTAAAACAGGAGAATGCACCAGGTTTCTAGGATGGTTGCCTGGGATAGGTACCCCTGGAAGTCGAGTTCTTAATCCTCTACTAGATGAGTTTAGACTCAAATGTCTCGGATCTCTCACTCTTACAAGGGGATGGGAGGTCACACTATTTCATCACCAGGGTTTAGGATAAACCTCCATGAGTTTGTGACCTTTGGGCCTTGTTGGGCCTCGTAGACTCTCACTTCATCCCTGGCAGTGGAAGGGATAAAATGTTATGGTGCCCCTCGCCCATAGGTGTATTGTCAGAGTCCACTTTCTATGTTGACCTGACGCCTACAATGGCAAGCAGGGCCTGGTTTACCCCATTCCCACCGAAAGTCCAGACTTCTAATTGGCTGGTCATCTTCAAAAAGGCTCATACTAGCAGTCGGATCTAGAGGAGGGGAATCTACCTTAACCAAAGATGTGCCATTGTGAGGACAATGAGGAATGATTGATCATCTCTTCATTTACTGCTGAGTAACAATCTCTTTGGCTGGGTTTGGGTAGCCCCCAAATCAGTACTTGTCACACTTCTCTTATGCATTCTCTTGTTCGGGTCTGCTCCTTTGGCAGCTTCTATCTTGGCACTCTTCTGGACCATCTGTTAGAGTGAAACAAGCAAGTCTTTTACGAGCAAAGAATGTTATGTCATGCAATCATGGAATGCATAAAAGCCACTGCTTTTTTCTTGGCTTGCAATCACAAAGAGTTAGGTGCATATTCATCTTGGATATTTTGTGGTCCATGCTGCTGCCTATCTCCAAATCTACTGTTTGGATCCCCCCTGCAACTGGTACCATTAAACACCGACCTTCAACGGACACTCTCCCAGCAACCCTGGTATAGTTGGAATTAGGGGCATATTCAGGAATTTCTCTGCAAAAAGCACACATCTTACTCTGACCCGCTTGGTTAGCTAATTCCACTTTTATTTGCACCCAGGCTTTGCTGGACGGGCTAAAACTGTTTGATAGTAGCTGGGGATCCACAATATTGGTCATGATTGACTCTTTGAATGCGATAAATTGGGAAAAAGGATCTGTGCCCAATCCCTTAGAGACTGGGATCGACATTTGATCAATTTTTTTAGCTATGGCATTCCATTCTCATGTTCTTTTGACGCTCTTGACAAGAGGCCAACTAGGTGCTGATTCCCTTACTAAAGATGGAGCCTCAAGAACAAGACTTTGGATCGTAAGTCCCAAAGCCTAACAGGAGTTCTGTCCCATCTTTGTACAATCCATTTATACACACTTCACCATTTTTTATAAATGTCTGTTACTCGAATACTGTACATCCTGTTTATTTAATAAAAAGTTATAGTTTCAAAAGACAATACGTATATATGATATTCCTTTTATGAATATAATGTGTTGATTAACTGAAGCTTATTAGAAGTGAATATAATGTGTTGATTAACTGAAGCTTATTAGAAGTCCTCATTCCTCTGCATAATTGAAGCTACCTACAATTATGTTTAACTTGCTGATAAACTTGGATACTGCTTCTTTTATCTTTACAAGGAGGTCGAATCTAAAATACTACAATATGAGTCTCATGAGTAAAGAAAAATTATTCCAAACAATGATTCTGGAATTTACTTGACAGCCAAGACGTTTGGAGTAACAGAATTTGTGAACCCAAAAGACTATGAGAAACCCATCCAACAGGTTATCATCGAACTCACTGATGGTGGGGTTGACTACAGTTTCGAGTGCATAGGCAACGTGTCTGTCATGAGAGCTGCTCTAGAGTGCTGCCACAAGGTTAGTAGATAATACAATGATACTATCTGGGTTTGGGGCTTCCTATGATTTTGTTTTTGTGGATGCAGGGCCACAATAATTCAAAGCTTGTTTGCTTCTCAGGGTTGGGGAACATCAGTGATCGTGGGTGTTGCACCTGCTGGAAAGGAGATCTCCACAAGGCCATTTCAGCTGGTCACTGGACGTGTATGGAAGGGAACTGCCTTTGGTGGTTTCAAGACCCGTACTCAAGTGCCTTGGCTTGTTGAGAAATACATGAAGAAGGTTATCATCATATCCTTAATTCTAAGCATTAAGATGTTTTTTCTTTTGGTCGTTTTGAAAGGGTTTGAGTTTTCTTGTGTTTATTTGTAGTGTTCATATGGTTGTTTTAGGGATTTATGTGGGTATGGGTCCCAGCCCTAGTTTTCCTCCTAAGACTCCCTTTTGCATATTTTCTTTTTCTTTTTTTAAGCTTATCTAATATTTTCTTATGTCCCCCTTAAACCCACCCAAGTCTCTATTTGATTTTTTTTTTTTTTTTTCTTATTCTTAAATAATCTTTTGGATCGCCAATTCGAACCGATCCGAATCGGTAATTCAACGATCCACCTCGGATAGGTGGGGTGGATGGTCCACCCCACCGATCTGGATTTTGAAACCCTGGATGGCAGAATGGATGGAGGATTTGGCGGTTGTTTTGGTGGAGGATTTGTTAGTGGAAATGGAGGATTGATGGTGAGCTTGGTGGAAGATTTGATGCTGTTGGCGGAGGGGCTGGCATGGTGGTGCTGGAGGTATATCTTGTGTAGCTGATGGATACTGGGTTGGTGTTCTAAGCACTAGGCTGCCATTGAATCTAAAATAAGATCAAAAATAGAAAAATGTGCAGTAGTTTCTACAAAGTCTATGCCATAATCTAATGGATTATGGTATATTTTACCTGAAAGGGCATCTCCCGTCGATTCTTGCTGATGACGGTTGAGGTTAACAATCATGGGGCCCTGTCGGGATATTTGCTCAGGAACCATTAATCCCCACTGTCCATCTTTGGGAATGAATGATGAATGGCCCTTTGGAGTACTATTTCAAGTTATGGCATGCTGTTCTATCTCTGAGTGGTCAACAAGCCATATCTCTTGTTTCTAACCTTATTATCTTTTTATTTTTCTGGTTTGTTTTTGTTTCAGGAGATCAAAGTGGACGAATATGTCACACACAGTTTGCCATTTGGGGAGATTAACAATAGTTTTGATCTGATGCATGAGGGGAACTGTCTCAGATGTGTCTTAGACATGCATGCTTGAGGCTTACTTTGTGTTCTTATGGATGTGCATGAAAAGCAAAGTGATGGGTGCTTTTTGTTATACTTGTTATGCTTTTTGTTTCTATAATCAGCTACAATGCTTGGAATAAATCTCTGGGATCAGCCTGGTTGTACTGTAATCCTGTTGGTTATAATAACTTCCAAAAACGGTGTATTTCTAAAGATTTTGCACTTTTAAAGTTTGATATAAAATGGGTTGCAGATGAAACCAGATATACTTCATGCTTTTGGGCGAGGCTTTAGAAGTGTGATTTTTAGACATTCTGATGGTAACTACCATTTGTTGATGCGAATTTTACCAATAATGAGGGATTCTCTCTCCCATGCTAGTCATGAAATGAATTTGTTTCTTTCTTTCCCAGGATAAATGTGAACCGAGAGAAAAATGAAAAGTTCTAAATAAAGAAAAGAGAAGTTCTAAAAGGAATCGAAGAAAGTTGCGATAAATTTAAGCCGCATGAGAAATTTGCGTTAGGCCTATATGTTCCTGAATAAGAGTTCTATTTCAGAACGTAAACTAAATTAGAAAACTCATGAATGCCCGGATTTTATCTTCTTATTCTCTTTATCTATTTGTCACGTGTCATATCTATCATACTCTTGAGGGCTCTGGTATAGCTCAAATTAGTCTGATTGTCACTGGCATTGGCATGTGATTGAAGTTTAAGAGAAAGTAAAGAAAAATATGGATGGTAGTTTAAATTACGAAGTATTTTACAAAAAGGTGTGCTTTGTATAGAGCCAAATCAAAAAATTCAAAGTAAAACGCACGTTCAAATAGTGTCGAGAACTGTCATTTCAATGTTGAAAATCTTTGTGATAGCCTTGAAGTATATTTTCATCTTCAATTATAAAATTTAAAGATTAAAAAATAGTGTAGATCGAGTAGATCTATGAAAACTTAAAAATCTCGAAAATTGACAGTCCACAAATGTGTTACAAGATCTACTATTTCCAAAACTTTAAATCCATTTTTTTTTTTTTGATGTTCATGTACCATGTGAAGATGTCCAACTTGAGGATATTTGGGCATCAAAACAACTTCTTCTAATGAAATTTTTGAGGTGGGCTTTAATTTGATTGTTTAGTGCCGAGGCTCTATATAAACCTTTCTCCATACAAAAAATTACTCAATTTTATTTACTCTCTCGAATAGGTCAATACCAAAATGTTTTAGTTAAAACATGTTAAACATCGATTTTGACTAGTTTTCAATCATACCAGATTATTAATTTGGATCAGATTGATCAAGCATCAATCGGTTATCTATTCAATGGGACCAACTGGTTTGATCGGTTATCTATTCAATGGGACCAACTGGTTTGATTTGGTCTCGATAACTTTGCTCTGCACCATTCCTGATCTCCTCAAGGTGACGAGGTAAACTAGGTTAGGAGAGGTGCATTGGTGCCAACGAAATCTCCTGTTACCATTAGCACAGGCAGTACATCATTGTCAACCATCTGAACAAAACAATCAAACCTCAAAAAATGATAGCAGAAAATAATTTAAAAAAAGAAAAAGAAAAAGAAACTAAGCAGAATATCCATTCACCCAAAAATAAAACAAGGCAAACTTTCCTTCATTGTCTATACAAGACTTATTTAGATGCATCCCATTTTCCTGCCAACCTGATGATAATCTACACATCATATAGCGAGCATAATCGCAATGAGAGAAAAGTCAACATGAACATGAATTTTTAAAGTGAATGTGTAGGGTAGTTGAAGATTAAAATGAATAGATTTTCCTCCTTAAATTATAGCTGTACGAATTTGAATCTCTCTCTTATACTTAACAAAAAAAATTCCCCTGAGCCTCAGAGACACACACATGCACTTAATGGGACCTATGTAAAGTATAAGTTGAAAACTAGTCATCTTTATAATTCTTATCCTCTACTTTAGCCTGTCCAGGAACACATGGTCGCATGCACATGCAATGGTGGGACAAGCATACGAGATATAGTAGACGTAACCTTCTTTTTCTTTTCTTTTATTTGACAAGACTACTTTCTTCTATTAATCAATGATTGAGAACAATATACCAAAGAAAAAGAACATCAGAAACTATGACTGAATGAAGCACAAAATATCATGTGAGATGTACTCCAATAGGATTAGTTAGGCCCATTTTGAGGGACCAAATTTTGAGACAAGACTCTTTTTTTCCTCAACCCTTTCAGTAATGAAAAGAGGTCTTGCTTGATTCTTTCCTATATTCGCAGTTGACAGATTTTCTTAAGTTTACTTATCACAAAACACCCTATTAACATCCGTATAGGCGGTTCTAACAATCTGACCTTCTAGGTTTGGCTTGCTTTAGTGTACGGCATGCTTGAGCTTGGCTTGGAATTGACTTGGTTCAAATTGTTTGTATAAATAAGTCGAGCAAAGCCGCGTACAAAACCAGCTTATAAACAAGAAAATGTATAACATAGTATCCATACTACATAATTTAATATAAGAAAAAAAATTTCATACACCTTTTGAGAAATCATTTATCAAGAGACTCAAGGCTTCAAAACCTTTTTGGCGGCATAGAGATTCAAACTATTGTATCTTCTAATCCCTTGGACCCAAATATGCTCTTTCGATCACATTTTTTTGATCCAAACAAAATGTTAAATAACACATCTTTCTATTTGTGTTCCTTGTATCTAAACGTCTCTCCCTTTTATTTAAATGTCTTTAAGGGGAAGGGAGAGAGAGAGAGAGAGAGAGAGAGAGAGAGAGAGAAAAACATTATAGAGAGAGACGTTTGGATCCAAGGGATTAGAAGATTTAATAGTTTGAATCTCTATGCTGCTGGAAAGGTTTTGAAGCTTTGGGTCTTGAGAAATGGTTTTCCAAAGCATAGTGTACGGAGAAATTTTCATTTTAAAATAATTTATGATATATATTTATATTATATAATATAATATAATATCTTGAGTTTCTTATTTGAAGCGAGGTTAATATAATGGAATATATATGGCACTTTTTGTATATTCATATGAATAACATATTAAACATGGTCGAGCCAATCTCAAGCCAACCTTATCTCCGCATGAGCTTGGGATATTTAGTAAATCAGTTACTGGGATCTGCTTCACTTGGCTTGTTAAAGTGAGAAATAATGTTCCACGGCCCATGAATTGATTTCATTGATGACAACCTAATGTCAGTGACAACAATGAGTATGCGCACACGCGCACACGCACATCCACACACGTATATATAGATTTTAAAATAAATGTTATCTAGTGGGCCTGTGTGTCCATCCAAATAGATATAGCGTTTAAACAATGCCAATCTCTCGAGAGATTTATGGTAGCGTTCCACAAGACCATATATGCTATGAAGTATAGAAATTGGCTATCGTTTGATTTTGCCCATGATTATTGTGATAGCGCATAAAAAAAGCAAATGCAACAAATTTGCAAAAGAGATAAAACAAGAAAGAAGCCTCTTGAGCTTTAGCATCCATGTACACTGTGTCAATCCCTTATTTTACGCACCAAATTGTGTAGTTTACATTTGAAATATATTTAGGAGATATTTGGGATATGAGTTTTTATTTTGTTGGGATTTTGTAGCATTTATAAAATACTTAGTGAATGGAATAATGGGCATATGAAGAAAGTCCTTCAACTATGGATGTAGGTCCAAGAGACTGAACTACGTAACAATGTCCTTGAATCATCTTCTATGTTTCTAGTTTTTCTTTTATAAGCCTTTCCACACAGTATAAGAGCATTGATCCAACTATCCTTTAGGTTTCTTCGTCTACAATGGACGTTGGGCATCAAAAGATATTGTTATCCATATAACTCATTCACAGCTGTTGACGATTCTTGCTGCGATTAGTTGTATCAAAGAGCATGCTGTCCACAGTGGTTGTCGATTTTGTTTTCATAAAATTAAGTAATCTCTAGCTTTTTTTGTTCTAGATGGGGATCAAACTTTTGGTTCAAATAGTGTGGTTCATGAGGCAACAAAACCACATCTCAAATATTACTCTCACGCGATGGAACCAATTGTGCAATATGATCTAGAGCTGCAATCATGTATCTCAACAACAAATCTAAGTTGAGTTTTGTGAATAAGAAAAACCAGCCTCAAAACCCGATGATCCCACATATGAAGAGTGGGAGTCTGGGGATAATATTGTTGGGTTGTGGCTTATAAACTCAATAGAACTATGACTTGGTGAAGGGATGAATTTCTAGCCTACTGTTGAAGAGTTGTGAAAGTCTTGTAAGGAGATCTATGGAGAAAAAAATAATGCAGTCAGAATATTCCAATCAAACATGATATGTGTCAATTCAAACAAAAAGGAAAATCATTTAGTGAGTATATTGGAATTCCTTGAGGCATGTGAGACGAGATGTCCTAGTACCCTTCTATTATTGCTGATATTAATATCTGAATAAGAGAAGTTGAACAAGACAAGACCTTTGCTATGGTAGTAGGTCTTGATCCTGAGTATGAGGCTATTAGAGGACAATATTTAATGGCTTTTGAATTTCCATTCTACGCTTCTGCATGCACCACTATCCAAACGAAAGATAATGTTATGAATCTTGTCATTATAAAGTAAGATCCCAATGACAACATTGAAAAATTAGCCTTTCAGAGTCTCAAAAAACTGAAAAATATGCCCCTACCAATGACAAATTCGAGAGTATTGATTGTTGTCATGTTCGTGGCTTACCTAAGTGTACTTATTGCAAAACGTTGGGACACAGTAAAAAGTGGTGTTGGGATCTCCATGGAGAACCCCTTGGTAGGGGAAACTCGCTGCTCAAGTTACTCAAAGTGATATGTTTATCTCTATTTACAATCTAATAGAGTTGATTCAACAAATTGAGAAGGCTAACATTGCTTCCTCTGCTGAGCTACCACATACTGTACAAGGTAATCCTTTTGCTCACATGTCATCTACTAACTGTCATACCTAGATCATTGATATTGGAGCCACAAATCATAGGACTGGCGACCATAAAGGATTTGAATGGTTTCAACACACGTCTTCAAAGAGCTCTATGTCATTGTCCAAGGGAACTATGGCCTTGGTTTCTGGAGTATGAAATATTAATTTTTTTATCTTAGGAGCAGTTATTTCATGTTTTGTATATTCCCTCTTTCTTGTCGAATCTATTTTCAGTTAGTCAAATCACAAAAGCCTATAATTGTTTTGCCATTTTCTCTGCTGACAATGTCATCTTTTAGGGTCCAGCCCCGGGAAGAAGATTAATGAGGGTAGCCAATCACATGGGTTGTACCTATTGGACTTTTGGCAGGAAAGGTTCAATCTGAGGACAATATGTGGCATTACAGATTGGACATCTATCTAATAGAATTCTGAAGAAGGTGGTTTCTAGTATTGATGTGTCTTTTGCATCCTATGAGATCTGTCAGTATGCTAAACAAACAAGATTTTCATTTCAAAATTATGATAGAATTAGCAAAAATAACTTTGATATTATTCATTCGGACTTATTGGAACCTACACCAGTTGATTCATTTTCTGGTTTTAGATATATGATTTCCTTTATCATGATATAACGCATTATATTTGGATTTATTTGTTGAGGTTCAAGAGTGATGCCTTCATTGTCTTTGAGGAATTTCATTCCATGATAAAAAATCAATTTGATGCTAAGGTGAAAATTTTCAGAACTCATAATGGTATAGATTATACAAATAATTTCCTTTTTCCATAATTGGTTTAATCATGGAATCACTAGCCAGATGTCATATGTAGAAACTCCTCAGCAAAATAGAATTGCTAAGAGGAAAAATATGCATCTGCTTGAGGTAACACGTGCCTTACTTTTTTGAATGGATGTTCCTAAATCATATTGGTCTGAGGGTATTTTTATTACTTGTAATCTTATAAATTGATTGCCGACTAAAATCTTGGATAATAGAAGTTCTTATAAAATGTTGCATGGTTGTCCTCCTACTATTCATCATTTAAAGATATTTGGTTGTGAATGCTTTATGCATTTATCTTAAAATCATAGAGATAACCATGCTAAGTGAGACATCAAATGCATATTCATGGGATATTCACCTATGAAAAAAAGATTACAAATGCTACGACCCAAAAACCAGGCATATGTATTTAAAAAAAAATGTTGAATTCAATGAACAAACTCCTTATTTTCTAACTGAATAAGCCTCAGGGGAAGCTGAGCAAAATAACGTCCAATCAAGATCTTTAAAAAATAGATGATCTCAATACCAGGATTGAAATAATTAAGAGTACTAAGCCTAATCAGGAAATGCCACATCCCGCACAAGAAGAACCTACTCTTCAAAGTCCACTGAAGTGGAACAATCAAATGAATATCAGAAAGAAATGATCCCTCAATCTTCTCAAGACCTCAACCAAGACATTCTGGTCAAGTTACTCATCCTCTCTCTAGATTAGAAGATTATTGTACATACCATGTTAAGGAAAGTAATCACAACATATGTTACCCCATTGAAAAATAGATGGATTTTAAGAAACTATCTCATAAATGTAGCTTTTTTAACCAAAATTTCCTCAAGTCAACCTACCTGTTTCGAAGAAGCTAATGCTCATGCAATATAGAGAACTATTATGAAATACGAACTTATTACTTAAAAAAAAATCATACATAGGATATCGTTACTCCTCCTAATAGAATAAACGTAACAGTTGCAAGTGGGTTTATAAAATAAAATATAAAAATGACATAACAATTGAAAGATACAAGGCAAGACTTGTTGCAAAGGAATTCATCTAAACCTATGGTGTTGACTATAAAGAAACCTTTGCTCATGTAGTTAAAATGAATACTGTGAGAGTTTTACTTTCTATTACTGCTAATAATGACCGACCATTGTATATTAAATGTAAAAAATGCCATGTTACATGAAGAAAAATTTCACATGACACTTCCTCATGGCCATCCTCAAGAAGGCAACAAAACTCTGGCATACAGGCTCAAAAAAGCAATCCATGGGTTAAGTAGTCTCCCAAGGCATGATTTGCAAAATTAAGTCATGCTCTCATTGATATAGGCTTCTCACAAAGTAGTGTTGATTAATCTATGTTTATAAAATGGAGGAAATCTGAGGGTATTATTGTCCTTATTTATGTTGGTGACAGTGTTATAACATGAACTAATTCAAATGCCATAGAAAAATTACAACAATATGTTCATACCAAGTTTGATACAAAAGATTCGGCGAAGCTCAAATATTTGCTTGAAATTGAGGTGCCATATTTACACAAGCGTAGTTTTATTTCTCAAAGAAAATCTGTTTTTGATCTTTTACGTGAACTGGCAGTTATGATGTAAATCGGTCAACACTCTAATTGAGATAAATTACAAAGTTAACGTAGATTTTGACAAGGATTTGGAAGATATTGAGATATTCAATGATTCGTTGCTCGTCTTAAATATCTCACTCTTACAAGACCTGACATTGCTCATGTAGCCAGTATGATTAAGTCAATTAATGCATTCTCTAAAAACTGCTCATCTTGAAGCTACCTATCGAATTTTGAGGTATCTTTAGTCATCACCATGAAAGGGAATTTTAATGGAAAAAATGGACACACTAATACTATTGTGTTTTTTCTATTTTTTATGTTGATTAGGTTGGTGATACAGATAGAAGATCAACCACGATGTATTGTACATTATTGGGAGGTAACCTTATAACTTAGGAAAATGAGAGACAATCGATATGGCAACTAGAGCCTATGAATTAATTTGGCTAAAATTACTTCACAAATATATGGGTTTCTGTGTCTCACATCTAATGGACGTGTACTATGACAAATAAGCTGTTGTACATATCGCATCGATTCTAGTATTTTATGAACATATTAAGCACATAGAAATAGATTGCTATTTTGTGAAAGAGAAGGTTCAAGCCAAAAAAATTACTATTTCCATTGTCAGAAGCAAAAATCACATTGCTAATATCTTTACTAAAGCTACTAGCAATATGTAATTTTAAGAAACATTAAGCAATTTGGGCTTGATAGATATCAGCGCTCCAACTTGAGGGGAGTATTGAAACCGTGTATATCCATGTAGACCTTGTAAATTCCTTATTTTAGGCAACAAGTTGTGTAGAATGTATTTGAAATATATTTAGGAGATTTTTGGGGGATCAGTTTTTTATGTTGTTGTGATTTTGTTGCATCCATAAAATACTTGGTGAATAGAATAGCGGACATATGAAAAAATCCCTTCAGCTGCGGAGGTATGTCCAAGATACCAAACTACTTACACAGGGCCTTCGTTTTTGTCTCCTTGAATCTTCTTTTTCGTTTCTAGTTTCTCTTTTATAAGCCTTTCAACAAGCATAGTGACATGACTACACTCAAGGGAGATGTTTCTCACAATCTCTTCTAAGCATCATCCATAAGAATGTTCAATCTTCAAAAATGGTCTAATTGGACCTGTTTGACATGCCACCATGACAAAGCCACTCCTCTAGTTGACCATTTGGCATAAACTGGTACACCAGAGCCACAAGCTTTAATATATGCTCATCCATGAAGCCATGATCTTTTTTTGTTTCTTCTTGCATTTCAACAAGTCTAGGTTTAATGATATTTCTATGTCAATTTTTATGCAGGGAATCATACTCAATAGTTTGGAGATTGAAGACCTTGGTGGAAACAATAGTTCCATCATTTAGGCATCTTTCGTAGACAAGGACAAAATCACCCCCACCTAAAACATTGGCCACTAAATGCACATGTCATGCAATTTGATGTATCCACAATCACTACTTCTTCGTATAGAAATGTCCATGCCAATCCTAATGAATGATGAGCAAAATAAATCTGAGTGCCAAAGAGATTTCACAAGAAGTAGAAAGTGCCTATGAGGAATTTGGTATTTACTTGTCTAGGATATTGTTAGGATGTAAGAACCCTCTTATGGCGAAAACAAGAGCCCCCGAGTTAGATCCAACCAAGACAGTTTACTTAACCAGCTAAATAATAAATTAGTGAGAGTATGAATCATATGAGAAATAAAGCATAAGGCATACATACAAACCACAAGAGCACAAAGATTTTGTGGTTCACCACAAAGAACTACATCCACAAGCATGGCAAACTGAAATCTGAAATTTGTTATATCGATATATTATATCATAGATGTTGGGGGCACATAGTTACTAACCTTGACAAATCCTAATCAAGCAACTCTTTTAAACCAATTATTTCGACCAATGTCATTGCTAGTCTCCCATCTCTATTCCACAGCTATGCCACTGTTCAAGAAGAGAATCTTAAGAACTACTATGACTTTCCGTCTTTAAAAGGGGGACATGATGATGGACGAACGTATTCTAATTTTAATTTTTGTTTAATTTCAAGAGATGTATGTTTTAATTTTAGTTTTAGTTTTAGTTTTAGGATTTACTTTTAGGGTTTTTAACTTTTCTAGGGATTCTAGAGTTTTTTTATTTTTTAAATTATTGTTCATGTTACCATTCACGTGTATTGTTTATGTATTACTATTTACAAGGGTATTTCTAGAATTTTAATTTTTTTAGGGGTATTTTAAAGTCTTAAATTTGTACTTAGATCTCAAGTTAATTTATTTCATGGGCTCACAAAAGATTAGCCATCACATTTTAGAAGGCTCATATTATTGGAAGGAATTTTATTTTATGGATGAAGAAAGTTCTTCTTCTCTTGGCTTGATTTACAACTATGTTATTTCTTTATTATTACAAATTTTATTTTTTTAAGGTTCAAGAAAAAGGTAGATTTAATTTTCCACCTTTCCTTTCTGTATCAAATTGGTATCAAAGCATGATTCAAAGACGACTGGGTATTGCGATGGCTTGTCATGGATGTCATAGTCGTAGGGATGCTGATCTAATTCGATTATGCAAGAAAACCAACAAGTTGATGGTTGTGAGTCAAAAGCTGCCATCGAAATCCATTTCTATTCATGTGCTCCACATCGAGAGCCTCATGTTCAAGAAAGTAGGTGATTATATTTTAAAATTAAGGTTGATCTACTTGAGTTTAAAGGAAAACAAGAAAGATCCAATGTTCTCTTGGATTCAATCTTCTTTGCATTAATAGGTGGTCCTAACTTTGATAGTGCTTCTATATTTGATAGTGATCCTACTTTTGATAAGGAGTCAATAGATCACATCTTCGATGAAGGTCCTATTTGTTAGGACAAACAAGATTTTGTGATTGAACTTATCTCTAATGAAGAAAAAAGATGAAGATCGCAAGGATATCAAAGAGAAAGAACATTTAGGATAATTATGTCAGGGAATTAGAATAATGTAATGGACACATGATCAGATAGAATCAGCAAATTGTGGCCCTGAATTCAAAGAGTAATGAACAAATATTGATAAAGACCAGAAAATCAAGTTTGGAGCATTCTACATGATTTCAATGAGAGTTTGGAGCAGTTCAATAATAACCATACTTGATAAATTTATATTGTTTATGCAATACACACACAAAGATCCTTTTTTTAAGGATTTCTTCTCACCGCAAATAATCTTTGAGCCAACAAAATAAAGAAGATTGAATAATGTGGTTTTGATGTTGAATTTATCTTAACACACTTCAAAACTCGATGATGATTTTTTTTTATCCAGAGGAGAATGATGCAGGAAAGAATATTTTAATTTTTTATTTTTATTTAATTTCAAGAGATGATATTTTGATTTTAGATTTAGGGTTTTTAATTTTTCCAAGGATTCAAGGTTTTTTATATTTTTATTTACTCTTAGTGGGTATGGTTCATTTTATTGTTCACGTGTTACTATTCCCATGGGTATCTCTAGAATTTCAGTATTATTTAGGGGTATTTTAAAGTTTTAATTTTACTTGGATCTCAAGTTAATTTTAGGATTTCATAGGCTTATAAAAGGTTGGATGTCCCATTTTGGGAGGCTTATGTTATTGGAATGAATCTTTTATGAAAGAAGAAAGTTCTTCTTCTCTTGGCTTAATTTACACCTATATTATTTCTCCATTATTATTAATTTTACAATTTTACTTGCTTAAAGTTCAGAAAAAAGGTGAATTTAATTTCCCATCTTTCCTTCGATAATCAGGATACCACCAAAAATCTCTATAGGAACCAGTTCTCGGTAAAAAACCAACCTCTCACGCTATAGGAAGCAATATTGTATTGTTCCTCTATATCGGAAATTCAGTTCTCTATATATGAACGCATTTCGTCCAAATGTAGGAGCTCCTCCCTCTCTCTAAAGGACACCACCTTTTCTATACAGTGACCATAAATATCTCAAACTTAAGATATATAACCAAGGCTCCTAATTTAGTTGGGCATCTATTTTTTTATCCAACCTTATCCTTGGTAAGATTTCTGTTAGGTTAGTGGTTTCACCTTCTTTAACAGATATGGTTTCTTGTTTCCACATATTATATCAAATGTCAATTAATTGCTCAATGAGAGGCTCAAATTTTGTAATATCTGAATGCCGAAGGTTCGAAATTTGTATAATGTAATGAACTTTCATTGAAAATAGGTCCTGTGGGCTGTTCAAGCTCCAATTGAATCTATGGATGTTCTTGATGACTTGTTCTTACAAACACCAATTGCTACTATTCTGTCTAATCCAGCAAGTTCGAGAGGTACATGGCAACTCAAATGCCAAAAAATAATTAATCTAAAGAGGCTTGCAATATCAATGGTAATGCTGGGCCTCGATCATATTTTGTGGCAAATCGAAATGAGATGGCATGCTTGCACTTCAGAATGTAAGATCTTCATCGCATCAAATTTTATTGCACTCCAAATCAACTTCCTTTAGCTTGTTAGGAGCACCAAAAGAGGCTAGAAAATGGCCCTTGATTAGCTTTCCGATACTACTATGCGTCGTGTTCTCGGTGAGACTCAGTAATTGATGGTTAGGCTCCCAATCTCCAAAGGGATGTCACTGAACTTTAGTAGCTTCTATGGAGATTTGTGGCATGGAAAATAAGTAATGTAAACATTTTGAAATTAATTGTATTGCATAGTGATATAGGAAACTGCTATTCAAGCTATTTATAAAAAATATTAGCATTTACATATCTGATAGCATTTTTGCAAATTGGATTAGAATATAGCCAATGAACCTCATACTGTACATGAAGAACACTAGCTTGCAAATTCCAGCTACATCATCGGGAAACTACCCCTCAATGGAGTTGAGCTCAAATTCAAGATCCCAACCAAAACAAAATGCCATTTTCTAAGGTTGGGATCCCATGTATCCAATTGTTCTAAACACCGAGGTTATGGAGGTGAGGTTATGGAGGAATGATCAGTTTTCATGATGAGGGTTCATGCTTCTTGTGAAGATGATGCCTCAATAATGCAACCAGAAGTGTTAAAATTACTCATCCATGACTGTGGTTTAAAGGCGATTTAAACGAGAAGGGGTCATTATAGGTTTAAAGGAGACAAAAGAGCTTGTTGTAAATCTATGAGAATTCAGAGATGCCCCCTGTACGAGTAAGATGATAGAAAAATTTGAGGTTTAGGAAAAGAGGCTGGGTTTAGTTGGTTAGCGCTCGATGATTTGCAACATTATGTCTTAAGCTCAATTCTTATTAAGATAGGGCCGCTCTCCCCATTGATTGACTCATCCAAAAAAAAAAAGAAAAATCAAGTTTTTATAGGAAAGAAACCCCTACATTTTAACTTTTTTTTTTTAGGTGCCTAAATTGGCTCTATTCACTTTTTAGAAGCCTGAATAATGACATTTTGGTAATTTAGTCCCACTTGTTTTATATTGTCATGGATTGAGCGAAATGACATGTACACTTGTGCTTGTTAAGTTTCCTGATCTTGAACATATTTTTTATATTAAATCTCATCTTTAGGGTTCTAGCATGGGCATTACATCATTTCGCCCAGACTAATGAGGAAACAACCAAATGACAAATGAATCTTCAGTTGCTCAAGGATAGGAACCTAAAACTCATTTTTCATTAGTTTTAGGTTGCTAACTTCAAACAAGAAGAGGTAGTCTAGTCATTATGCTAAATAAGTCTTATAGATTAATGATGGTTATTTCCCCGTTTGTTCAAGTATGGGAACTCAAACATTTATTTTTCCATTGAAAATCCATGTTCCATGTTCCATGTGCAATTCTGAATAAAGAGGGGTATTGTCATCATTACTCTCTAATTATGGGGTCATAATAAAATAATTATTTTACCCCTCTCTTTTTTTAGGGTTTAGCAGCATGAAAATCTCTTTTCTAATTGAAAATCGTTGGTTTGAATTTATAATCCTGAGCAAATAGGAGTATTTACATAATTTAGCTCTGGCCACTCAAATGAGACTTATTTACCAAAATTCTACAGCTTGTGGCTTCCAAAATCTTATTTGAGAAAACTTGGCATTTTTAAACAAATTTTTTGAGAAGTCACTTAAGTAGTCATTCTAACTCTAAATTGGATTACTACACCACATCAATGATTTGAATGTTGTTTCAATGTACCGATATTTCAATAGAGACACGTATGTCATTTATAGAAATCTCCCCTTAACATCAAGGAGTTTGGAAGGGATATTCTTCCTTCAAAAAAGCTAACTCCTTAATTTATATGAAAAAACTCCCTAATTTATATGAAAAAAATGGATAAAGGCATGTTTTCCCATTAAATTACCCCGAAAAAAAACACAAACAACTTGCTTGTGTAACATTCCCACTCATGTGGAAAAACCCATGGCTATCCAAGCTACCCTAGGTTTCTTCGTTAAGTCAAAAGAGTTCATGCTCGCACCAATGTGTGCTCTTTTTGATAAATATCTACTTCTGTAATCCCTATTGGGGATATAAACTCCTTAAAAAAGAGAGAAAAAACACCATATCTTCATATGCATTTTTTATGCACCAAAAAATAATGACATTCCAATATTAAACTGAGACCTTCAAGTTCTTTTATCATCGGAGCCAAATGTTTAGAAACTACAAGGGTTTTCTCTTTAAATATAGGAAAATTGTTTGGTGCATCCAAGCCCGCACCTATTTTTGTGCGGGCTTGGAGATCTACGCCATCCACAAAAACTAGATCCCGTAAATAATAATCCTCTAAAGAAAAAGTAAAATCAACTGTTCAAATATTTTCTCTAAAAATATCATTTTTAATTTTAAAATTTTATTTATTTCTACATATTAATAATCTTCATGTTAAAGATTATGTATTTCTTTAAAAAAATTAAGATCAAATTCTACTTTAAAAATAACTTATTATCGGGCCCACATTTGTACTCATATAAACCGTGCCCTTGAATACATGGTGGATATAGGGACTTTTATTCGTGGGAGTAAGTACAAAATATGCTCCCTCAAGAGCATGCTATACACCTTCGTAAGTTTGGAAATATTATTCAAACATGGCTGCTAACGTAGCGGTGGCTTGGGCTTTTAAGTTTAGTTTAAGAGGCGCCCAAAGTTTGGTAGCGGAATGTTTTCAGTTTTTTAAATGAGGTAGCTAGGGCTCTTAATGGGGCCCAGGCTGGGTTGCAGAATTTCGTAAAATCGAACCGAACTGTTCATTAGATAAGGGCATGGAAGCGGTTTAACCGACCTAATCAGTACAACGACTGATTCAACCGTTTTAATCGGACAAGTCTAGGATGGTCAAAAAATGTTGAAAAAATAAAAAAAATACAAAAAAAAATCTATTAAAATATAAAAAGCATATAAAGAATGATTATAACCAAGCACATTCCAATGAAGTTGAAAATTAATGAAAAGAATAGATTTCAAAGAATCGATTTTTGAATTAAAGTGAGTATCAATGATAAAAACAATTTATAATCTTCGCCATAATTTAAAGAATATTAAAAAATGTATTACAAACCGAATTCCTTATTTTTAAAAATTTATGTATATATTTTTCAATTATTTTTTAAAATACCAGTTGATCACCAAAACCGCTGGTTTCGATCTAACTGGACGGTTAGTAGTTAGAACATCCCGTTTTTCTAACAATGGTAGCCACACACTAAGGCTTCGGGCCAACACTAGCACAACCCAAATCTTTAGAATGTATATTTTTTGTATATTTATATAGGATCCGGTCAAGCCATGCCTGACATGTTTTAGCCCGAACCCAGATCGTGTTTACCACGCACTATTTCGGTTCGAGCTTGGGTCAGGCGTAGGTAAAGCTGGACGGTTAACAAGCATAGAGATAAGTCTTTCTCCATCTCCAATAGCTCCATAAGTGAGGTTCAAGGAAACCATTCTTTTCATGTGAAGCACGTTTCCAAATCCCATGCCGCCTCAATGACTCCATGTTTCTAGCAATTCAACCCCAAAGCTTTAACGCAATTGCAATGATTGACAAATACATGACTAGGATGATCCACTCTGGGACAGTTTATTTTTGCAAAGGAAAATGTGATCCCCTTAGAGGAAAAAATTTATATAAGTTGTCAACATTATACCATATAAGTTCCGTGCACCTCCAAACTTATCGGAAAATATTGTTTCGTCATTAGAAAACCCTCCAATTGATCATTTCCACTTTGATATATATGAATATGGAAGGAAAATTGAATTTCAAACACTAATAATAGTACTTCTTGTATCACGTTATCTAGACCATTCATTATCGAGATATTTAAGTATTCATATATTTGCTAGATATGCACCATTTTTTGAACTTTCAATTTTATAATAAGGGTGAAAAATATATTTTAGGGTGATCATAAGAGTTTCGGCTCCTAAAATGCATCTTATAATGAGATTTTGAGGTGCACCTTACTGCGATTGTTTAAGAGGAAAATGTTTTGATAGGGTTGCTAAATGGAAATTACATAAAGTAAAATATTTTGATAAGGCTGCAGCTCTATCAAAATAAACAAACTCTCACCTTATACTTCAGGTGTCATGAAACTTTTAAATTGATCATTTCGACCTTGACCATTATTATTACTAAAAATTTTTAATTTTATGTCTCAAAAATGGTGATGAACTATTTTCTAAGTGTTTAAAAATCTGTAAAATCTATATTGTTTTTGAGCTATAGATTTTGTAACCATTGTTGAAAAATTGAATTTACAGCCCTCATAAAAATTTCTCATGCCCAAAGTGTTTTTCGGAGCAAATTTCGAGTTGAGGTTTTAATTTTTTTCGTAAGGCCCAGGTCCGATAAAAACTACATCTATAAGTAAATAACAGTTCCCTAAAAATTAAAAAACAATTTTAGAGAGAACTTTTTAAAAACTTTGAGATCTTTTAATCATATTTCACATCTACTGATAAAGGCGGCAGTCATGATTCACTCCCTATACCAAGACTTCTTGGGGCTTGAGCCCGTCTACATGCTCCTGTAGAAGCATTACTGTGAATCTACTTCTCAAAACACCTATTTAATAAGTTTTTTTTAGTCTAAAATTTTAGTAACCATTAAAAATTAATAGACAATTATTTTCAAAAGACAAAGTTTTGATATTTTTGAATTTGGTAACACTTACATCTAACTCTTCAAAAAATGGACAGCCTCTATTCAATATTAACGTACTAGTTTTTTCTAGTATTTCAGAAATTTTTTTTTTTTTTTTTTTTTTTTTTTTTTGTACCAGGATTAGTATAACGGTTGTAGTGATTACACTCAAAATTATAATATACTCCCTCGGGAGTAGAGAATCCTTTAGGATGATACTTAAAAAATTATAAATAAAGAAATAAAAAATAGGAAGAAGAGTCATAGGTCCAAGTAGTCTAACCAGTCAGACTTGGTGTCCTACGTCACCCAACCTCTTCCTTACTATGTTGACTCTTTTTAGTGTCAGAAAGAGACATCTAACCGACCCAACCTAGGTTATTTCAAAGATACCCCTCAAATCATTGGTGAAAAATGGGAAAAAAAAAATTAGTAAAAAATGGTGTCAAGTGTGAACTGTGACGCCCGTAATTTGTGTGTACCAATTAGGAGGGCGATAACAATTAGGAAGGCGACAAAGCACATCATGTCAGGATTCATTCCGTTTTGCAAAATACCAAAACATCAAATTAGAGGTGACTTTTAAAAAGTGGACAGCCTTTATTCAATTCTGACTTTTCTTTTCAAGTGCATATGCAAAGATGTTAGGATTTTTTTTTTTTTTTTTTTTTTTTTTAAGTTAAGAAAAAAATTTATTTAGAGCCGAGGTTCTAAGCAATCAAATTAGAAGTGACTTTTCTTTTCAAATGCATAGATAATATTGTTAGAATTTTTTTTTATGTAGTTTAGAACAATTTTTATATAGAGCCGAGGCTCTAAACAATCAAATTAGAGTCTACTTCAAAAATTTCATTGTTTTGATGCTCAAATATCCTCAAATTGATCATCTCGACTTCAAGATGCATTGACATGATGAGAAAAAAAATAGGTCTCAAGTTTTGGAAATAGTGCATCTTGTAACTTATTTTTGAACCGTCAATTTTCAAGATTTTAAGGTTTTCATAGATCTGCTCGATCTACACTATTTTTAAAGCTTTAAATTTTATAATTAAATATGAAAATATATTTTAAGGCTGTCACAAAGATTTCTGGTATTGAAACCACACTCCATACTATTTGAAGGTGGACTCTACTTTGATTGTTTAGAGACTCGGCTTTATACAAAAGTTGCTTCTCTAAAATTTGAAGTCCTAAAATTAGTTCTGGATGGAGTTTTACTAGAGGGAGTAAATGAGTAGTGTACTGCCGAGGGAGCATTACATCTTTTGGGGTCCTATTAAACAATATTTGAAGTGTGGCGTTTGTGAAGGACCCAAAAATGACGGACTCCAAAAATTATCCCCTAAATGAGAGTATAAATCATCATCCATTACTCAATCCCACGGTAATCATAAGGAAAAAAAATTATATAAGGTGGCGACCTTATACTATAGAAGTAAGGGTGTGGTTTGTATAAGACCGAGGCCCTAAACAATCAAAGTAGGGGCACACCTTCAAATAATGTCTAAATATGTTGTTTCAGTATCATAAATATTCATGATAGCCTGAAAATTTATTTTCATTTCTAATTATAAAAATTAAAATTAAAAAAACGTATAGATAAAACAAATCTACAAACACTTGAAAATCTTAAAAATTGATAATCTATATAATACATTGCAATATGTACTATTTATAAGGCTTTAAATTTTTTTTTTCCGATGTTCATATATCTTGAGGTCAAGATGATCAAATTAAGGGTTTTCCAGCATCGAATAAAACATTTTCTAATTAATTTTTGAGGCGCTCCTTAATTTGACTGTTTAGGGCCTCACCACCCTTATATAAACTTTTTCCTAAAGTAATGTTCATCTAAAAACCTACTAGAAAACAATGTTTCAAAATTGAAAACTTTCCAATTGATTATCATGACCTTGAGAGGTACAGATATCCAAAAAAAATTCAAGTCCTAAAAATAATGCATTTTATAACAAATTATCTGGACATTCTTATTTTCAAGATTTTCAAGTGTTTATAGATGTGCTTGATCTATATTTTTTTTAGAATTTTAAATTTCATAATTAGGATTGAATATAGATTTTTAAGTCATCATAAATTTTCTGATACCGAAACTTCATCTTTCACAAAATTTAAAGATGCACCTTATTTGAATAATATAAGGTGGACACGTTATACAAACCTCATCCTCATTGTAAATCATTTTTTTCAAAAAACATGTCAACTAGTTTTTCGTAAATAATAATTGTAAACCAAGATTAGTGTACAAAATTGAATAGAAGAAAACATTAGCACAATCTATGGGGTGCAAAATTTGGATTAAAGCAACTACTTACATCTCTGCAAAATTCAGCTGAAATTTCATCAAGGTTCATACTGAGATGAGAGTAAATACTGTATACAATTTGTATAAGAGCTTTGGGGTCAACTTCTTAGCTCAACTTCCTCTCTCTTTCTCCTCTTCTTTTTTTTTTTCTTCTTTTTTTAGAGCCACATTTCTCTCTCTGTTTTTTTTTTTTTTTTTTTTTTTACAAGAATCACATTTCTTTCATTGCTTCAACAAATCAGTACGTGTACAACGAATTAAAATTGAAACTCATTTACAAAAGAAATGAGAAAACAAAACAAAAGCATAAAAAAACTCTCCAATCCTTCTTTTATTCCACACTTAAAGCTTGGGCCTGCACACCCTGCTCTTGAAACACGGTCAAAGTTCACACTTGTATTGACACAAGTCCATTACTGCTCTGAAAGTTTCCACCACTCTCCACGGAATATTTTCCTTCCCACTACAACACTTAATTATTTAAAGAATCCCCCTCAACAACAAGGTTACTCCTCATTCCCTTCATTATCTCACCAAGAAATCTCCATTATTTACATAGTTCCCACATAAACCATCTCTCTTTCCCTTAAATTTTTTTTTTTTTTTTTTGAATGCTCATTTGATAATCCTAAAGTGCTTCTAAATAAGTCTTTCAACCTAAGGAATAAGTTTATGGTGTGCTCCCAATACAGTACGTGCTCAATGAAATTTGCTTGCCTCGTACACTCCTTTTTTTCAGTAATTTGCTTTTGGCGTTTTAGTTGTCATATGAATATTTGATTCGGCATACTCTTTTAGCTTGTTTATTTGTTTTGAACTTTGAATATGTTGAATTAAATATATATTGTTTTAAATGTAGTATATGCTACAACTAATATGGAAAATGGATGTTGGCTTTGGGTCCATGAATGCCAAGTTTGATGTGTTTATTTAACGCCCAGGTTATTGAGGATGAAATCAAAGAGCATGTGATACGAAAAGAGTTGTTGTGCATTAAAATATCATAAATATGTAATGGAAAGCGCATGGAATCATATGGAACTAAAAACAATAATAAAAGAAAACAAGGGAAAGCAATCAACTGTCAAATGACACAAGATTTAATGTGGATCACCACATTGCATGATCTATATCCACGAGAGAATAATGCAGAGCTTAATTTAGTGATTATTTACTCTCGATTTGAGTCGATTTTTTAGATGAGATCGGCTCAAATCTTAGAAAAAATTGAGTTATATTTTAAAAAGGTAGAGAAAGTGGGGCCACTTGAATTATGGGCTCATAAAAATCTCAGATCTATACAAATCCAGTCTTTTTCTAAGTCCACTGGCAGTGCCAACTCCAAATCTATATTTTGACCTAAAAAATGCTTCTAAATTTCATTAAATCTAATAATAAACTAATTTGCAGAAAAAATAAAATAAAGCGGAGAATTAAATGAAGAACAAGAAACTAAAACTTGGAGTTTCGGGCTTGGATCAGGCCGCTTTTCTTATTTGCACCACCATCTCTTTTTTTGGATGCATTTGCCTGCTGGAATTGGTAGATCTGAGGTTCTTTGACCTATATCTAGGGTTCCTAAGGCATGGAGAAAAGCTGCCTTGCTGGAATTGGTAGATCTAAGGTTCTTTGACCTAGATCTAGGGTTCCTAAGGCACATCCTAAGTCATAGGGAAAAGGTTCCTTGCTGGAATTAGTAGATCTTAGGTCAAAACATAAGGAAAAGCCGCCTTGCTGAAATTAGTAGATCTAATAATCTTTGACCTAGATATGGGGTTCCTAAGGTATTGGTAGATCTAAATTTCTTTGACCTAGATCTATGGTTCGTAAGACATGGAAAAAAACTGCTTTGCCTTATCTAATTAAATAAAACACCTTTACTGTGTCATAAAATACCTTTACTACATCATCAAATGCTTTTATTGCATCATCAAGCCATGTTTAGACATGTCGGCCCTCGTTACGGCCCGTCCCTTGGCCCGATACTTGGGTCTCATACGAACTAAATTGTCATTTGTTAGATATTTTTATCCGTATATCCGATTCAGATGATTCTTAGAGCGTTGAAAAGATCTCGAGCTTTATTTCAAGTTGATATAGGATTTGGGTAGTTTTGGAGAAATTATATTGGGTCTAGGTTGTCTATAGTCTACTAGAGTTTGTGTAGTCCTTTAAGTTCAGAATCGAAGTTTTTAGAAATTCCCTTAGCCAAAATTTTTAAGGCGGTGTCTACAATGATTAAATGGAGATTAAAAAGTGAAACAAGGCCAAACATAAATAAATAAATCCAAGCAAGGGGTTTTTTTATCTCTAAAAAGATTGTCTTACAGTATAGCTAGCAAAACCTAATTTAATAGGTTCTTCTTTCTCACTTCTCACATTAAAACAAAGTATACAATAACCCACAAGAGAAGTCACTCTTTTTAATCTCTCTCTCTCTCTCTCTCTTTAGACAAAAGGGTTTCAATCCCTTTTATCAATAAAGAGAACCGATACATCGAAACCATTGAATTAATACTCAATCCAATGGCTCAAAATACTAGAGAAAAAAGTGAAAAAGCTAACATACATATGCGCCAAAGTGGCACACATGTGATTTGGCTTCACACAAATATAACGACATAGAACAAATATTAATTTAACATCGATATAATGGAGATTACTTTGATCATGAAGCGGGTATTAACATAACCATAGAATTGTGAGTGTATAGAAACCAAATCTCTTGCATTTGGAGTACAATAGTGACAAAAACAAGACAATACACCGTAAAATTGTACAATACACTTGGAATTCAACTTGTGAAATAAAATTACAGTATGGTCATTCTGACTACAGTGCACGATTGACTTCAAAATATATTCAAATTAGAGGATACAACTCAATTAGGGTATCAACAAACTACACATGCACAAGGTACTTTTGAAAATTTTGCACCACTCAAAATTACAAGACAAAAGTATTCATTAATACACTTCATAAAACTCAACACGACATTATCTCTAACATAATAACATATATATGCTCAAGTGTGCCTAGTTTACGGCCTTTAGTCATGGTTATGTACCATTGGGTGACATGTGATGGCATAGCTCAAAATCTAACCAATTTCATCATCTCAAAAGTGGGATACCAAGCATTTATTAATATACAGTTAAAACATTGAAGGATTTGCAGAAATCTAAATATTAAATCAAGTGAAAAAATCGTACGAGAAAATGAGGCTCTTAAAACACAAAACCAGTTCAATTAAGTTTACAAATCGTGGTATCCTCTTGTAAAAACAACAATTCAAATAATTAAAATAAAGATCTAATTAACTGATGTGATCATGAAAATCTCAAAAAAATATTAGGCAAAATTTCTCAAAAAATGAAAGAGAAAAACTCATGAAAACTGGATCAAAATATACATGGATGATGCCTTCAACTATGAGGATCAAGAGGGATCAAAATAGATTTAAAATCTCAACGATCTAATCAATAAAGGATGAAGATAACTTGTTGCAATTAAGGATTTACAACAAGAAGAAACAAAGAATCAAATCAAATGGAAGAGATCTTACTCAATTGTTGAAGGCTTAAGACTAGATCATCTATGGCTTCAATTTGAGTTTTGGATTACTATTAATGGAGTAGTGAATGAGCTTCATTAGAGTTTTCTCTCACCTTAACTTGAAGGCAACTTTTACGAGAAGAAAGGAAGAACAGCAGTGGCTTGGGCACGCACTTTATGAGAGAGAGTGAATGGCATGCCACAATAGAGAGAAAGAGTGAATGTGAATTCATGCGTGAATTGAAGGCTCAAGGGGGGTATTTATAGGCTTCTAACCCTTAAGTATAGAGATGTTTCTAAATTGATGAATGTTGGTCTTTTATGTCATCATCCAGTGGCTACAAGAAGTGGCTTGATCATTTCCCACCATCTTCTATCATGTCATCAAGATGTGTGGTATGAATTTGAACACTTTTATCCTCTTTTAATTTATTCTAATTTCCCTTGTTATCAAAATACCCATCTTCTTATATTTAATTAAACCAAAATCAAGATAGAGGGTATACTTTTATGGTAATTTGTCAAAATTCAGGTAAAAAATAAATATTAAAATTTCCCTTCATTTTATAAAGCATGTAGGGCTGAAGAAATCATGCTCTATAAGCTAGGTGGTTAATTGCATATTTCCCATATACCCCTAGGGTAAGGCTTGTAATTACAAATCATACACCCCTGCTACTAACCTCCACACATGTGCACAAACATATTGCTGCAAGCTTTAAACATGTTCTAATATCATTTTTCCAAACGCACAATATTTCATAAAATACCAAAAATCAATGCCCTTCACTTAAACAATCAAACTGTAAAAGGACATGGGGGTCCCCTAGGCAAGTTGACGTCACCCCACATTATCCTCCATGTGGGGTGACGTTCCCCCTAGGCCTCTACTTGGATACTCATTGGCTATTTAGGTTGTCTTCTGTGGGTCCAAGGGATTGACCTTATTTGTTATTTTTTATAAAAAAATCTGAAAATGCATTTTTCATGCTCAAAAAATCTGGAAAATTTCAAAAAATCCAAAAAACTCATTTTAGTCATTTTCCATCAAAATAAATTATTTTAACATTTTAAAAATAATTATAATATAAATTAGGATCTTTAGAGTCGAATTAAGAATCAGAGCACTTACTTTGCTAGACCTAGAATCCAAAGCCACATTTTCGGTATGACCCAACAAATTCATAACCCACAATGTATAATTAAGGGCTTATAAACTTAGCCTAACCAAAGAGTGACCCTAAATCCCCAAGTATAAGTGGATTTTAGGTGCACCCCTTAGATGACATGTACACATATGGTGCAAGGGTTCCTCTATTGGCACATGTGCATACCTCTCACCAGTAGATCCCTAGACGAGCAGCTTCCCATGCATTATGACTGTTTACGTACATGTTGCGAGAAAATATTAAGAGCTAAGGATTTGGGCCAATGCCATCTATTAGCCCTAACATTTTCGTACATGGCTAGTTTTTCATTGAGCTCATATCACATAAACACATAAATGATATTGCCCTGGTCCATCACAAAGTCATGAAGCACAATCATAGCAGTCAACTTTGACTAAAAGGTAATCCTCAACCCTCTCAATATCTCTCATGCATATATATCATCCTCATGACTCACTCGGGGTTCCATGATTCTTCGTTCCAGTGCAACGAGATGGCAAAAAACCATATTGAAAATGTGGTTTTTTAGTGAAAGATGGCAATGTAGATCAAGTACAATATATGTTGTTTAAAAATTTTCAGCAACTGTACCCAGAGTCTACTTAGATATGCCACTTACAATTTTAAATTATAAAATAAACCTATTACAATCTAAGATTCGCACTTGCTACTGCTTAACAAACTTTTCTTATTCATATAAATCACAAAACTGCAACAATAGATGAATAAAAAATAATGAGAAGCCTATCCAAGAAGAAAGCTTATCTAAGATCACCTCCAAATGACTTTGGTACATCCCACTCCACATCACCTAGCACGATGACGCACAGATCTTGATCCCTAGTGAATCCCCTTAAAATAGGAAGCTTTAAAGGTATACCTAAAACTAAATGGGGAAAGCGAGATCATAACCCAGCAAGTCACACCTAAACACCATGAAGCTTATGCATCAAGTCAAGTTTTAGGCTAGTGTTAGGTTGGCCATTCCACCCAAGGCTTTCTTAGGTGGGGCATGCGACCTTAGAGGGCTACAGAGAGAAAAATAAGAGAGAGGAGAGGGGGCACATACACACGCACACACAAAGAGAGAGGGGGGGGGGGGGGGGGGGGGGGAAGTCATCTGATCTGTTCAATTGAGGGGGTAGGTCCCATAATGGTGTCCACACTAGGGTTTGCCATCTTATTTGATATTCAATTTGGATTGTTGATCCTTGGCGATTCGTGAGGCAAAAAAACACTTACCATCAACTCTTCATTCCTAAATCATGATAAGGGAAAGGATCTAGAGCCCTTATCCCTTAGTTTCTTTGACCCATTCTCATTTGATCCAAAGGATAAGGTGTGTATCCAAAAACTTTGGTTTATATTCAACGTAAATCATCTAAAGGCTCTAGATATTATAAAATATTTATCCAAGCTTTCCTAACTTTTTCAAACTTCTTTTAAATAAAAACCAAGATTTATCTTAATTAACCGAGGAGAAAAAGTAAGGCAAACGAGGGACGCATGAGCCTATGGAGACCTAGTGGCCCCATGTCCTACACATACCTTAAATTACTTGTTAGTATTTTTAAAATATATACAGATTTTTAAATGCTATAACATGTACTTATTTTGAATAAAAATTCATGATATAAAATGCAATATATAAAGCACTTCAAAATCTATTTTTGTTAACTCATAGATTTTTCTAAAATATAATATAATATTGTTAACAAAAAAACTAGATCTATTTGGTCGATAATATGTGAAAATAGTAAGGCACCAACTATACTAGTTCCCGTAGTCCACAGTCTATCTTACCAAACCAACCCAACATAACTCATTACTCATATTTAACCACAAGGGCTCATGCTTGGTCCATCAAACTTCACCAATAAATAGAAGGAAACTAGTGTGTGGATTACATACTCCCCAAAGGACAAGTGATGTCTCACATAGACACATGCACACGTGCATACTATCAGTGTATGGGACCACTCTTCAGCATATATACACGTAATACTATAATGGATATCTTCCCATAGATGTGGCTATAATGTGAACATGTCATGCAATGATTATGATGAGGAATTAGGCCCTTTCCTCTTAAGCCACCAAGGATAATAGGATACTGGCTACCTCCTGGCTAATCTGCCACTGGCAACTCTCCGACCTCACAAAGGATTATTCTACAAATTATTCATAGTTGTGACTTATGCCCAGGGCTAAAGGTTTAAGACTCAGCTCCCATGCCTAGACTATCTAACCCCTGTTAGTCAACAGGCATTAAGAAGCATACTTCTCTAGTCCCATATGGACCGATCTCCTGTTGGAGTATAATACCACAATAATTATAAGTTTTTACATGCTCTCAACGCCTTTAAAGGCCACATACCATGTTCTTATCTACCGTTAGAGAAATAGATTTCTCAGCAATAGTATAAGTTGTAAATCTCTTGGCTAGAGTTGAAAATAATAATCAACGTAGTGTTTTAAAGTGACCATAAGCTCAAACTTTTTAAAACATAGAGACACATACCCATACCTTATTTTGATAGACTTAGATGCATAAGAAGCTCTACATGTCGTCAACATATTAAATGCCCAAACCTTAGATTATCAAGATGCAATAGATTTTCTTAATGATTAGACTTTTAGGATTCAATGAAGTCATGTGAAGCACTATTAGTCTCTCTGATTTTCACATGCAAAGAAGATCTACAAAACAAAATACCATATTGATTTGCTTGCTATGAAAACTTGAAATCGAACTTTGGTTAAAGAAACCTTTGAAGATCTAAACTTTGATAAAGATGTTTGAAGAACAATTTCGAAAGGGAGTGAAGAAGATGATGCTCTTCTCCAACTCCAACAATGTGAGAGAAATCAAAGTGAGAGTTCAGCCTCCTCCTTCCCCAAAATAACAGAGGATTATATAATTCCTCAACAGACAAAAATCACTCATGGACATCTATTGGCCTTCATAGAGGTGGATTGTTTCTTATTAGCATGCAAGGATGTGAACAATCATTGGGAACCACGAGTGGGTTGTACAAGTATCCAAAACATCTTAAAAATGACATTTTTGTTTCAACATCAAATAACATTGTGCTCATTTGATACATTTAATAAGCTTTAAATTATAACATTTGTTTTGCAATAAGTTTATCCATACAAATTTGAAATGAACGTGGTTGTAGCGAAATGCAACGCACTAACAACTTTCCTTTTACCGTTTTATATATGCTTTGTTATCTCATTCTTCTCTGTTTTTTCTCACTTATCTTGATTATATTAGCTTTAAGCATTCGCTACTAGCTAGGGCCTTCAACAACATAAGCCCTAACAAAGAGAACATACCTCTTTTTCTTGGTACCATATAATCGAGTCTCTTTTTTTATGCATGGATAAGTCATTAGCTCTTTCAAGGATATATTTCAACCTCGTTCTTAACGATATTCCTGTGATATTTTTTAGGATAGAGGAAACTTGCCTGGAAGGCCTCACATTCATTCCATTTGCGATTATCACTTTAGCATCTATAGGTCATGTACCTATGCAAGAAGCTGCTTTATATCCTTTATTTTGAAGTTTAGACAATGGCAAACTAATAAATTTTTCTTTTTGGTGTCCTTTGTCTTATTTTCTAAGATTCTGGTAAAGGTTTTTTCATGTAGGCATCCCCAAGTAAAAGTCATGAGAGAAGGCCACTTTAGTCATGAAAGATGTGCTTTTAAAAATTATAGTCATCTTTCTCTGGTGGTACCCAAATATCATATATGTGGAGGAAGCCCGAGCCTGACTTGTCGAGGGATTGACACTAGGGTTAACTGAAGGCTTTGCCACCATAGGATTTATGATGATAAAAGTTTGAACATGCATTAGTAATGTAGACACCCCAATCTCAATTGACAGAATTGTAGGAAACCATAGAACTCCGGGATATCCACTGTGAGCCCTAAATCAAGAACACTAGAGTATAGTATCCCTGAACCTCAGTAAGAAACCCTAAACAGTAAGAAATTAGCCTACAGAAGTTTAGAATCTAGATGAGGCTCTCCAAGATAGTTCTCAAGGCCTCCAGGGTTCAACTACCCCATTGACAAGGCCAACTCTGCTGGTGGGGCCATTGAGCACACAGCTAGTTAGATGCCTCGACTCGCCCTAGGGACAGGGTGACCTGATGGCATGGCTCAGTGTAACAATCCTGAAATTTCAAAAAAAAAAAAAAAAAAAAAAAAAAAAAAAAAAGAAAAAAAAAAAGAAAGAGAAAAGATGCTTTTAAATAGGTGATGGTCTGTTTGAGTATGATGGTCCTTGGGGACCATCACTATTTTCAAAAATTTTTACTTGGTTTAACTTTTGCTTGCTGCTTTTGCTTGCCTGCTTTTGCTTGCTTGCTTTTGCTTGCTGCTTGCAGCTGGCCACGTCCTTTAGCGGACATGGTTTTCGCATGTTAAAAGCAGACGCTTAACGCGACACCTCAGGTATGAGGTAGAGCGTAATAAAATATTATAATAATACGTTATAATAATTTAAATAGGGGAGGTGAGCACTCCCACCCTAGAAAATTTTGAGATCCTCTCTCTCTGGTCGAAACACAGTGAACTCCTCTCTCGAACCGAATTTTTTATCAGAAGCTCCCTCTCAAACATTTGTGGGTAAGTGACATCGTCTTCCTGAAAATAGTCTATTTTTAATAAATAGTGATATTTCCGTCCAGGATCTTTATTTTATAAATTTTATGTGTAAGTGACCCCATTGTCTAGAAAAATAATCCATTCTTTTTAAAAAAAATGAAATGAAATAATTATTTCTGCTTATTATCATGAATTTTAGGCGCGATAAATTTTATGCGCACGTGACCTCATTATCTTGAAAAATAATATTTTTAATAAAAATTGTGATATTTTATCTATGTTAGAAATTTTGAATGCTGTAAATTAGAAAAATAAATTTATTTATTTTTCTTGTTTATTGTTAGAAATAAATGTGATATTTTTGCTTTTAGTAAAATTGTGATATTTCTTTCTACTGTTTTGAATATTCAGACATTGTAAAATTCATGTGCAAATGACTGCCTTATTATTTTTTAAAAAAATTGACATTTTTGCAATTGATTATAGTATTGCTGTGAAATGTTTATTTGTGAACTGATATCCCATAAATTGTGATAATTCCGTATTCTTGAATTTCTATAAGAGTTTTTCTATACATATTAAATTGGCAATTATGCTAGAACGTCTTTACGAACTGCTACCCTTCTAAATTTGAGCCCAAAATATTTGATTGGTTATTTTAGAAATGTTATTGAAAGTGACTGTTATTAATGGTTTCAGTGAAATTCATATTAATGATTTCAGTGATATATTGAGTACATGATATTGCTGCTTTCGAATGTTTAAAGAGATTTAGAAATAATTTAAGTATGCAAGTGGACTCATCCGGTTCGCCGGTGAGGTATAAGTGGACCTATCTAGGACACCGGTAGGGATTAAGTGGACTCATCCGGTACGCCGGTGAGGTATAAGTGGACCTGCAGGGATTAAGTGGACCTATCTGGGACGCCGATAGGGATTAAGTGGACCCATCAGGACACTGATGGGGTATATAGGTGACCTACTTGGGACGTCAGTAGGGTATTTTGTAAAATCCTTTGAATTATGTACTGCCGTTAAAAGTGTTATAAGCAATGGTTTAAAAAACGGATCAGTGACCCGGATCGGGCTTCCAAAAAACCGATCCGGATCGACGAATCGACGATCCGGATCGGGAATCGGGTGAATCGGTCAGAATAAAGCTTAAAAAAAATTCGAAAAAATTATTAAAATTCATTATAAATATTATTTTTTAGGAATTCAATAAAAAATGAGGGTACTCCATTAAGAATTTTCATGTTTTTGAATGAATATGCGAATATTGATATGTTCTTTCCCTGCATGAACCGCCGTTCAGCATTTAATTTACAGTATTTCGTGCTCATCCCTACACTGTTGCTGTTGGGACTCGATATGTGAATAATATGGCTGGGATAGGGTGACCTCAGAATCATCATCTCTCTCATTTTCTCTTTGAATAATATGGATCAAAAAAAAAAATAACAAATTTTCAAAACAATCGATCATGGATTAAAAAAAAATCACAAATTTTCAAAAAATTCTATCATGGATTACAAAAAAAAATTTGATCATGGATTAAAAAAAAAAAATCACGAATTTTCAAAAAATTCAATCATGGATTACATAAAATTCGATCATGGATTACATAAAATTCGATCATGGATTACAAAAAAAAACAAACAAAAAAAAACAAAAAATTCAATCGTGGATTACAAAAAAAGAAAAAAACAGTTCGATCATGGATTACAAAAAATTCAATCATGGATTACAAAAAACTCTATCATGGGTTACAAAAAAAGCAAAAAACAAAAAATTCAATCATGGATTACAAAAAAAAAAACAAACATTTTGATCATGGATTACAAAAAAAAAACAAACATTTCGATCATGTATTACAAAACATTCGATCATGGATTACAAAAAATTCTATCATGGGTTACAAAAAAAAACAAAAAAACAAAAAAAGCGATCATGGATTACAAGAAAAGAAAACAAACATTTCGATCATGGATTACAAAAAATTCTATTATGGGTTACAAAAAACCAAAAAATTCGATCATGGATTACAAAAAAACAAAAACAATTCGATCATGGATTACAAAAAAATCGATCAAGTATTACAAAAAAATCTATCATGGATTACAACAAAAAAAAAAAAAAAAAAATCCGTACGAACTCGCCGATTCATTGTTCGGACTCGCCGATTCCGTACAGTGAATCGGCGAGTCACTATGCGGAATCATCCGGTTCTCTCTAGAATCGGACGATTTCCGATTTTCCAACCGATCCGGTCCCTTTTCGCGAATTCCGAGTCGAACCGGGCGAGTCCGATTCGACTCGACGTTTTTTAAAACGCTGGTTATAAGCATTTCAATTACTCGGATTATACTTAATTATGCATTTATTGAAAGTGAAACTGTTGATGCATTTCTGTTAATAGATCTCATTTTGGAAAATATTGATATCTTTCAATCATAATTATTTTTAGAATTATGATGATCACTTACTGAGTAGTTAAACTCATCAAACTATGGTCAACACTTTTTCAGGATAACTGCGGATTCATTTTGAGTGCTAGTCAAGATCAACCTTGGAAGATACTGTTGTTGTGCTAGCTTTCTTTATTTACTTTGTAAGACCTCGCCACTGTAAATTTGTCCTATCAATAGATGTATATATGTTTTGTCTGTCACATCTCAGGAATAACAGTATTGTAAATTCTTGGGGCGTGACAATTATGGTATCAGAGCAATAGGTTTAAGATCCTTAGAAAATTTAAAAAGAATGTACTTAAAAATCACATTTATTGTGTGTACAGACCGGGATAAAGTCAGGATCCAGAGTAGCTGAAGCCAATATGGAAGGAATTCACAAAGCCTTGGAAAATATGGTTGCTCTAATGCAACATCAAATGGAAAACAACAATCCACCCAGGCAGTCAGTTACAGGAAATGGTAGGAGCAATATCGAACAATTTAAGAAATTAAACCCACCTTCTTTTAAAGGTGATGTAAACCCACTGGAAGCCGAGGGATGGATTATGCAATTGGAAAAAATATTCGAGGTTATGGAATGTCCTGATGATAGGAAGGTGGCCTTGGCAGTTTTTATGTTAGAAGGTGAGGCACAACACTGGTGGCGAATGGCAAAAGGAGTACTGGTCAAAGAAAATAAAACCTTGACTTGGGAAGTATTTCTAGAGGCATTTAATGAAAAATATTTCCCAGATTTTATTCGAGACCAAAAAGAAATGGAATTTCTAGAATTAATCCAAGGAAATAAGACAGTAGCACAGTACGAGGCCAAGTTTACTGAATTGGCCAGGTTTGCACCACATATGATTAACAATGCAGCAAGAAAGGTGAAGAAATTTGAAAGGGGTCTCAGGCCAGCTATTAGAAGCATAATATCAGTCTTGAAATTAAGAACTTATGCTGAAATAGTGGATCGTGCCCAAATTGTCGAAAAAGATTTTGAAGATTACCAAAAGACGAAAAATCAGAACAGTCATGTTAGACCTACATCATCTAATCGACAACAGTTTGAAAGGTCAAACAAGAAGCCAAGGCCCTCGCCATTTCAAAACCCAATAGAACCATGTAGAAAATGTGGGAAAAATCATGGATCAAACCCTTGTTATTGGAATACCGGAGCCTGTTTTAAATGTGGAAATTGGGACACCAGATTAAACAATGTCCTAGCTTACAGACACAACAGCTTCCAAAGCAGGGAGAGATAGCTCCGAAGCCTCAGATGAAGGGAAGAGTATTTGCGATTACCGAGCAAGACGCTCAGGCCTCAAAATCAGTGATCCAAGGTACTCTTACTATCTTCCAAAAAGTAGCTCATGTTTTGATTGATCCTGGATCTACTCATTCATTTGTGTCACAACACTTTGCATGCCACTTAAAGGTAGAACCAGAACAATTAGAATACATTCTAGAGGTAGCCACACCGATGGGAGATTCAATTAACACCAATATAATGTACAAATCATGTGTAATAAAGATAAAAGAAAAGGAACTGTTGGTTGATTTAATACTCCTGGAAATTCAAGATTTTGATGTAATCTTAGGCATGGATTGGCTCTCTGCATACCATGCAAGTATTGATTGTTATAAGAAAATTGTTATCTTTAGTATTCCGAATCAACCAGTATTTTACTTCAATGGTATCAAAGAAGACTCCCCATCATATTTAATCTCTTGTATTCGAGCTAATCGCCTCCTTCAAAAAGGGTGTCAAGGCTTTCTTGCCTATATCAAAGAAGATAGGAAGGAAGAAATAAATTTGGATACCACTCCGGTTATCCGAGAATTTCCCGACGTTTTTCCTGAAGAATTGCCAGGATTACCGCCTGACAGGGAAATTGAATTCTCCATTGAATTATTGCCAAACGTAGCACCAATTTCTAAGGCACCTTACAGAATGGCTCCTGCAGAACTTAAATAACTGAAACAACAATTGGAAGAATTATTAGATAAAGGTTTTATCAGGCCCACTGTGTCACTTTGGGGTGCTCCAATACTGTTTGTCAAAAAGAGAGATGGGACTATGAGATTGTGTATTGATTATAGACAGTTGAACCAAGTGACAGTGAAAAATAAGTATCCATTACCTAGAATTGATGATTTATTTGATCAATTACAAGGATCACAAGTGTTTTAAAAAATTGATCTTAGATCTGGATACCATCAGCTTAAGATTAAAAGTGAAGATATACTCAAGACAGCTTTCAAAACAAGGTATGGCCATTATGAATTTTTAGTTATGCCTTTTGGATTAACTAATGCACCGGCTGCATTTATGGATTTGATGAATCGAATCTTTAGGCCCTTTTTGGATAAATTTATTATGGTATTCATCGATGATATTTTAATTTACTCCAAGAATCAGAAGGAACATGAGCAACATGTAAGAATGGTATTGCAAATATTAAGAGAAAAGAAATTGTATGCCAAACTTAGTAAATGTGAATTTTGGCTTGAACAAGTGACATTTTTAGGACATGTCATATCAAAAGAAGGTCAATCAGTTGATCCTTCAAAGGTTGAAGCCGTTGTTAATTGGAAACAACCAAGTAATGTGACTGAAGTTCGAAGCTTTTTGGGATTGGCACGATATTACAGAAAATTTGTAGAAAGATTTTCTCGAATCGCAATCCCATTGACTCGATTGACACAGAAAAATGTCAAATTTGAGTGGACAAGTGAATGTGAGGAGAGTTTTCAAGAACTAAAAGTTCGATTAACTTCAGCACCTATTTTAAATATTCCTGAGGGGAGTGGGGGATTTGTGATTTATAGTGATGCTTCACATAAAGGTTTGGACTGTGTCTTAATGCAATATGGGAAAGTAGTGGCATATGCATCCAGACAGTTGAAAGAATATGAGAAAAAATATCCAATTCATGATTTGGAGCTAGCTGCAATAGTATTCGCTTTAAAAATATCGAGGCATTATCTATATGGTGAGCAATTCGTAATATACACGGATCATAAGAGTTTGAAATACCTTTTCTCTCAGAAGGATTTAAATATGCGGCAGATAAGATGGATGGATTTCTTAAAAGATTATGATTGTACAATCCATTATCATTCAGGAAAAGCTAACGTTGTGGCCGACGCTCTAAGTAGAAAATCTACGGGAGTCTTAGCTCATCTAATGATCCAAGAAATGCGATTGTTAGAGGAAATAGTGGATTGGCATCCAACTCCGTCCATTAATGGTGTGGTAAGTATGATTGCCAATATTAAGGCGGAACCCCAATTAATCCAACAGATTCGATTGGCACAAAAGAAAGACCTTCAGCTTATAACAATTATAGAAAAGGTGAAGTAAGGAAAGAGAGATGAATTCTCTATATGTAGTGAGGATTTGTTAAGATTCAAAAGTCGGGTTTGTGTCCCGAATGATGAGAGTGTAAAGAAAGCTATCTTAGAAGAAGCACATCATTCTCGTTATACGATACATCCCGGAAGTATTAAAATGTATCAGGACCTGAAGAAAATTTTTTGGTGGAATAATATGAAAAAAGAGGTAGCATTATTTGTGTCTAAATGTCTAACATGCCAGCAAGTAAAAGCTGAACATCAAAGGCCCGCTGGGTTGTTGCAGCCTTTACCGGTGCCAGAATGGAAATGGAAGCACATCTCTATGGATTTTGTCTCTGGCTTGCCTAGAACAAATTCAGGACATGATAGCATTTGGGTCATTGTGGACCGGTTAACCAAAGCTGCCCACTTTCTACCGATTTGCACGACGTACACTTTGGATCGACTGGCTCAGCTATGCATTAAGGAAATAGTGCGGTTGCATGGAGTTCCTGTCAGTATTGTATCGGACAGGGATACTCAGTTTACTTCTAAATTTTAGGCTAGACTACAGTCAGCTATGGGGACGAGACTCACCTTTAGTACTGCCTTTCACCCCCAAACTGATGGACAACCGGAGAGGACCATCCAAACCTTGGAAGATATGCTGAGGGCCTGTGTTATTGACCTTACCGGAAGCTGGGATGACCATTTACCCCTGATTGAGTTTGCTTATAATAATAGCTTCCAAGCCAGTATTCAGATGGCACCATATGAAGCCCTGTATGGAAGGAAATGTAGGTCACCCATATGTTGGGACGAGGTTGGTGAAAGAAAGCTTTTGGGGCCCGAAATTGTCCAAATAACCATAGATAAAATAACATTAATTCGTGAAAAGCTCAGGACAGCTCAGTGTCGGCAAAAGAGTTATGCCGATAACCGAATGAGAGATCTTGAATTTGAGAAAGGTGATCGAGTTTTCCTAAAATTCTCACCAATAAAGGGTATTATGAGATTCGACACGAAAGGAAAGTTGAGCCCACGTTACATCGGACCATTTGAAATCTTGGAAAGAATCGGAGGTGTCGCTTATAGACTTGCCTTACCACCCGAATTGGCAAATGTCCATAATGTCTTTCATGTATCTTCACTACGAAAATATCAGCCCGACCCATCCCATATCTTAAAATATGAACCTTTACCGATCAGGAAGGGCCTATCCTTCATTGAGCAACCAACTTTGATACTGGATAGAAGGGTGTAAGTGTTGCGTAACAAGGAGATTCCTTTGGTCCGTGTATTATGGCAGTACCATTCAAGAGAAGAGTCGATTTGGGAATGAGAAGACGAAATCAGAGAAAAATACCCCTATCTTTTCCAGTAATCAGGTACACAAATTTAGAGGACTAAATTTCTTTAAGGGGGGAAGAATGTAACAATCCTAAAATTTCAAAAAAAAAAAAAAAAAAAGAAAATATGCTTTTAAATAGGTGATGGTCTGTTTGAGTATGATGGTCCTTGGGGACCATCACTATTTTCAAAAAGTTTTACTTGGTTTAACTTTTGCTTGCCTGCTTTTGCTTGCTTGCTTTTGCTTGCTTGCTTTTTCTTGCTGCTTGCAGCTGGCAACGTCCTTTAGCGGACGTGGTTTTCGCATGTTAAAAGCAGACGCTTAACGCGACACCTCGGGTATGAGGTAGAGCGTAATAAAATATTATAATAATACGTTATAAGAATTTAAATAAGGGAGATGAGCACTCCCACCCTAGAAAATTTTGAGATCCCTCTCTCTCTGGTCGAAACAAAGTGAACTCCTCTCTCGAACCGAATTTTTATCGGAAGCTCCCTCTCAAACATTTGTGGGTAAGTGACATCGTCTTTCTGAAAAATAGTCTATTTTTAATAAATAGTGATATTTCCGTCCAGGATCTTTATTTTATAAATTTTATGTGTAAGTGACCCCATTGTCTCAAAAAATAATCCATTCTTTTTAAAAAAATGAAATGAAATAATTATTTCTGCTTATTATCATGAATTTTAGGCGCGATAAATTTTATGCGTACGTGACCTCATTATCTTGAAAAATAATCTTTTTAATAAAAATTGTGATAATTTATCTATGTTAAAAATTTTGAATGCTGTAAATTAGAAAAATAAATTTATTTATTTTTCTTGTTTATTGTTAGAAATAAATGTGATATTTCTGCTTTTAGTAAAATTGTAATATTTTTTTCTACTGTTTTGAATATTTAAACATTGTAAAATTCATGTGCAAATGACTGCCTTATTATTTAAAAAAAAAATTGACATTTTTGCAATTGATTATAGTATTGTTGTGAAATGTTTATTTGTGAATTGATATCCCATAAATTGTGATAATTCCGTATTCTTGAATTATTATAAGAGTTTTTCTATACATATTAAATTGGCAATTATACTAGAACGTCTTTACGAACTGCTACCCTTCTAAATTTGAGCCCAAAATATTTGATTTGTTAGTTTAGAAATGTTATTGAAAGTGACTGTTATTAATGGTTTTAGTGAAATTCATATTAATGATTTCAGTGATATATTGAGTACATGATATTGCTGCTTTCGAATGTTTAAAGAGATTTAGAAATAATTTAAGTATGCAAGTGGACTCATCCGGTTCGCCGGTGAGGTATAAGTGGACCTATCTGGGATGCCGGTAGGGATTAAGTGGACTCATCCGGTACGCCGGTGAGGTATAAGTGGACTTGTAGGGATTAAGTGGACCTATCTGGGACGCCGATAGGGATTAAGTGGACCCATCAGGACGCTGATGGGGTATATAGGTGACCTACTTGGGACGCCAGTAGGGTATTTTGTGAAATCCTTTGAATTATGTACTGCCGTTAAAAGTGTTATAAGCATTTCAATTACTCGGATTATACTTAATTATGCATTTATTGAAAGTGAAACTGTTGATGCATTTCTGTTAATAGATCTCATTTTGGAAAATATTGATATCTTTCAATCATAATTATTTTTAGAATTATGATGATCACTTACTGAGTAGCCAAACTCATCAAACTATGGTAAACACTTTTTCAGGATAACTGTGGATTCATTTTGAGTGCTAGTCAAGATCAACCTTGGAAGATACTGTTGTTGTGCTAGCTTTCTTTATTTACTTTGTAAGACCTCGCCACTGTAAATTTGTCCTATCAATAGATGTATATATGTTTTGTCTGCCACATCTCAGGAATAACAGTATTGTAAATTCTTGGGACGTGACACTCTGGGTTCAATATGGACCCAAGACCTGAGACCGCTCTCTCGTGAACCGTATCGGAAGGACACGGGCAAGATTACCAACCGGTGATAGAGGAATTAAGGTGTGAGGTGGGACTTACATCACCTGGGTCTGTGATTCACTCGGGCTAACTCACGTGGGTGCCCTCTTAGATCATGTTGGAATGCTCCCCGGACTTATGACCAGTTCGAAATCGCCTTTTTTAGCCTATCTCTCTTTTCCTGCAATCACACACACACACACATTAAAATACAAGACAAGTGGGTCTGAAGACCCCACCTTATCATAGGGTGGGTGCACACATGCATGTGTACTTAAAGGAAAGCATAAAATAACATGATCAAGCTCGTATCAATTTGACAGCCTTCCAACGTCTCCTTGATAAAGGATTATCAATACATATTTTTACAATACAGGGGTTAGATAGAGAAAATGCATTAGAAGAAAGAGAAAGGGAAAGAAGAAAATATAAAGAGGAAAAGAGGGAGGAAAATACACAGACGGCGGCTTACTGTCATCTACAAAGAGGAAAGAGAGAGAAAGAACACAGGCGGTGACTTACTGTCGTCTGTGAAGAGGGAAGAGAGAGAAGGAATGCAGATGGAGACTTACCTACCGTCTGTGAAAGGAGAGAAAGGAAAAGAAGAGGGGAAGGGGGAGGGGATACAAAGACAGCAATGAGGCCCACCAAAAAGGGTAAGCCCACGTCACTACCCCTGTAAGAGGAGAGAGAGCAAGAGATTATCGAGAAAAAAGGAAAGAAGAAGAGTGGAGAAGAAGAAAAGAACGGGAGCAAAAAGAGGACACAGACGGTGGCCTGGCTACCGTATGTGAAGAGGAGAAAGAGAGAGAGAACACAAACGACGGCCTGCCATCTATGAAGAAGGGAGAGAGACACACAGAGAGAGAGAGAGAACATAGACGATGGCTTGCCTGCCGTCTGTGGAGAAAGGAGAGAGAGAATGACGGCGGCTTACCTATCATTTGTGAAGAAGGGAGAGAGAGAATACAGAAAATGCCTTGCCTACCGTCTGTGAAGAAGGGAGAGAGAGAAAGAACACAGATGGTAGCTTAACTGCCGTCTGTAAGGGAGAGAGAAAAAGAACATAGACAACGGCTTGCCTGCCATCTATGGAGAAGTGAGAGAGAAAGAGAGAACACAGACGGCGGCTTGCCTGCTGTCTGTGGAGCAGGGATAAAGAGAGAATACAGACGGCGGCTTGCCTATTGTCTGTGGAGAAGGGAGAGAGAGAGAGAACACAGACGGCGGCTTGCCTACCATCTGTGAAAAGAGAGAAAAGAGAGAGAGAAAGAAGAAGAGAGAATACAAGAACGGCAATGAAGCCCACCAAAAAGGATAGGCCCACGTCATTGGCCCTGTGAGAGAAGAGAGACAAAGAGATCACAGGAACCCCGACGAGGCCCGCCCAAAAGGGTAGGCCAACATAAGTACCCCTATGCAGAGGGAGAGATAGAGAGAGAAAGAGAGGAGAGAGAAAAAGAAGAGACAGAGACACAGACGACAGCTCGTTGTCATCGGTGAAGAGAGAGAAAGAGAGAATTGACATAGGCGACGGCTGGCGCTGCCGTTTATGTCAAAGAAAGAGAAAGAGAGGAAATGAAGATATACAGACGACAGCTTTCTGCCGTTGCTGACGAGAAAGAGAGAGAGACAATATTGACACAGGCGGTGACTGACACTATCATTTGTGTTAGAGAGAGAGAGAATGAGAGAGAAAGAAAGAAGAGAGAGAGGAGGAAGAAAGAAGAGAGAGAAAGAAGAGAGAAGAGAGAGAAGAGGAGAGAGAAGAGAAAGAAGAGAGAGAGAATAGAGAGAAAGTTACTTAAGGGTACCTATCTGGATTTTCTCTCTCCTCTCTCTCTTTCTCTCTCTCTTAAGGGTACGTTCTTTATATAGAAGTGGGGCCCAAACATAGGTGGATGACTAAAACTTAACCTAATTGATTGAAAGCCGCTCAATTTACGAACTTTCTATGGTTGATTCGAGGTTTTTTCGGTCATCATCCGATCAAAAGATTACTGTTTTCTTGATGAGCTCGAGAAAACGATCATTTTGGTACCAAATTCGGGTCGTGGATCTGAGTTTGGAACCATGATCATGACGTGGCAAAAACATGAAAAATCGTGCAATCTTTCTTTTAAGATTCAGCCCGTTTCTTAGTGTTTTTTGCTGATTTCGTGATTGTAACGTGACAAGAAAATTATCACGATCGTTCTGCAAAAAGAATGGCTCGATTTGAAACCCAGATGACCATTTTCTAAATTGAGAAACTTTGGTCAGAATTTGGATTTTGGTGGCCGGAATTGCAGCAACTTCAAACTCATCGTGCATCGAATCGGACCATCCATCACGTGTGAGGTTCGGCTCAGGTGAAGCTTTTGACCTTGTGCTCGTAATGGGTTTGGTTTGAGGTCAATCCGACTCTCGAGCACAGTGATATGGGAGTATGATTGGCGAGACGTGTGGCTAGAATTTTCCTGCAACTTTTGGGTTTTTCCGGCGAACTTCTCTCCTCTATTTCTCCCTGCTCGAGTCATGTCACCGTGCGTGCCACATATCAAATCGACCAAGTTGACGAGACGAACGTGCTTCCAAACTTTTGGCTTGATCCAACGCCGGATGAAGAAGATATGGCCTTGTGAAGTTTGCCTCCGAATTGGTGATGCACAGTTTCCATTAATGGAAACTGGTTGGTCGAGGGCGCACCGTAATAGTGTACAACCTACCTATTTTGGGTAATGTGCCCCATTACTTGCTCCAGAAGCGTCCAAACACGTCGAAAATTGGTACCTAGGGGTTTTCGACAGCTCTGAATAGGGTGGCGATGGTCTGGAGACCATTTGATGCTCCGATAATGGTATTATAGTTCAAAGCCCATTTTTAGCATGATAGAGGCAGGATTTACCGAAATTCTTTTGTCCTCTGCACTACCCAAACTCGTCGGATTGCCACAAAACTTGACAGATATTCTTAAGAGACCCTTAGCCACATTCTTGGGCCATTCTGAGATTGTTGAAATTATTACTTCAGATAAATGCTTATTGTCCTACGGCTTCCGAAGTCCACAGGCATTTTGGCACCTGCGGACCTAGGTCACAATCTACTCTTTCCTTATTTGCATCGGGGATACAAGTGATGGAAATGACCTCAAACAACAGCTAGACTTTGCCACTGGTAGTGTCGGACTCTGGTGGTAGGATTGTTGAGCACACAAGTCAGCGACATCACGTGTGGCGCAAAAGAGGGAAGATGCCTCATTGAAATTTTGGTGGCCACAGTGCTCAACTACGCCCCTAGCAGCACTAACTCTATTGTTGGGGTTATTGCAAACAAGTCAACAACATCACCTATAACACGAAGGAGGGTAGAAGCCTCATTGGGAAGATAGTGGCCCAACTTCTGAACCTACAAACCGAACATCATGGTCATGAATGGTCATGATTACTTTAACAATAGGAGAGGCATTGTCTGAGACCCCACTAGCAGTGTTATGTTTTGATTGGCCCAAACCACCGCCAACCACCAGGTCTCGAGATACACAACCCATGGTCACAATATTTTGAACTACCTCGATAGTATTGTCAAAGAGGCCACTAGCGTTGTCAAAGGATGGACAGCCTAGCAATGTCCTAGTGCAATTTTGAACAGGAAGAGGCTAGTGGTAGTGTCAACAACAGCACTGGGTTGTTGGTTTCGTACCATGCCACCACCTAATTCACGTCGCCCATAAACTTGGCAGTTGCATTGTGCAAATGGTCATCATATTTTGAACTACCCCTGTGGCAGCGTCAAAGAGGCCACTAGCATTGTTGATGCGCATTTTTTAACTGAAGAAGGTTGGTGACAGTGCCAATGACAACATTGAGGTTGTTGGTTTCCGACCACGCCACTGTCCAATTCACGTCGCCCGTAATCCTGGCGGTTGCGTGTACACAAAATGGTCATCATATTTTGAACTAACCCGGTGGCATCATCAGAGAAGCCACTATTGTCGTTTAATGATGGATTGCCCAAATTTCATCCTATTCTTCCAATGGTGATTAAGGATGCCATATGTCTATAAATTAGGGTTCGAACCTCCTCTTTGGAAGGACCGAATTCTAAACAGTTGAACTAGACCTTGACCGACTAGATTCTTCCCCTAAGCCAACATCATTCCAATATACCTGAGCCTTGATCTAACACGTCCGAACCGAGGTTGGGGTACCCTTAAGCCTCAGACTGCATTCGATTCCAATTGCTTCGTGTGGCGGACCCTAAAGTAACCAGAAGAGCCACCACATCAAAACAAACCATGCATCGGCATCGACTCTAGGTGTCGGGCTTGGGGGGGCCACTCAAGTTACGCTCATGGTCCTGTTCTTTCCATTTCATTTAGTTCTTCTATTTTTAAAATGTATCTTCCCAAACACCTCCTCTTTTCTCGACATGCTATTTCAAAACCTCCATGTGAGTCTCTAGTTTTGCCATTTCAGGAGCTGGCATTGTCGACTATTCATGCGGGGGTAGTCTTATGGCCAGTCTCACGCCCAATTGCAATTCAATGGGACTCATTCTTTACCGAATCCCTTTTGGCGAGTTTACTACCTGAAAACTAGGTGGACTGCTGTCTTTACGAAAAAAATTTAGTATAAATAAATAAGTACATAAACGACCTTTAATGTGCAAAAAAGGAAGGGGACCTTTTGTTGTCATCTCTTAGGAATATAGCCTTCAAATTGATCATCTTAATTTACCTCTTTTCGCCAAAGTAGGCAAACCACTTTACATGGCATTAGGAGCTATTGTCTTGTTGAAAATATGGAAAGAAAGAAATAAGAGTTCTTTTGAGGGGATTGATAAATATATAAAGAAAGTTATTAGAAAGAGTGTGGTGGTTATTAGAAATCATTAACAATTTCATAGAAAAAGCCCAATTGTGAGTTAGAAAGTTGAGAATAGTGAGTGTTGAAACTAAATTTTGATGGAAGTTCATTGGTAAACCTAGGTCCTTAAGGAATTGGTGGATTGGTAAGAAATTGAGGACAAATTCTGCTTATGTACTTGGGTCCTTGTGGTGTGTACAAAAAATGAAGCTGAGATGAAATCTATTATTCAAGATGGTAATTAAATCGGATGGGGAGCTGGGGTATTCTTGTGGTAGCTGATTCACTTAACTTTATTAAATAGGGCAAGGGGGAGCAAAAAGTTCCCAGGAAATTAAGGTACCTTTGGTTTGAGATGATGGATATTTGTAGTAGGTTTCCTTTCCAACATGCTTTTAGAAAGATCAACTTTAGAAGAAAGGTTACTCCTTCGGGGCTCTTCAAATTAACAGATTTCTTGGCAATAGTTGAGTCCCTCTTATTATTTTCATAAGTTGTACTCTTACTTGAATTAATAAAAAGATCAGAAATGTCCATTAAAAAAAATAGTGCCACCAAATTGATCCAAGCATAAGGTCTTGATTCATAAATAGTGGTTAGTTCGCATCCATCTTGTTTAAAAATAGAATATTTCAAATTTATAGGCCACTAGGTCCTCAAAAGTCAAGTTTAACCTTTCTCTTTTGACTTTCTCACCTTCACTAAATATAATGCATGGAATTGGTATGACCATAGCCATAGAACTGTCATTACCCTCACCACACAACATGTATGACCTTAACCCCTAAATGGGTATTTAAATCTTGTCGTTGGTGATAGATTTCAATATAGGTGTGACCATCAACCCCTTATGCAAGCTGAAGACAACAAGAAACACAAAGTTTCAAATGACCGTAGAGCTTGAGCTTTCTCATAAACATAAATGCAACCAGAGATGCACCTGGAGGCATGAGATGCTCTCGCTATTTTCAAGGTATTAAACAATCGCGGGTTTAGCTATAAAGCCTTGTTTCTCGACAAGTACGCCTTTAAGATACAACTAATCTCAATGAAAAATTGTAGCTCTTTTCTGATTTATTATGCACTTGGATGAATTTTAGGGGTCATTTGGATACCTAAAAATCTATTATAAGGAAATAGATTATAAGAAAATCTAGCATTTTCGCTGTTTGGATACACCTAACGAGTAAGGAGATGAAAATAGATTACGCTTCATTTCCTTATATATAGTGAAAACTATTGCGCATGGGAAAGCTAAGAAATCAATTACGGGGCGTGACGGATAATTGTTTACATGTCATTTCCCCAAATCCCTTCGTTGTTAACTCAGCCTCTCTCCTCTGTCCCTCTTCGAGCCACCCTTCTCTGTGCTCTCTCTCTATATATATAAGCAAGCCGTGCGGGTAATCTCTATGAGCAAATTTGCTACCTCTCTCTCTCGGAGCAACAAATTTGGAGCAACCTCGAGCAAAACTAATGTCTTTATCTCTCTCTTGGAGAAACATCGAGCAAAACTAATGTCTTTCTCTCTCTCTTAGAGCAACCTCTCTCACCCTATTCAAAGTCAGCATCTGTTTCTTTTACTATCCAAGTAAAAGCAATTTCTCTCTCTCTCTCTCTCTCTCTCTCTCTCTATTTCTCTCTCTCTCTCTCTCTCTGTTAAAAAATAGGTTCTCATTCTCTCTTTAAAATGGTGATGAACTTTACACTCTCTCTATCTTTGGAATGATGGTTATTAATACATTTATTTCTCTCTCTCTCTCTCTCTCTCTCTCTCTCTCTCTCTTTCTCTCTCTCAAGAATGGTGATGATATTATTATTAAAAAACCTTTTTGGAATGGTGTGACGATGACTTTAATTCTGCATTTCAGCGGAATTTTGTGACAAAAAAGAAAGAAATGATAGTTTATAGGTAAGTGTTGGTAAAATGTTGGTAATGCATTTCCCATATTTCTTCCAGAAATAGTTGGAGACACCCCATTTTAAAATTGACAAATTCCATGATTTTCCTGAACCCATAGACCACGTTATTTCAATAGACCCTTAAACCGTATACCACCATAATTGATATCTTATGATCCACACTTAGAAAATCCCATAGTTTTAGTAGGTATCCATTCCACACATAGCAAATCTCATGGTTTTCGTATGTATCTATTCCACACCTAACAAATCTCATGGTTTTAGGAGCTATCCATTCTACACCTAGCAAATCCCGTAATTTCTATTCTACACCCCTATTGGATCTTTAAGAGAAAAGACTAGCTCGACTAAGAAAGGGAAACAAATCTTTAGGGTGGGACGTGTAGGTTAGAAGAGAGAGAGAGAGCCTAGAGAAAATGAGATCGTGAGACCTGAAAAACCCTAGCTTTAGCCACTCCATCCAATCAAGTCAAGGCCTGGTTAAGACTTGAAAAGAGAGAAAGAGGACACCGGTTCTTATACGGGCGATCTCTCAAAGGCTTGGGAGTCTTGAGCCATCTGGCTCGGTTTGGTATCGTTTTTTACTATTGATTATTTCTTTTTTGCTTTCTATTTCATTTTAACTCGATTAGATTAGTTTTTATTGTTTTTATTTCGTGTTTCGCATTCGGATCAATGCTGGTGCTGCCATTGATCTGAGAACAGATCCGCTCGTTTCTGGGCGGATCTGGCCTCATATCAAAATTCGATTTTCTCCACATTCTCTATCATCTTCTTTTAAAAGCAGTTTATGGTCTTTAGATCCGAGGGATCTCCCTTTGAAGATCTCTCCGATTTACGTCAAAAACAGTTTGGCACCCATCGTGTAGGTTAGAAATGAGAGGAAGGTGGGACGTGCAGAAAAAAATAAGAGAAAGAGAGAGAAAGCCGTCTAGCAAACCCTCGACCTAGCTTTAAGCCACCCTTAAACCAAGATAACAATTCAACCAAGCCAAGGCCTGGTCAAAACTTGAAGAGAGAGAGAGAGAGAGAGAGAGAGAGAAAGAGAAAGCACGGCACAAACTCAGTTGGCTCTGATACAGGTGAGGCCTCGAAACCTCGGGAGTCCCGAGCCAACTGGACCGGTCTAGTATTTTTTTACCTTTCTACATTTCTTTTCTGTATATTTTTTTTTTTATTAGATTAAATCTGTTTTATTGTATTTTATATTGTATTTCATGCTTTTGGATCAGTGCTGGCTCTGCCACTGATCTAATAGTGGATCTATTTATTTTTTTAATAGATTTGACCTCATATCAGAATTTGATTGTCCCTACTATCTCTATAACTTTTTTAAAAAAATCAGTTTGCAGTGTATAGATCTAAGGGATCTTCATCTTGAAGATCTCTCTGATTTTGTATTATAAACAGTTTTGGCACTCACTGTGGAGTATTTCGAGCTAGATCCAACCACGAAATACGACTTTTTACTATTTGTTTTCTGTTTTCTTGTTAAAAACTTAAAAAAACAAAAAAGTGAATATTTGTGGTACATCCGCGCGTTTGGTCTGGCTGGTCATAAAACCTGGTCTGGCTGGTCATAAAACCTAAACGTATATTTTCTATCGTAGCTATTTGTGCTTCCTTGCTACTCCTCTTACACATTATTTTTAATTTATTTTTGAACTACTCCAATCTAAAGGGAAAAATTAAAAGAAACTACAAAATTATTCTCTTGTTTGTGAACAAGAGAACACGGTTTTTTGTTTTTGGGTTTCTACAGTCCTTCTAAAGGATAAGGAAATAATGATTTGGGGAATTTTTTATTTTTGTATTTCCTTTTCTTTAATGGTAGGCTTATCTTGTTCCTTTCTTTAATGGGGCACGTTTTCAAGTTTAAGTAAAAAAAAAAAAAAAAAATTGAAACACCACTTTCCATCGAATTCATCTCTTGATATCCTTCTTTTGCTATTATGTTTGCAAGCCTTTTTCTTTCCTTTTTATATCATTATCGTCTTTTTTGTGTTGATCGCTTGCCCGCCATCGTTGATCGCTTGCTCGCCATCACACCTTTCTATTTCTTTACATCAAAAATTTCTTAACTTCTTATTATCTTAATGATTTTTTTTCTCATGCCCATCGCGTCTTCCTATTTTTTCCCCTAAAAAACTTGTTAACTTGTGATCTTGCTAAAAGGATAAGGGAGAGTTATGGAAGCTCCTATGTATCAAAGAAAATAAGGAGAAAAAAAGGAAAAAAGAGATTGAGAGAATAGGAAGAAAGATCGTGCGGGAGGGGGAAAAATTTTAAGGCGTGAGAGATAGAAAAACAAAAAAAAAAGCCACATGTTTTTCAAAAAAAAAAAGAAATTAAGGCCATCTTGCTTTCAATATATATATATATATATATATATATATATATAGCCTTTCTCATTTTTGAAAAAAAAAAGGAAAAGAAAAAATATTTTGCAATAAATTTATTTTTTCTTAAAGTCTCTTCTTCTTCTTTTTTTAAAAAAAGGTCATTTTTGCAAAAATTTGTTTTGTCTTTTTTAAGGTCATTCTATTTCAAAAAAAAAAATTTAAAATAAAAAGAAAAAGAGTGGGTGTTGGAGGCCATGTTTCTTATCCACTAAAAAAAGGTAACTTTACCTTTTTAAATAAAAATAAAAAATAATTTTCCTAAATAAAAAAAATCAGAAAATTTTTCAGCCATCTTTGTCTAGAAAAACAAAAAAAAAAAAAACAAAAAAACAAAAAAACAAAAAAACAAAAAAAAAAAGGATCTTTTAAAAGCAATCTTGCTTTAAAAAACAAAAAACAAAATTTAGGCATTTCTCATTTCTGAAAATTAGGTATCTTTGCCTAAAAAAAAATTATTTAAAGGGAAATCTTGCTTTAAAAAAAAAAAAAATTCTGGGGCATTTCTCATTTTTGGAAACGAAAAATTTTCTTTGCAAGATAGAAAAAACAACTTTTAAAGCTTATTTGGTTTCAAAAAAAAAAAAATCACTTTTGCTACAAAAGTTTTTGTTTTTAAAGCCACTTCATTTTCTTAAAAAAAAAAAGGAATCTCCACTTAAATAAAAAATAAAAAAGTCACCTTTCAGGCCCTCTCTCTTTCAAAAAACAAAAACTTTGTAAAAAAAAAAATCTCTTTTCATTTCTTTGCTTGTAATTCAACATTTGCTACTTCTCTCTATTCATCAAAAAAGAAGAAGAAAAAAAAAATCCAATGTCACCTCTACTCTCTCTCTCTCTAATTGTGCTCTGATCGAGTCACCCTCGGCTCGGGGCGCGCTCAACTAGGCACAGGTTGTACCTGTTTCCACTTTCATTTACTGAATACCGTCTTAGGGGTTGCTTACCCCTCCATCTTTATTGTGCTATCAAGCGAGCTTCGCCTCGAAGCATGCCTCGCTTGACACGATTGGTACTAAGCACTCGCTTTATTTCTTTCTTACATTGTGTGCCTGCTTGCTTGCTACTTTATTTTTGCTTGTGTACTTTTTTACATACTCTTGCACAAACCTGACCAAGAATGCCCAGGAAACCAACAAATATTTTCGAAAACCCCCCAAATCCATAATAACTGCGTGAAGGGAACCTAGCATTGAGAGCCGAAGCGATTGGGATTCATGTAACTTTAACTGTGAGCACCCCTCCATAATCTTTTGCCTCAAAGCAACTCCACACATAGTAGGATCTGGTGAAAATCCTATAACAGAAAGCCATGACCTACTCATCCTAGCCGCATTTCAATAGTTAGGAGCCTACTCAGACCGAGCCTACCGATAATGTAGGGCAAAAGTTTTCGAGTGTTGTGTTGCTTATCTCACTTGTTTAATCTTAGTTCTTAGTTCGGATCTGCTTCTGGTCCGAGCTGAAACTCTCTTGGTCCAAGCTCAGGCTTGTACCCAGCCTAGCCCAGGTTCGAATCAGGTTCATACCCAGGTCTAAACCTAGGCCCCCTTTTGGTCCGAGTCAGGGGCTCGTGCCTAACTCAACCTTGATCCAATCCAGATCCACACCCGGTCTGATCTTCAAAACCCTCTTAGTCCAAGCCCAGGCTTGCACTCAACTCAATCCAGTTCCGAACCAGGCTCACACTAAGTTCGAACCTAGACCAACTCTTGGTCCGAGCCTAGACTCGTACCCATCTAGTCTAGATCTTTGTCTAGGTTCTAGTATAGGTCCTAGCTTAGAGTTGCCTCTAGAGCAAGATTAGGTTTACCCTAGTTCAGGGTCCAAACCAAAACCCACTAAGTTTAGCAACACCTCTAGCCTAGGATCTAATCTGGTCTGAACTTAAAGTTATTCTTGGGACTAGGTTGGACTAACCTCTGTTCAGGATTTAAATTTAAGTCCATCAAGCCTAGTTTAGGTCCATGCCCAAGCTAAGTCCAACCTTTCTAGTCTAGCACAAGTTTAGGAGTTATGACCCGAGATCAAAGCAAAGCAAGGTCCAACCTTATGGCTCCAGCCCAGTCTAGATTTAAAGAACCTAGTCGGTCTGAGAAGACTCGTCATAGTGCTCCCTCGCAAATCCATAGCATTCGTGTCAGTGAGCCGAGTCTCGACCCACATAGAACCATACCTAGTGGTACGAGCCGCCGAATTGGTAACCCTCAGGGTCATGATTTAAAAGCTATGGCCAACAGGTTAGTAGGGTCCGTAGTACCCTGAACAGTCAAGGGGTTAGGCCAAGATCAATCCTCGAAGACATGGGGGTTAGCCTCAATTCCAGTCGACATGCTAAAGGTAAGGCCCTGGCCCAGATCTCTGAGTCAGTCAATCCCAGCAGAGTTAACCTTGATTTTCAATTAGCAACCCATCATTCCAGTCTTAGTAATCAGCTAGTTAGGGGGCAAGTGGGTTCATACACAACTAGGGAAAGTCTACCCAAGCAACCCAGCACCAGTAAAAGTCATAATTTTGACCCAACCCAATATCAAGACAATCTTAAAGTGCATGCATTCTTTCAAGACCTGCTGAACAGAGGGTACACCATCCAACCTAGTCAATCTAGGCAAGTCAAGTCAGAAGGTCAATCTATAGGCCACCTCCAACATGTTGGCTCAAATGAATATAACCCTAAGGGTGTTAGCCTACCAATCCAACCCACTACGGGCCAGAGGTCTAATTCTAGTCATCACTTGAGCCCAAGACTACCTAGAAGGCAGACTCCATCTGGCAGTAGTTATCGCCTTCCTTTATTCTTTTAGTCCAGTACTGGGACAAGAGAATACCCTAACTTTAGGGGTAGATCATCCAATCAAGGTCAAGGGCAGGTAGACCTAACTGCCCAACGTCAGAGGTTTAGTCATCGTAGCAGCTCGAGTCATCCATTCCAGTCAAGTGGTGATCCTATCCTGCAGGCCTTCTTGCATGGCCATGCAGTTCAAACTCCGAGAGACGGGTCTGCTCTGGCCCAACTCAACTCGGGTGAGTTCATAGGCCCACAACCGGCACACTAAGTTCAACACATTCCCCAAGCTCAATCATCGGGGCAACCTGCTACATGGGCCCAACAGTCAGTCTATACAAGCCACATGCCTCAAATCCAGGTCCAACAGACCATGTAGCCGAGCCAAGTCGCTGTTATAGCAACGGCTCAATTCACCCACATGAAACGCCTCCAAGACTCTTTAGAGAAAATGGGAATATGGGATTTCTTTGCTCCTAAGGCCTATGTACAAGAAACTCTAGGACGCCTAGAAGATCTATAAGTAGGGTTTGTGATGCCACAATTCATAAACAAATTTTCTGGGAAAGAGGATCTTGAGGCACACATCAACGCCTACTTATTAATGGTCCATATGTTGCGAGACCTACCCAACCAACTTAAGGTCATGTTCTCGCATCGCTTATCAGAAGAGCCCCTGATTTGGCACCGAAAATTCATGAAGGATAACCTTCAAGCTATTCCTGACAAAATGTTCAGGCAATTTTCCTCCTGTTATTTTGGGACAAGGCCAAGACCCATTACCCTTGGTGAGTTAACTTCCACCAAACAAACGTCGGGCGAGTCTCCTTCGGACTTTATAACCAGATTTAGAGAGGCTGCTATGCGAGTCGTCGAAACCCCACTCTTTGAATCTGCAAAAGTAAGCATGACAATAGAGAACATGACTTCATAATATGTCACGTTCTTCAGCAATGGGGCCGTCCCTTACTCGTTTGACGTTGTGCTTGAAAGAGTGTCGTGATATGAGCGAGCCAAGGAGGATGAGGCCAAAATCTTTTGTAACCTAATGATAGTCAACCCTACACACGAAGGAGAAAGGAATGATGACTCGACTAGTGAGGAACCCTCTCAAGAAGGAAAGGTGAACTTGATCGACATGAACTTGATCGAGATAAACGACTGTAACGACCTTGAATTTTGGGGAATTGAAAAATAATGTTAATATTGTTGATAGAAATAAATACAAATAATAATAATAAAAAATAAATAAACAAAATAAAATATAATATAATGCTTACATAAAGAAATAATTTTTGAATGAGAGCCCATCATACTAATATTATACCATGTGGACTATTTACATAGGGTGGTCCATAAAAGACCACTCCTTATCTTACTTCTTTCAATTAATGCGTTAGCCTTCTCTTTTGTTACCTATAATACCACAATTAACGTGTTTGGCCCTCTCTCTTGTTACTTTTGATGTGGCAGGTTAGTATGCCATCTCCCATTACTATTAGCCATTTTATATTATATTAACACAAGTCTCTTATTTAATATTTTATTGACACCTCTTACTTGAGGTGTCATGAAAGTACTTCTCTCTCTCCATCTCCTAAACAAAGTCTCTCTCTATCTTGGATGAGCATATATATATATATATATATATATATATATATATATATATATATATATATAAAAGGTTTTAAAAGTTGATGGTTCATCACTTGATATGGCTAACTCAACAGCCCCGTCCATGTAATTGAGACACCTTTATAAAAGCTGTTAAAATTTTAAAGGCCTCTTTCTCTCATGAAAACCCTTAATGGGCTTAGTTTTAACGGGGGCCGGGACTCTTTTTCATCAAGCGTACTCTCTCGCTCTCTCTCACTAAGTGTTCACAGGATGGGAGTTGGAAGATGGTGGGGTAAATTCTATAAATTAGTTTGGGCTTTTGGTTGGAGCTTCATGGGACTATGTTACTCAGCCAATACCCGCCAAGCTTGAGGTGGTCCTTGGCAGCAGTAATATATTTTGGTAGATGCTTGTAGCGCAACGATAATTACATATCAGAGTAATTTAAAGAGTAAGTGATCGCATTCTCATGAAAAATAGTCTGTTTTCAATAAAATAGTGATATTTCTGTCCAGCATCTTTATTTTATAAATTTTATATATAAGTGACTTCATTCTCCTGAAAAATAATCTTTTTAGTAAAATTGTGATATTTTATCTATTGTTAGGAATTTTAAATATTGTGAATTACTAGAAATAACTGTGATATTTTCGCTTTTGGTAAAATTGTGAGATTTCCTTCTACTGTTTTGAATATTTAGATATTGTAAAATTCATGTGCAAATGACTGCCCCATTATTTGAAAAGCTGATATTTCTACACTTGATTGTAGTAATGCCTATGAAATGATTATTTGCAAATTGACAATTTTATAAATTTCTATTGATGCTAGACTGCTATCATGTTAGATTTCAAGAATGCCCTTTAGAACTGCTGCCTTTCAAAAATTATTACCAAAATGTTTGCCAAAATGTTTGACTGGTTGCTTACATATATTTCAATGAAAGTAATTATTATTAATTGCTTCATGTGAATTCTTGTTAATGATTTCAATGATACTTTGCATACATGGTGTTGATGCTTTCTGATACTTAAAAGAGTTTCGGAGTTAATTTAAGTATATTTGGGCCCATCCAAGACGTTGGTGGGATATTTGGACTCATTCGATACGCAGGTGAGATATGTTTGGACCTGCAGGGATTATTTGGACCCATCCAGGACGTTGATGGGGTATTTGGGCTCATCCAAGACGCTAGTGGGATATTTGGACTCATCCGGGATGCCGGTGAGGTATGATTGGACTTGCAAGGATTGTTTGGACCTATTCGGTTATGGCGGTAGGGATTATTTGGACTCATCTGGTATGCCGGTGAGGTATGATTGGACCTGCGGGGATTATTTGGACCCATCCAGGACACTAGTGGGGTATATAGGTGACCTACTTGGGACGCCAGTAGGGTATTTTGTGAAATCCTTTGAATGATGCATTTCTGTTAAAATGTTTATATGCATTTCAATCATTTGGATTATGTTAAATTATTAATTTTTAAAGAGAAACTATTATCCATAAATGCTTTTACTAGTATTGTTTTTAACAGATGTCCCTTTTTTTAAATATTTATATCTTCCAACCATGATTATTTTTGAAGACCATGATGATCACTTACTGAGTAGCCAAATTCATCAAACTATGGTAAATATTTTTTAGGGAATTGCAATCTTATAGTTCGAGTGCAACAGAACCAGCTTTGGAAGAAATTGTAGTCATGATTAAATTTCCCTTTGTAACTTTGGGCTCTAATACACCACTGTAATTTTTGTTCGATCAAGAGATGTATATACCTAGCCTTCATGTTAATATCAGTTGTGAGCAAACGTTATACAAATTTTAATTAATGGAAAAATCTATTTTGTTACAATATATATGAATAGGAATTTGATTTTTTCTAGTATAAGAATAGTCTGTCGCAGTTCGAGAGAGTTAGAAATCTTGGGGCATGACAACGACCCTTCTACAAATCAGCGACGAGAATAAACTAGAACGTACTTCTCCACATGGAGAATGTAGATTTCCATGCCAAGGGAATTCACTCCCTTCAATGATCCTTTTAACTCATCTCTCAAGTAAATGCAATAGAAGATGACCCATACATGTGGGATGGTGAATTAGACTCACAAGGGATCCAAGATGAACTAGAGCATAAGCTCAATCGAGACTCGAAAGCTGTGGATTCCCAAACTCATGGTGACAAGAAAAGCCTTACTTCTGGGACGATCACTCTTAAGGAAGCAAATGAGCAAATTCTTCAAGAAAACTTTTTTCCTCAAAAACCAAAGGAAGCAGATCTTTTAGAACTCTTAAGAGGCCCACCTATGCCACATTCACCAGACTTCCTCTCCAACCCACCTATATGGGATGAGGAGCCAAGCTTAGAAGATTTAATCGAGTCAACCTTTGAGATGAACCCAGTTATAGATGATGGAGAAGCAAATTGCTCAAATTTGATTATTCCAAAATATTTGACACCTCCACTAGAGTCGAAATAGCTCAAACCTTTAGAAATTATAAAGGGGTCACCCCGGCCACCTTCACAAGACTTTGTGGATGATTCGTCTATCTGGGACAAAGAATGAAATATTGAAGACTGAAATGGGTCATCCTCTAAAGAGGAGGGATTTTCAGAGCTTAACCGGGGCAGGAGCACAACTCCGATAACCGAGGCACCTCCGTATCAAGAAAGTTCATCTCGTAAAGAACATGTTCTTAACAAAACAGAAAGCCTTGCAAGGGCAACCTCATCAAACTATCTAATAGGGGCAATCTCCTCTCATGAAGAGGGTACAACAGGGGCAATTAATGAGATTGCGCCCCTATTTGTTAACTCCCAACATACCATAAGGCCATTCAATGTTAACTCAGTTACTCTTCTTGTGCGAGAGTCTCTCCCAAGCTCGAGCATTGAGAAAGAGCCTATACGGAATTAACTCCTGAAAAGAAGCACAATATTTGGAATGAAAGAGACAATTGTAAAGGAATTGGATGATCACTCACCCCTTGCAAATAACCAAATGGGGCATTCATGCCTCAAACTTCAAAAGGCATTAACGCCTAATGCATAACATAAATATTCCCATTAATGGGGAAAAACCTAATGAGCTTGTCAGTCCACACAAAAGATTAAGGGATTAGGAAATTAAGAGTGATTCTTAGTTTCAAAAACAAGGTTTAAGTGGGGCAATTCAAAGGATAAATCCAAGGGCAACTCGACAACTATTGTCCAAGAAATATCAGATATCAACCTAAGGCAAGGGAAATCAGAGGATGACTAATATTAGAACCTCCCTGCCACTTGGATAAGGGAAAGATGATCAAAATCTTACATAGTCTTAAAGCAAAATTCAAAAAAAAAAAAAAAAAACACCATTGCCTCTTCTTCTTCTTCCTCCTCCTCTTCCTTTGTCATCATTTTCTTCTTCTTCTTCAAAATATATATATATATATATATCCGTTGGCCTGAACACCCGAAAGGGACCTCGGGGGGATTAAAAAAAATAAAAAATAAAAAATATGTTGGGCTTAAATTCTGAAAGGAACCCCAAGTATTGGAAAAAAGGCTACCAGGCTGATCGCCCAAAAGGGACCCCGGGATCGATGAAAAAGAAGTTATCTCATGTCCTTCTATTCTCCAAAGTCTTTTCTCTCTAAACATCTTCTCTTCCTTCTTCTTGAGTCAGAATGGTATCAAAAGAAAAATCAATGAGCATTAGTCTAATGGAACTTTGTTAAAGACCTCGATCATCTGGACTTTGAAAGGTGAATGGTGGATGAACGAAATCGAAAATCCAAATAGACTTTGAATACCCAAGGGCAGTATCATGTATTTTCAAGACTATGTTTTGCTCGAAATCTCCAAAGAACTCTCATTTGAATTGAAATACAAGAGCTAGGGTTGGAAGATAAAAAATTACTTGATGATTCCTCGTCTTGAAGATTCGAGCAAGAAGTCGGCACTCTCATATAGGGTCCGCCAAAAGGGTCACAAGTGATTAAACTGTAAGACCCACATAAAAAAAAAACAAAACAAAACACTCCATGGTTGGAAGAATATAACTGCCAACTACCCCGTCCATCGCTGCATGATGTTAAACTGCATCTAACTAAAAATTTATTTTTCAAAATATCTTTCTCATTTCAAAATTTTCGCTATATGTCTCGTGTTTTCAAAAACTTTAATTTCTTTGTTAAAATCGTAACCTGTCCAAGTTCTGGGTTCTATTTCAAATCTCTCCCTATTTCAAAATTTCTAAAAAGATTTAAAAAAAACGAAGGAGCTTGGACACCCGTATATGATGATTACCGTGTTGCCGCATCATCTCTCTCTTCAGAATTGACCAGGCAAACATTTTCCTAAAACAAGGAAAACCTATAAACGACCTTAAGAAAACTTAAGGAAATCAAAGAAAATGGCAAGTTTAAAATTTTGAAATTGTGAAAACCCCTGAAGTTAAGTGGCATAGCCAGAAAATCCAACTCGAGTTTCAAACTTGTGTAACTTACCGACATCTCACGCCGAAAACCCTAGAATGAAAATGCCCTAGGTGGGTGAGGGGGGAACACAATGTCTTAGAGGGATAGTTGGTGTGCCCTCTGACCACGAAATGTCAGGATGAAATTTAAAATATGTGCATTATCTATGTCACTCACCTGCCCCTTGAAGGACAAGGAGCACCAAAGAGTGTCTACTTTTTTGTCATTCATCTATCCCACGAAGGATTGGGAGTGTCAAATAGAGGCAACTGTAGATACCCCATTTTAAAATTGACAAATTCCATGGTTTTCCTGAACCCATATAGGACCACATTATTTCGGTACACCCCTAAACCATAGACCACCATAATCCATATCATATGATCCACACTTAGCAAATCCTATAGTTTTATTAGGTATTCATTCCACACCTAGCAAATCGCATGGTTTTAGTAGGTATCCATTCCACACCTAGCAAATCTTATGGTTTTAGGAGCTATCCATTCTACACTTAGCAAATCCCGTAGTTTCTATTCCACACCCCTATTAGGTCTTTAAGAGAAAAGACTAGTGTGTCTAAGAAAGGGAAAAAAATCTTTGGGATTTGGCGTGTAGGTTAGAAGAGAGAGAAGTGGGACTGAGAGGCTAAGAAATCTAGAGAGAGAACCCAAAAAAAATGAGATTGCGAGACCTAAAAAAACCTTAGCTTTAGACACTCCATCTAACCAAGCCAAGGCCTGGTCAAGACTTGAAAAGAGAGACAAAAGAAGACACTGGTTCTGATACGGGCGAACCCTCAAAGGTTAGGGAGCCCTCGGCCATCTAGCCCGGTTGTTTATCGTTTTTTATTCGTGATTATTTCTTTTTTGCTTTAATTTTATTTTAATTAGATTAGATTAGTTGCATAGAAAGTGTAGTCATCACGTTTTTTTTTGTGGTTTTTTCTTTTTTATAATATATCTCAAACAACATCCAAATGACTACAATTACTTTAAAACACAAATCTCTAACAACTAAGTGTAATACATTTGAAAGAAGACACACTAGAAACTATAGCGTTATTCCTCAAATCCTCTTCCTAGATCCTTTGATACTCATTTGTTAGAATTAAATAAAAATAAAAAAATGAATCCATCAACTATGCTTCAATCAACCAAATAAATGAGATCCTTCCAACGAGACCGGGCCCTCACAAGGCGGCCAACCACATCATCCAAAAATATCATTTTCAAAAGAGAAAGTGTTTTGTGAGGCAGCGGACTCACCAGCCCCCACAGTCACAAACATCCATCTTTAACATAAAGATTCACAACTAAAGATTCATATCCAATGGACAGGAAAATATTCTAACATAAATATTTTAAAAATTTATTTTATTATATTCCATTTTTTATATTCATGATCATCATAGTGTAGATCATGGATCACTATAAATTTGGATCCAAGATCGATACAAAAAATGGGTATTCAAGGGAGCCCGCATGAAAACAGTAAACAGTTAGGGGACTCATAAAAACCAGGCCCTTTTCAAAAACTAATTGCAGGGGAATTACCTATTTCCACCCATTTTATGGTGGCACTAGCAATTTCATTCTTAAGAAAAGGTGCTAACTTTTAATAATTATAAAGTGCAAATAGTACAATGTTCTCTCCGATCTCACTCGTGAAGGCCATGTACATGGAAATAGATGAGTATTATATTTGAATAAGAAAATGTTATGTTTCAAAAGAAAATAGCAAAAATAAAGAAAAGGGTACATAAGTCATTTTTCACAACTCAATAGTATTTACAGATTTCCATGGCGGGCGTGCACCAGTCTACTTTGCTTGCTATAAACAAATCACAAATGGAACCCATCACGAAGCACTCTCTCTCTCTCATCTTTCCTCTCTCTTTCTCTATTCTCTCTCTCCTCTTTCCTCTCTCTTTCTCTCTCTACTCACAGTCAAACGCCTGCCAACAACTTCTAATTGCTCTTTTAAAAACCACACCATCGTCTCTCTCTCTCTAAAAGCTCACCTCCCATCACCATCTTTCCCATTTCCCCACCCCTCTCTCTCCTCCCTCTCTCAAACCCAACTTTCCCATTTCTCCACCCCTTTCTCTCTCTGACCTATCTTTCCCATTTTTCGCTTGGGCAGGTGGGGTGTCATTTCATTCATGGCTCCTTCTCCCCATCGACTGCAACTCCCTTTGTCTCCTTACCTTGTTGTCTCCCTCCTCTTCTATCTCTACTTCTCAGTACTACTGCACACTGCAAACTCTCAAAACTCCGATGTCATTCTCCTTTTACAGAGCATCAAGCCAGCTCTCCAAGGTCAAAACCAGCACCCCCTTCTCTCCACATGGAACCTCTCCACCCCCCTGTGTCAATGGCGTGGCCTCAAATGGGGCTTCCAAGATGGTTCTTCTCTCTCATGTGAGAACCCATCTTCCAAAACGAATCTCTCTCTAGCCCGTGACCCCAACCTCCAACTTCTCTCTCTAGAGCTTCCTGCTTCTGGTCTTGTGGGCCAAATTTCTCCAGAAATGGTGAAGCTTTCCTCTCTGCAATCTCTTTTTCTTGGTGTCAATTCTCTCTCTGGTCCCATCCCTCTGGAGCTCGGCAGCTTACCTTCTCTCTCTGAAATCTCTCTCAATGGAAACAACCTCAGCGGTAATCTCCCTCCTTCTATTTGGAACCTTTGTGACAAGCTTCTCTCTCTACAAATCAATGGCAACCAGCTTTCTGGTTCAGTTCCTGAACCTGCTCTACCCAATGTGACATGCCCAAATCTTAGAGCTCTGGACATGGGTAACAACCATTTTGAAGGGGTTTTTCCTGAGTTCTTACTTGATTTCCATGGATTGCAAGAGCTTAACCTCGCGAACAATCTCTTCTCGGGTCCAATACCTGAAGGCTTAAGTGGTTTAGATTTGCAAAAGCTCAATCTTTCCCATAACAATTTCACAGGAAATTTACCATCTTTTCGAACTGGGTTTGGATCCGAGGCCTTTGAGGGAAACAACCCGAGCTTATGCGGGTCTCCACTGAAAAGTTGCAGAAGTGGTTCTAAGCTTAGTTCAGGTGCCATAGCTGGAATAGTGATTGGTTTAATGGCTGGAATGGTGGTTTTGGCTTCTGTTTTGATCGGTTTGGTTCAGGGCCGTAAGAGAAAGAGCAGAGATGAAGAAACAGAGGAGATTGGAGAAGATGAACAGAGTGGCGAGGGGAGATTGATTGTGTTTCAAGGAGGAGAGCACCTCACCCTTGATGAGGTCTTGAATGCAACAGGTCAAGTGATGGAGAAGAGTAGTTATGGGACTGTGTATAAGGCTAAGTTAGCAGAGGGGGCAACCATAGCTTTGAGGCTCTTGAGAGAGGGGACATGCAGAGAGGGGGATGAGTGTTTGTCTGTGATAAGGGAGCTCGGCCGAAGTCGCCATGAAAACTTGGTTCCTCTTAGAGCATTCTATCAAGGAGAGAGAGGGGAGAAGCTCCTCATCTATGACTATCTCCCTCATAGAACCCTATCTGAGCTCCTTCATGGTAAATATTTCTCTCTCTTTATATATATATATATATATATATATATATATATATATATATATATATATAATATCTGCAAATAAAATTAATGTCTTTCTCTCTCTTTGAACCTCTTGAAAGGAAGGATCCTATAATTTTGATGGTTGGCTATTTGTGATCCTGCTTTGTATTGGTAACAATTTCTCGCTTTAATATCTAAAATGAAGGATTTTGCACTTTGGAGTGTGTGTTTATTAATATGTAACTCTTGCAAAGCCTCTCAAACATTCTCCACAGTAACAATCTCTCTCTTGAACCGCACCCAGAGAGGAATGAATTTGTAATTGGGGTTGTGGGTTTTTCACAGCGATCTCAGAACTCAGTTAAGCTAACAGTTCTCTCTCTCTTTAACCTCACAAGGTTGGAATTCAGGGTCTGGTTTGTGAATTTTTTTTTATATCTAATTCTCCTTCACGACACCCTCTCACAATTTGAAGGAATTTCCAGTTCTACAGTGTATAATTTTTTACTATGATGCCTTTGTTTACAAGAACTCCTTCCCAATAGCAATCTCTCTCTTCAGCTTTTAAAATGGAATTTACAGTTTGGGGAGCAAATTTTCTCATTATCTAACCCCTGTTTTCTCACTGTTTCAGAGAACAGAGCAGGAAGGCCGCAGATGAGCTGGGCCAGACGACATAAGATAGCCCTAGGAATAGCAAGGGGCCTTGCCCATCTCCACTCAGGTGGCGAATCCCCCATAATTCATGGCAACCTCAAATCCAAAAACACATTGGTCGACGAATCATTCGTTGCTCATCTCACTGATTTTGGCATCGTAAAAGCCATGGTGCCACAAGTCGCTGATGAAATGTTAGCTGCAACCAAATTACAGGGATACAAAGCTCCAGAGCTCCAAAAGATGAAGAAATGCAGTGTCATGACTGATGTATATAGCTTTGGGATAATATTATTGGAGATTTTGTTGGGCAAGAAGCCTGGTAAGGACGCTAGAACAGGGGAGCAAGTGGATTTGCCGTCTATTGTTAAGGTTGCTGTTTTGGAAGAGAGCACAATGGAGGTTTTTGATGCTGAGGTTTTGAGGGGAGTAAGGAGTGCTATGGAAGAGGGGTTAGTGCAGGCGCTGAAGTTGGCAATGGGGTGCTGCGCCCCTGCACCGTCCGTGAGGCCCGACATGGCTCAGGTTGTGCGACAGCTCGAGGAGAATCGCCCGAGGAATAGATCAGCGCTGTATAGCCCAGCTGAGACGAGAAGCGGAACCGGCACTCACACACCATTCTGATAGAGATCATCTCTACCCTCGTCCCTCTCTCTGTCTCAATTGTGTTGATGGCATCTCTATTCTTTACAGCCTGGAAAATAGCAGGCTCATGGTGGGAGCTGGAGGGTAACTCCCTTCTGATAGACCCTCCCCCCTCTCTTCCTCCATTTTCGCTCTCTCTTCTTCTCTCTATATCATAACCTTTTCTTCTTCTTCTCTTTGTCTCTCTGCAAACCTTTTTTCTTCTAAAGTTACTGTTATTCCTTTTCCCCTCCAGGAGCAGAGGGGGCATCAATTGCTCTCTCTCTCTCTCTCTCTCTCTCTCTCTCTAGGGTTATGCCTTGCAGCTGCAGATGAGGGGTCCTTTTTGTCTAAAACTTTGTAGGTTATGGGAAAGGGCGGAATATTAAGCAATTGGAGGGATGCTTTTTTGGTTGCCTTGCTACTACTATTCTCAAAGGATGGGTATGGGAGAAAGAAGATGGTGAATGTTATATGCCATTTGCCACTATATGTAATGTAATTCTTTTTGGAGTTGTTTTATTTTAGATTGATTGTATTTGGGTGGGGAAAGAGCTGAGATTTAGTATGAAGTGTATATGGAGTGCCTTAGAGCCATTATTGCAGGCACCTGGTTCAGGGCACGAAGATCGTTGCACCACTTTTAATTCAAAAAAAAAAAAAGAGTGCAAAAGAAAGGGAGGGGAAGTAAAGTTGTTATTTTAATAGTTTGTATTTTCATGTTCTCAAACAAAGTTACCTTTGAAATATAGTATTGTGATCCTTTCTGCAACTTGCTACTCGACTCTATTCCTTTTTTATTTTTCTATCTTCCTCGGCTGCAACTTGATTGACTGCCCACAATCCTATCGACTTTGGTTTTCTTTAAAATTGGAAAAGTATCTGGTGAGTCGGCCTACTCACCTATTCAAAATTTTAGGGCTTGACAATCTCGGACAATGATCTAAATTTGGATTTTTTTATAAAAAATATCTCTTTTTGAATTTTTTTTGGGGTGCGGTTTGTATAGATCCTAGGCTTTAAACAATCAAATTAGAGCCTACCTTCAAATAGTGTCGAAAAATGTGATTTTAATATTAAAAATATTGTAATAACTTTAAAATATATTTTCATCTTTATTCGTAAAGTTTAAAGCTTTAAAAATAATGTAGATCGACATATTTATGAAAACTTGAAAATCTTGAAAATTGACGGTCCAAAATATGTTAAAAAATAGATTATTTTCAAAACTTGAAATTTATTTATTTTTTCTCATGTCCATGCATCTTGATGCCAAGATGATCAATTTGAAGATATTTAGGTATCAACGTAACATCTTCTAATGAAACTTTTGAAGTAGGCTCTAATTTGATTATTTTGAGCTTCGGCTCAATATAAACTTCTCTTCTTTTTTTTTTATTATTTGTTTTAACTTTGAGTAATGTTTGTATAGAGCTGAGGCTCTAACCAATCAAAGTGATATTTGGGCATCAAAACGATTTTTTTTTAATGAAATTTTTGAATTGAGTTCTATTTTGATTGTTTAGAGCCTAGGCTCCATATAAACTTTTTCCGAAAGGTTTGAGGAGTGTTTTGTTTTCTTTGGGGGAGAAAAGTCAATTAAGAATAGGAGAAAGAGGAGGCCAGCCTTGTTGCCCTTTATCCAAAATAATATGATGTAAACAATATGATGTGTTTTGGTGAAAGAGGCAATGCCCTTCTCCGCCTACTCACACTGCAACTAGAAGCCTCTATCAAGTCTTTTCTTTGGATACCTAACCATCATCATTGCATTTATATATATATATATATATATATATATATATATATATATATATATAAAAGGTACGATTTGTATAGAGCTTAGGCTTTAAATAATCAAATTAAAACATAAAGTGAGAAATACAGTTTCAATACTAGAAATTTTTGTGAGAGCTAAAATATATTTTTATCTTTTTTCAAAACTAATATAGATCGATATATCTATGGAAATTTGAAAATCTTGAAAATTGATGGTCTAAAAATATGTTACAAAATATACTATTTTTCAAACTTGAAATCTATTTTTTTCTCATGACCACGCATCTTGATGTTGAGATGATCAATTTGAGGATATTTAAGCATCAAAACAACATCTTTTAATGAATGTTTTGAGGTAGGCTCAATTTTGATTGTAAAGAGCCTCGGCTCTTTATAAACTTTTCCATATATATGGAAAAGTTTGTAAAGAGCCTCGGCTCTATACAATCAAATTAGAGCCAACATAAAAAATTTCACTAGATGAGTTTGTTTTGATGTCCAAATATCTTTAAATTGATGATCTCATTATCAAGATGCATGGCCTGATAAAAAATATGGATTTCAAGTTTTGAAAATAGTGCATCTTATAACACATTTTTAGACCGTCAATTTTCAATATTTTCAAGTTTTCATAGATCTGCTTGATCTACACTCTTTTTTAAGTATTAAATTTTATAATTAGATATACAAATTTCTTTAAGGCTATCACAAAGATTTCTAGCATTAAAACCACATGTCTCACCATTATTTGAAATTATATATATATATATATATATATATATATATATATATATATATATATATATATATATATATATATATATATATATATATATATATATATATATATATATATATATATAAAAAAGTAATGATCCTATGAGACCCTCACACACCCATGTGTGTAGGACCCCAAAAGATCACCATTACATTTGGTATAGATCTCTAAAAAAGTCAAGTCCTACATGGAATAACTTTCTTAGAGATCTATACCAAATTTAATGGTAATCTTTTGGGGTCCTACACACATGGATGTAGAAAGTCTCATAGGATCATTACTTTTCTATATATATATATATATATATATATATATATATATATATATATATATATTTCTTTTTAAGTTACACAGTAGCCTTGGGTATTTTTCATTTAAGCTCATATACTTGTGTCTCTTGGTAAGCATAGTTTACTTTCACTCCCTTGGGTAGAAGACTTTTTTGCTTTTCATTCCGTACGGAAAACACATAAAGAAGGAGAAAGATATTTTAAACTCCAAAGATCTAATATCTTGAAGGAAAGAAATGTACATTTACTCCCTCGGGTAAACTTTAATTTAACAGTATTTTTAGGATCCTGAATTTTGGAGATTGACATCGTTAATCATAGACTAATCTCAAAAAAAGGAAAATTCCAGATGGCACTCTCTATGCACTAGAAAAGAATAATATCTCAATATTATTCTCAATAATATATCAATATTGAACCGAGACTGTCCAATTGTTTTAGGGTGAGATCTAAGTGTTAAGAGATTTAAAAATCAAATTTTCTGTTTTGAAAATGATCATCTAGTGATTCTTCGTATGTTCCGAGAATTTTAGATTCAAAAGATTTACCCATGCAAGTTTTCTGCCTGAATATGAAAAGTAACTTCTACATGAGCTCAGTATATGCATTCTATTTTAAAAAGAAAATTAGATTACAAAAGTAAGTTTCTATGAGGCCCATGTTTACTGAGAGAGTAAACATGTCAAAAACCACACTAAAATGCGATTCTGCAGTTGAAAAACCCTTGCATTGATTCTCAACTTTAAAAATTATATATTTGAAACATAAAAGTCCAGTCCTGAAATTGGTGCATATTGTTACTCAAATTTGGACAATTCATTTTCAAGTGTCTGTATCTTGTTACACACGTCAGGACCATTCATTTTCAAGTGTATGTATCTTGTTACACACATCTAGACCATTTATCTTCAAATGCATGTATATCTACCGGCACTAGTTTTGGAGCTTCAAATTTTATGATGAAACGCAAAAATAGATTTCAGACTAAGGGATTGTGTTGCCAAAACTACACTTTCAGGTGGGGTTATAATGTGTGGCTTTACTTTTTAACATTAACTGTTATGCGAACTGTACGCTTTACAAAACCACCATGTATGTCTATAGGCAGATACATGATTCAAAGCAAATATCATCTTCTTTATCAGATGCAATCATTTAGCAAAGGTCAACATAAGCTCAATGACCTAAATTTCCTGCCTGGCCCTACATGTATTAATGGACTCCGCAGAGCATGGGCTCAGACAAAGGTAGCTAAAAAGGTCAGGCATGTAGAAAGAGAATCATGGCTCCACATACCAAATCAAAACTTAAGCACAAAACAAATCAGAGAGAACACGGCATGCTACTTGATCTTCCTTTTCGTCGGTCTGACAATTAACACTTTGTGCTGTAACAGTTTCATTAACGGTAGCCTTGGTCTGAGATACAAATGCAGGATAGGTCGGTTCGTTTGGAAGGCTCTTTCAGTGCCATGAATATGTAATAACCAATGACCAAATTCACAGATATCACAGCAACCAACTGGTTCAGTAATGTTTGAGGAGTAGATGACAACTGGTTGATACCTGGTAGAGAGAGAGAGGCATGATGATTTTACTGATTCATCATGAGTATAAGTTTTACCTTTTTTCTTTTTCTTTCACAGAGAGAAAAGCACCATTATAATCAGTTTTACTTCTTTTTTTTCTTGATATATGTAAATAAAATAAGGAAATGTACACAATAAAATCATTTATTTTTAATACGAAGAAGTCACAATTTATATTAAAAAAAAATACAAAAAAATCACAATCATTATCGACCACTAGATGTGGAATCGGGTAGCTAAGGGTGTGTCACTAATTGGGCACAAAACTCCAAAATATAATTTCTCGAACCATTTGACACACTTTAAGTTGTCAGATTTCACATCGATAGCAAAAGGCGGTTGTGACCTTGTAACAAAGTGAATGGACATATAATATACAATCCCAATAAATAACTTTACCACAAATAAAAGAAAACATCCAACCATACAGAATTTCTCAAGCCACAGGTGAGAGAAAAAATATCAGCAGTTTAGCTTTGACTTGCTGAAAGCAAATCTTTTTTGGTGTGAAGTTTACGGTGCTCCCTTGGCAATACCATCATAAATTTCCTGAGGTTTTGTTTCTTTTCTTGATAGAAACTAGAAACGTAATTTCCTAGGCTTTTAGAGAGATAAGATTGATATAACTTGTAATTATCCTCTTCTAAACAGATCTTTCTTTTTCAAATTTCCTTGACATTCAACTCCAAGGTTCATGTCAAATAGGTTTTTTTCTTTTTTTGGAAATTGAGGTTCATGTCAAATAGTTACTTTTTTATATGGAAACTACTTCATTGATTTCATGGTTCGTTTTCATCATGCACATGCTTCATTGTCGCTGAAGTGAACCGACTCTTAGGAACTGGTTTTCTACATTTTGGTAGTTGCCGGATCAAGTTTTCAAAGCAATAAGAAGCAGATTATTACAATGCAGGATTTTTCTTTTTTGTTTTATTTCTTTTGATTTGGAAATATGTATCATGGATACTGTCACAATTGCACACTAGACACAGAGATACATCGGCAAATGGCGTATTTTTGCAAGGATCAATATTTTAACCTCATACAAAACTGCAACAAGTATGGTTAATCAGATTTTGGAATCTTAGCCTGCTCATAGTTGACCTGATTTTTGGATTGCATGACTGAAAAATGTAACTTACAGATATGTTTTAGGCAACTGTTAAAGTAGGACCAAGGCCTCATGTTATCCTTAACATCACTGCTTGACTTGCAAATTGATCGAAGTCCACTCTATATCATGCATGTGACTTGGCAAACAACTGGTTAGGAATTGGGGTTAACTTGATCACATCAATACAGTAAATCGTTGCACTTGCCGAGTTGCATGACAAATGCAATTAATTTCAGGATAGAAATAACAGACCATATCTCAAAACAAATAGGCAACTATACAAATTTTTTTAGTTAGGTACGCAGCCAACCAAATTCACATAAACCTAACTATCTAGAATCAATTTATCGTTAATATTGCTAATGGAGCTATCCACATGGCTATGGACATAAGAAAAAACTTTCTTGTTACCAACATTTCGACAATTTTTCACAATCTGCACAACAATCACAAAAATCAGAACACACAGCATGTGTATCATTTGCTTTGATAACAAGATTATTAAAACTTGGGAACTCAATCCAACACTGCTTTAGAATGATGAAATTGCATGCTTGTTCAAATGGTAGACCTAGTAAATTAAACCGAGCAACCAGGCACCAAAGCAAAGTTGGACCTTGGGTTAGCATAAATGAAATTTAAGAAGACAAATACCTAAGCTTCTTTTGTTTTTTTTTTTGTGAGGGGGGGGAGGACATCTAACTAAAAAAATAAACAGAGCATAGTAACAATGCTATTCATATCACAAGTTCAAATAACAATAGATGAAGCAAATAAAGTTGTTTCATCAAGTCAGTATTCATTATCAAATAGGAAACAGAAAATAAACTAGCACGTGTATCCCATAATGTCATCAATCATACCTCTCGTGTAGAGAAAAAGGCAAATAATAGAGGAGCTTATAGTGCTTGTGGACCGCTGTAGTGAGATCTTCTGCATTGGATAAGAAAATGCATTGAGTGGTTGATTTGATTTATAACGATTGAAATGCATGTGATTCACTGGGTGGGCCATAACTTGAAGTGTCAGGAACAAAAAGCTGTAATTCTTATGGAGATAAACCAGTTCAAGAACAAAGCAGGTCTACAGAAGTTAATAAGTTGGTATTATGGTAGATAATGAGAAGGATGGAAGGGCCAAACAAACAGTAACAGTGTGCCAAGGAGATGAGGGGACAAAAGTAAAGGGCACCTAGATTAACAAATGAAGTTTGGGTGCTAGAATAACAGGGATTTGCAAGCCTCAAATCAAATACATCTGGTTAAGACTCTGGTCTAAAGTTATTTAGTAGTTGTAATGCTGGTTCAGAAACAAAGTTAGGAGGCTACAATTTTCTTAAGACTTTGGGTTTAAAGTTATTAAGTGGTTGTAATGAAGGTTCAAGAAACAAAGCAAGGAGATGATGGAGCACAGCCAACAAAAGTTATGAAAAGAATCTGGTAGAAGGGTTAGTACAGTAGGTGACATCCAAAGTTCGTGAAAGGTTGTTTTCAGTTTCCAAGTGACGCTATTCTGCATAGCCTGTTTATGGTCTGCATAGACAAGCAGTAGAATAGGAGGCACTTGGGAGGAGCCCAAGAGTATGAGGTTAGATTTTAACAATTATTTGGTTCACCAGTGAGAAGAATGACAATTGCATATGACTCCTTATTTTTTGCGAATTATTAATTAGGATGTTCCCCAGTAGAATGCTCCTTGTTTACGAGGGCATCAATTAATTATAGGACGCGGTTTTGTTGCCTCAGCTAACATGCCCATTTGTCCTTAAAAAATCCATCTTAGAGATGTCTTTTTGGATCTAACCTTTTACAAGTTGATAATCTTGACCACCATGATCATAAATCCTAAAAAAAAAAAAAAAAATTTGAACCTTTAAATATATACTATTTTAGACTATGTTTGAGGACCACTCATTTTAATTCTTCAAGGATCATCAGAACCACACCACTTCTTTAGCTGCAAAATCATGGCTCTAATGTGAAAATGCATCTAGATTGACTTAGGATGTATATTACATCCATCTCTAAAATGGATTTTTTTGGAAGGAGACCATATTTGAACGAAGATAGCCCTTATTAGGGAACAATTGACCCTTAATAATGCCGACATCTACTCAAACTGTACTTGGTGAAATGAAAAAACTACTAAAACACAACATTACAAGGTTTGGAAAATGGTGTTATGGAATTACAACTGTGGAAACATCTTTAATTAGAAACCAAGTAGAGGAGGGTGGTTTTTAAGTAGCATTGATATAACAGCCAAGGCCCATTAATGTCATATCTCTGAACATTTCTGAAACCAACCACACACAATGCCAAGCTTAAAAATAGCAGGATATTCAAATACAAGATAACATTCAGGAATTAAAGCTCTGTTTGCCTAAAGGAACATGTGTAATTACATACAATTTGAGTTTCAATAACTGAAAACTTGCACATAACAAAAGCGCTTCACAGTAAAATGATAAAAAAAATTAAACTGTGGTGAATTATTTACTACTGCAAGGGCATTCTTACTGAATAAATGGGAAATATAAGCAATAAAATACCAAACTAAAGCACTCATGAAGAGGACATACCACTGTTAGGGGTGAGTAAATTGAAAGATTCTACGTCTGAACACTCTGAAAAAACCAATCTGTGATGAAAAAGAATGTACGGAAATCAAATTAGAATAACTTGAAATACTACAAGTAATATCTACATATACGAGAAAAGAAAAGAAAAAATTACTAGAAAAATCAAAAGAAGGACGAACTAGACACATGAAATTTAAACAAAAGTAAACATAATTCTACATATAAAAAATTCAAAAAGTAGAATAAAAATTAAGAAAAGTGGTAATCCCACCAGATGAGTACAAATGGAATGATATTCTGACGAAATAAATGCAGAAAGGAAGAGGAAGTAAAAATACTCATGCAAACTGCAGGTAAATGGATAAAATATCAAAAAGCAAATGACAAAAAAAAGTTAAAGAGGACATGAACATTCAAAAAAAAAAAAAAAAACTGTTGAGGAATTGCATCTTTCCTCTAGGCTCAACCTCCTTTACCATTATTTTGACCAGGCCAGCCCAGCCCTGGCCTAGATCCCTAAAGGGTTCGTCTATCCTCGCCCGACACTGGCCCGGCCCTAATAGATTAAAAAAAGGACAAATAGGAAAAAATACTGGGTCCATTGACCCAGGCCCAGCCCATGACAGACCTCCGGCGATTTTTTATGGCACAGGCCCCGGTTCTTCAAAAACAAACTCACTAGGGCCAGGGACGAGTCCAATTGCATACTGCTAGCCCAGTCATAGGCACACCTAGAAGTGGCAATAAGGTCAAATCGATCCAGTTCGGGTTCGGGTTCGGGTCCAGGTCCGAGTCAAAGATTTGGACCCGTTGGGTCTGGTCCGAGTCCAAAACCCTAGACATGACATCTTGAGTTCTATTTCTACCACCAGTTGAGGACCCTTTCTCAATTGAACTACCCGGAAAAAAGAATGTTTGTTGGCAATGGTGGTAACAATCTTTTTTGGCATCATAAATGGATGGGCAATGTTCCCCTGAAATTTTAGTTCCCTAATCTCCTACATCTCCTTGCATGAGGCCATACATGCTTCACTCAGTAGCTTTTTCTACATTTCAAATAGAGTGACTAGTAGCGTTAGGAAGCTTAACCCCTTCCGTGAGTTCTAGGTGAGATCCATGCATTTAAGAGCTATGTGCCTCAAGAGATGGCCAACACATGCAGGTAGTGAATAAAGCTTGGTCCTTGCAGGTTCCACATGGAACCAAGACCCTCATGTGGGTAGCAATTAGGAATCAAACTTTTTTAATCAAGAGACTGAGGAAGGGGGGCTTAATTCCAACCAATGTGTGCTTGCTATGTAAGGCTGATGAGGAAACCAATGACCACCTATTCCTATGTTGTTCCTTTTCCAGAGAACTTTGGCCTTTAATATTAAGCCTTTTTTACAGCAACTGGGTCGTTCCTCAAAAGTCTCAAGCCATTGCTCACTTGTGCTTATAATGGGCCTCCCTCTCTTTTCAAAGTAGGTACTCAGCTGCAGTGTATTGCTATGGTTGCAGTTATGTGGCACATTTCGAAAAAGATAAATGCGAGGCCTTTGATGGAGCGATCAATGATTATGAGGTTGTCAAATAAAAAATATTGTCCCATTATGGTGGGGTGGATTCAGGTGAGAAGGGATTCATCAGGGTCTCTAAGGAGGTTATCATGATCAACCTAAAACATTTTGTATTATGTAGATCTAGATAGGTAAGGAAATCCAATAAATGGCCACCACCACCATTTGGCTGGGTGAATAAATTTTGATAAGAGTTCAAGAGATGACTCAGGTCCTTTGGGTACGGGGGTCTTCTCCAAGATTAACCAAGGAAATAGCATTTTCTATTTTGCATGTCCTTGTTTCCAATCCACTGCAAATAAGGCAGAGCTGTAGGCACTTAAAAGTAGAGCTCAATATTTGATGCCCATCCACAATAAGGTTATTGTTGAGGGGGGATTCAGCTAACGGGATTTCTCCCTGCAGTGGAACCCATAAAGTTCCTTGAGTGTGGTCTTCAATCTTGGACGAAATTGAATGGGCACTGATAATAAGGAGGTGATTTCTCAGCACCCACATAACAAATAGGACAGAAATACTGACGCCGATGAATTGGATAAGTCAGGTTCTCCACATGAGGTCTTCTCCTTGAATGCATTTGAAATGATTCCTTCTCCCTCACTTTGCTGTGCGGAGTTTGGAAGGAGGTAGTGGGGGTGGCTGCAAAGAAAATATTTCAAGGGCGCATTGCAAGGATGATAGATGTGTTTTGCTGACCTTATTATGGAAAGCCCCACTTTGATATGTTGAGCTAATATGCCAGGGGATTGTACCTTGAATCTCTAAAACTTGGTTCTGAGTGTATAGTTGTTTTCATTTTGTTGTTTGACATATGATGAAATTCATACAGTTAACATTAAAGAAAAAGTTTATTCCCTGTAAAGAGAAGAAATCTTTGATTGGCCACTTAGACCACAATTTTTAGAATTGCTCATAATGATAAGGACAAGCCAGGGTATTTCTTTGATATAACTACTGTTAGTGTGTCAATTGGAAATTGAGCCTCATTTTAAGTAATCTTTACTCATATTTCAGTAAAAATCAGTTTCCAAAGACAGAAAATTTTAAAATTGCTCATAATGATAAGGATGAGCCAGGGTATTTCTTTGATATAACTACGGTTATTGTGTCAATTGGAAATTGAGCCTCTAAGTAATCTTTACTCACGTTTCGGTAAAAATCAGTTCTAAGATTTCTTAAACCAATCACCCCAATTCCAAGCTCTAGGGTTCGCAATATAAGAAACAAAATACTTCCTATTAAGAGGGATTCAAAAAGGGAAAAAGGTAAAACATACATCCAATGCTCCGATGAACGCAAGAAACATCTTCAACAAGATGAGAACAAGAGTTCTCTTCTCAATCACTCACCATCCTCACTTAGATTTACACATGAACTTGATCCCCATTTGTAATCTTGCTATCTACTCCTCCATATGGATGATGCACCTTAGACTCTCTCCTTTCAGCATGAGATCGAAGGCCCTGTTGATGTCAGAGAACGGGACTTCATGAGTCATGAATTTCTCCAATTCTAGCTCCTGGACACCAAAGCACACTCCGAGACTCTCAACTATGGTATGAAAAAAAGATCAAAAGACATCCGAACATGTGTCGAGCCCAATTTAGGACTGATACCAAGGAGCATTCCTATCTAAACTTATTGATTCCGGATCCTGAATCCCAGCCTACTCTATAAAGAAAAGAAATAAGACACAAAATAGAAAGGAAATGATTTGATCCGTACCTTCTTCATGTACATCTTGACAACAAGGGGAAGATCAGTGCGTGGCTTGTAGTTCCCAAAGAAAGTCCCCTTCAGTGTCCTCTCATTCAATACGTTGATTGGCTTAGTCTTGAAAACTGCATCTTTATTGGCTACTCCTACTAAGACAGCCACTCCCCATCCCTACAAATTCATAACAAAAGGTTAGGACTAATGTTAATTTTCTGATAAGTTCAAGTATCATAAACAAGGTGGATGTGAAGAACGACAAAGAAAAGAAGAACGGGATACATCATGGACACACTCAAAGGCAGATATCATTGCATCTACGTTGCCAGTGCACTCGACACTTCGGTCCACCCTGTTAGAATTCATGGGAGCATAGAATGGAGAATGGAGAGTGAAGAAGATAGAACACAACATTTACGTGGTTCAGGCCGAAGCATTACGTCCATAGATCCAAAGCCCAACTGGCTACATCTTCACTATTTTGGATGAATATTTACATAAAGAAATACATCTCTATATAGAGGACAATCACACAATTAGAAGAGATAATTATGATATGATAACCTGATGACCAAGTAACTTGGTCTCTATCTGGTCTCTATCTTCTAGATACCTAACCTTATCAAGAGATATATACATATACATCTATAATGATGTATATCAATATGAACCCGATATATCCATATCCTAACACACCCCACCCCCAGTCATTTCTGCCAGCACCTATTGCCAGAAAAATATAGTGTTAGTAAAGCAAACAAACACACCCAACTTCTCAAATAAGGGATGCCATTCGAAGAAACTAGAAAAAGGACCTCTTGCACTGGTCTGCCATAATCTTTGGTATTTATAAATTCATTGACACCAAACTTTTTGGCTTCAGAGAGACATGAAAGAACAGTTACACAAGGAAATTCAATATTAAAGGAACATTAAAGAACATAAATCTTACCTTCCTCAAACCTCTTGGGGTTCAAATCAACCCCAATAATGCTAGATGCACCTGCAATCCTTGCTCCTGCGGCAGCCTGAAAATAAAAGTGCTGGACATCAGAGAGGAACAGAGGGCATATAATTGATAAAAATGAACCTTCGGAGTTCATGAAAGTATTTCATCTACAGCAAGGCCTACTGCTCCCAACCCAAAAATAGCCACTGATGGACCCTTTTATGGTCTAGCAACATTCAAGGTTGCCCCTAATCCCGAAACACTAAAACAAAATTAGGAGAAAAGATAAAAATAAAATGAAATGGTAAGTCAATTTCGATAAAAATTGAGTGAGACCACTGGTAAGAACTCTCAGAACAAAGTGATATAGCTGTTGAAATTCCACAGCTAAGGATGCAGATTTTATCAAGAGGAGCCAAGGGATTGATCTCTGCTAGGACCCGGAATGAACTACCGTGTAATCACTAAACATGGAAGTGCCAACAAAGTGGTTGATGGGCATGCCATTGATGGAAAACCGAGACTTTCCATCACTAAGCATTACTCTTCTATCAGTGTTTATTCTTAAGAGATCACACATATTGCTTTCCTCAGACTTACAGTGAGCAGACTCCTTCCACTCCCCTGTGAAAACCGGTAGAACATGGTCTCCCACTTGAAGATCGGTGACTCCTTCACCAACACTCTCTACAACTCTGATAAGAAAGAAGTTATCAGAAGAAAGACTCGAAAAACATGAGCAAAAGTGAACCAGTAATTTTAGCAAGAAAATCTACAAATTCCTGTACTTAGTGAGTCAAAAGAGACAGCAATATGCATAATAAACATATGTATCACAACAACTACTGAAAATAATCAGCCTATCTTATCCTTGAAGTTACTGGATTTAAAAAAAAAACCTAAATCCAAAATAATTAGTGATATTTTAAAAACAAGTACAGCAATTTAGCAATTAACATGATCTTGATCCATCATATATTTTGTGCAAGATTTAAAGAAGATCAATAAAACATGACCACAACTTTGCATATAAGAGCAAGTGCCTAGAAAAAGTTCACTTAAAACAAGATTTTGAAGAAGTTAGGATTCCTCCATATGAATAACATGTCAAATTGTAAATTTATTTGCTAGTGTTTCCTATTGTTAGCAGGACTGGTCAATCAGAGGTGGTGGTCGAATGTTTGGGATTCCTCTTTCTGAAAGATTTTCAACCAAATTCCTCAATTTCCAAAAAAAGTAATAACCATTTACTGAGAGGACCAACACTCGTTCCAATCTGAAAGCCTCTAGGAAACTATGCCCGGGATGATAATAACCATTTCCAGTGGGCAATAAGATTCATTCCAAACCTAAAACCTTCAACAAAATCATGAATTCAATTAACAAAAGAATTAGAATAAAATTTCCATAGTTCAATTTCAACCAAGATAATTCACAAGCCAAAGCATAGTCATTTCGAATTTTACTCAAATTTGAGCTAGATGAAGCCAATGTGCCTTGATCGAAGAAGTGGGGTATAAATTAAACGTACCCCGCTGCTTCGTGACCGAAAATCCGAGGAAACAATGGTGTCTGTCCCTGAAATTGCACAGGTCCCAAACCTCAAAGCCTCAATCCAAAGAAGAAAATGGTGCATAATTTTTCCTAAAATGATCAAGGAAGCATATGGCAAAGCATCTTTTTCCCACTCAACAGGAGAGAAAAGGAAAGCAAGAAGAAAAAAGAAGAAGAAGAGTACAAGAATGGTATCTTGGCCTCCCAAAAATAGAGTTCAGTGTGACAAAGGGAAGTGTATTTGACATGGATCCTCACTTCCATGGCTTGAGGGGCAGCGACCTCAACATGCTCAATAACCAGAGGCTTTCCTGTTTTCCTAGCAACAGCACCTGCCACCCCATAAAACAAAATTGAAGAAATCAATAGCAACATAGTTAACCTGTTGGCCCAATACATACAGAGAGAGTTCCTCTCTCTTCTCCTAGATTCCATTGCACAAAAGCAAGTCTCTCTCTCTTCCGTTACAACCCATTACACAGAAGTAGTTTCTCTTTGAAAATTTACACAGTAGTCTCTCACCTTTACATGGAATGACAACTGCAGTACTAGCCATGAGGGTAGCGACGAGGAGAGAGAATCAAATTTACCCCAGAGAATGGAGAATTGAAGAGAGAGACGCTATATGACGGCTTCAGTTGCGTAAGCGGAACCTTGAATAGTGTGTGAAGGTAAAGCAGCACACAGTTTCAATGCATGCACACAGAACGTAAACCGATCAGGGTTTCAAACAGAAGATATTACGTACGGAGATGGCATTTTCGGACAGCTTTTTTTTTCAAAATTTAAGTTTTGGTTCGGGAATTTTAACAGCAGACCGCATCTTTAAATTTTGAAAAAAAAAAAAAAAACGGTCAGAGAATTTCATCTTTGGTCCGCAATTTAAATTTTGACAAAAAAAAAAAAAAAGGCCATGTAATCTCTAACATGAAAAATGAAAAAATAAGTAAATTTTAAAAACTAGAAATAATTCTAGTAAAAAAACATTTGGATGGTTAGTTTCTATTGCTTTTTGATGGAACACCTACTTGTATCTATCTTTAAGATGGATGCTTTACACTTTTTGGACACATATATAGTCATGCGGTCCAACCCGCATGAAACAATTTTCTAAAATAATTTTTTTTTTGTAAATTTTTATAATTTTTTGTTTTAAAATCTCGAACTTGACCACCAAAACTGGGACACTTGGCTAGCCAGAGTTACTCGGGCGAGTGAGTAGTCGATTGTTGTTTGAAGAGTTAAATATGTGTAGACCTTATATAAGTAGGGAAAATACGGTATGTTCTTTTTATATGCGAATATTACATCCAAAGTCGGTCGACACGATTTTTTTTTTTGATAAATTTTCCCCTCAATCTTAATATGCCATTCTTGGACTCTCAATTTCTCTCTGTTAACACTCTCTCGAGCTCTCTTCTCCATCTTTGATGGTCCATATGCTCCATTCTTTCTCTTTTCAGAATCCTGGATACTTGTATCTAAATATAAACCGCTTTTACATCTTATTAGAAACAATCATTTTTACAATAGATCAAGGTATTCTCATTTCTATTTCTTGGATATCTTCTCTCTCTAAATCTCAAGTTTATTTCGTGAAGGAATTTGGGTACTGGTACCTACACAATTGGTAAGTGAGAGAGCAATGGAAAATGGTGTATATTTATGTAGAGCTCGTTTAGCTCTATGGATAAAGAAACCTAGGTTTTGATGGTAAGTGAGAGAGCAATGGAAAATGGTGTATATTTATTTAGAGCTCATTTAGCTCTATGGATAAACAAACCTAGGTTTTGAATCAAAAGCTTGTTATGTCAAATTTTGGTTACGTTAAGACCTAGTTACTCAATCAAGACTTGTTTGGATGGCTTTGAGTGATACCCAAATTATGAAAATCTCATGTTTGGACTATTTTTTGTATAACTTAGTATGTTATTGCAAATAGAGAGAACACAACAAATTTGAAATTTTGAGATAGTTTTTCTCGCAAAAATTTTTGAGATCGTTTCTTTTTAAAAAATTTAAATTTGACATAGTTTTTCTCTCTAAAAAGTTTTGAGATAATTTCTCTCACTAAAAATTTAAAATTCCGTTCTCTCCCCAAATCACTCAATACTCTTATCTTTGACTTCTACTTCCGGTCTTTCTCGGACACTATGGACTCATAAAGAAACTCAAATTCTTGCCGAGATTTTCCTTCCAATTTCTTGTATTTATCTACGATCGATCACTCGTATTTGTATTGACTTCTTCTTCGATTACAAATTCTCTTTATACATCCATCAAAATCCATTCATTCTCTAAATTTTTAGAGGTATTTATGTTGGAGAAAGCATGATATTAATTTTCCTGGCGAGTTTAGTGGTAAACCCAACTCGGGTCATGCAAAAATATCTTAATCAACTAGTTTTGCCTATATAAATCCACATAAGAGTTCATAAAACCCCATCGAACTTTATTCTTTCACTTTTTTCCCATTAACAGTTTATCTTCACAAAAAACCCCCAACCCAAAACGAACTAAAAAAAATCTAAAATACCCTTTTCCATAGGCATTTTCTCTCTCTCTCTCTTCGGCAACGAAGACAACGAGCTCCGGCGATACGAAAACTCGCTCCGGCAGTAGACCTTCAGGAGCCAGGGCACTCCGACAGTTGATTACGTCACTCTGGTGGTACAAAAACGCACTCCGACGATACAAACATTCGCTCCGGCAATACACCTTATGGAGCCATAGCACTCTGGCAGTGTGGTAGTTCGCTCCGGCAGTAGATGAATTTGCTCTGGCATTACATGATCTCGCTCCAGCAGTACACCTTTTGGAGACATTCCGCTCTGGCACTCTATGAATGCGCTCCAGTAGTGGGTCGCTGGAGCTACAGCACTCCGACAGTGCATTAGGGCGCTCCGGCAGGGTTTTCAGCGCTCCGACGGTAGATGAAGGCACTATGGAGATACACCTTCTGGAGCCACATCACTCCTGCAGTACCTATTCCGATTTGGCAATCATTACAAAGCGCTCCGGCAGTGTTATTCTATGCTCCGGCAATACGCAACTTACGACTGTCAATTGAATTTTTTTGTATGGGAAGGGTATTTCCGTTCAAAAAATAACAATTTTTTATCTTGAAGGGATTTCGTGAGGAAAAGTTGTTGTGGGGTAAAAAGTGAGAGAAAAACTTGGTTGGGTGGGGTTTTTTTTTGTTTCGCTAAATTGTAAGACCAAGAAGAACCTAAATTTTGCTTTTGAGTCCTTTTTATACAGGGATCCCTTCCCCTACCTTCTTGGGTTCGTTGAAAGTTGCGGGCTACTTCTTAAAGGCGGGCAGTCATCTATTGCAGCGACAGAAAAAAATGGCCCTTGACATTTGTAAAGCATCACATGGGTTTTGCAATTTGGATGGTAAAATTATTTTTATTTTTAATTTTTATTTAATTTTAAGGGATAATATTATAGTTTTAGTTTTAGGATTTATGTCCTTGTTTTTTTGTTTTTTTAGGAATTTTAGGATTCTTGTATTTTTTTTATTTACTTCATAGTAATATTTACAATTATTGTTCATGAGTATTGTTCATGGGTATTATTCATAGCGGTAAAATTAACATTACAACTTTTAAGTTTAAGTGAGAACTTTTTGATCAAAATTTAATTGTATGGACAAATATTATTCAAAACAATAAAATTTCAATATAAATAGAGGCATGGATGGATTGGAGAGAAATTCACGTATTCTTTTTTTAAAAAAAATCTAAAAAAAAAAACATCAACCACTTGAGTCGTACATGAGAGGAAGTCTTACTGTTTCTCCAAAATTGCATGTGTCAGGGTGTTTTCTTGTTGATTTCTATTGTTACTTCAGCTTCTCCATATCAATTTGGTATTAGAGCTCGGGGTTTCTTTTAACCACAAAAAATATTTGAGCCGACAAAGAAAAAAAAAGGTTGAAGAAGGTGGTTTTGATGCTGAATTCATCTTAGCACACTATCAAATCTCGATGATGAGTTTTCTTCAACCAGGGGAAGATAATAAAGGGAAAAAATATTATTATTTTTAATTTTTATTCAATTTCAAAGGATGTATATTATAATTTTAGTTTTAGAGTTTATGTATAGGTTTTTTTGTTTTAGGGCTAACGTTTTTATATTTTTTATTTACTTCTTACATTTATTGTTCACAAGTACTGGTCATGGGTATTATTCACAATGGTAAACATGTCATTAAAAATTTTAAGTTTAAAGTTAGAAATTTTTGGTTAAAAGTTAATTGTACAGATAAAAATTATCCAAAAAATAAAATTTTAATATAAATAGGGCCGTAGATGGGTTGGAGAGGCATTCACGTATTTCTCTTTTCAAAGAAAAAGACTTTGTCTTACAAAAAAGAAACCTAAGGTTTAAGCCCTTGGGGGGAGGAAGTCTTAGGGTTTCTCCAAAATTATATGTGCCAAGATGTTTTCTTGCTGATTTCTACTATTTCTTCAAATACTCTACACCACCGGGCTTGCATACCATAAGACTATTTAACTTTGGAACATGGAGGTTTTGGTCTCCCTCATCTGTCTAATGTCAAATCTAACAACATAGGCATGTTACAAATTTTGATAAATTTTCATTTGTATTTTTAGCCTAGTCGAAGGCACCCCCAGCCACCTAATCTCAAAATGTAGCAATTATGAGCGATCATCACCTACTTGTACCAAAGGTAAATTGTCTGTGCTTTTTCTTGTGACATCCTTATTACTGTCCCAGTCTGGCACAAAGCAAAGTTGGGCAACTAAAGATTCCACAGAGTGAACGAATTCATAAGACTGGCTATATGAGATCAAACTTTGTCTCAAGAACAAAAAGGAGGAGTGATGATAGCCAACATCTGCCTATACAGAAATGAATGACCATTTACTCCAGCACTGCATGTTCTCCCTTTCGATATGGAGTTGGATTTCAGGAAAATTTACCTGTTATGGGTTATTTCGCAGTCGTTGTCTCAATTCCTATCGCATTGGGCCTCTCCACCATTCACAAAGATGGGATTAGACAATGGTATATGGTAATGGCAGTAACAATTGGGCATATTTGGAAGAAAATAAACAAGGCCATTAAAAACAAGGTTAGTAAACTGGACCAAATGAAAGACTCGATAATGATTTCATTGGTGAAATATCTATGGAAGAATTATCACAAAATATGAACCTCCTAGATTTATTTAAGTGGCATTAAAAGAGGGTATCTAAATGATAGAAACCTAGTGAAGGATGGCTGAAACTCAATTTTAATGGTACGTCAAGAGAGAAGGGCCTGTTAAGAGACCATTGTGGAAATATTATGTTCATGTACTCTGTTCCTCTATATTTGTATGCTGCTAATGAAGCACAAAAGTGGGCCTTAAAACATTGGGTCAGTCGGCTGCACAATGGCTACAATAAGGTCTTTATCAAAGGAGATTCCATGAATATCATCTGATCGTGCAGGGATATTGGAAAAACACCCTAGAGATGGAATCAAACAAGGGATGAGATTTTGTACGTGCTTGAGAGGACGGAGGTCCAGTTTCGGCATGTAAATAGGGAGACAGAGTGATATCAATGAGATTGCTAGAGAAGTATCTTTAAGGCCACCTTGAGGTGGCAGTGGGTAATGTTTTTCTCGAATTGTGTAATGCTTCGTGCTTCTTGCTCTCTTTCTTCAGTTGGCAACGAGGCTGATGCCATGGGGGGACCTTGAAAGAACTACCAATGCATTAGTTTTGTAAACCAGATTGACTGGTTTTTTTAGTTTTTGCTTTGTATGTTTTTAAATTTACATATCTCATTTCACAAGTATACTTTACAGCAATGAAATTTGTTAACAATTCAAAAAAAATAATTATAGTGTACTTCTTCTCGTGATTTTAGGTTCTATTTTACAGTAATTAGAATATATATGACTAAGCATTTAGTGACAAAGTTCGGGATCTTGGCATGTGTGTAGCTAAAACTAGAAAATCTAGACTATTGAATTTGACATGAAACTAATTTTATGGGTAAGATGAGTGATGACGAGCTCTTACCTTGGGCTTCGATTCCTCGAACATAGAAGTACCCATTTGACAGGTTTTTTCGACGGTTCCTCGAACATAGAAATACGCACGCATTTGACGGGGTTCTTCTATGGTTCTTGAGAGAAAGACCTATGTGATATTTTTTCGGGGAAATACAATTTTTTTTTTAAAAATAATAATCACCTTTTATAATTTTGGCAACAAGATCACTCACAGATGGTCTTATTAAAAACAATAGAAATTCCAAAAAAAATAAATCTCAACTACTTAATGCCATTCATACAATCTAATATTGTGCTTGAGAATATAAAATAAAAGAACTTAACAAATAAAAAGAAAAGATGCCGGAGATTACCTCATCCGGGCTTTTTACACCCCACACCGAGTCACCACATCCAATGACGCACGGGACTTGTGGTCTAGCTTCAATCTCGAATCAGGATAGCTGATTTCGGCCAAACTAGATAATCACCCATTAAAAACTCTACTAAAACTTTAACCCCCAAAATTAACTTAGATCTAGAGAGGAGAGAGAATACCACCTAAAATTTGAAAAGAGCAAATTAGAGAGAGAAAGATTGAAGAGAGAGAATAGAGAGAGAAAGATGGAGGAGAGAGAGTAGAGCGTGCCCCTTTAGGAAAAAGAGGTGAGAGAGAGGTTATAAGAGAGAGAGAGAGGTTGTGTTGAGATTGGGGGGAGAGCACCAATATTTATAATGAATATTTAGGTTTAGGGTTTTTTGGGGTTTACTTATAGTTTGCCTCTTTCATGAGATTGAATCTTGACCGTTGATCACGGTGACTTATGGGGTGAGACATCTGAGCCATCCATTCCATAGATGGACCATCAACATTATGGAAGGTGCTTGGACCATTATCCCACTTTTTTTAAACCATTTTCCCATCAATATATTTAGATAAAATAGATATCATGCATTCTATAAAAATAGCATGATCAAATCACATATTCCATAAGGATATATGTCAAACATTATCAAGTAAATAAATACAACCAAAAATTTTAAACAAGATAAAGTCAATGTTTACCATCTATTCAAATTAACCATATCCCTTTTAAAGCATACTTATCATATTACAAAATATGCCATGGTCGCTATATCCTTTCCAAAATTTGACCACATGCCTCAAATCAAAATTACCATAATGTTAAAGACCTTGAACACAAAGAATCCAAAAGGGTGGGACGTGCCACCCTTTTGTGGCACATGTGGCCCCCCACCCACATGCCACATGGTGGGCCCATGTGCACTATGGGCCGCCATGGAATTTTATAAAAAAAAATATTATTTTTAAAATTGAATAAAACAATTTAAAATATAAATTTGAATTTTTATAACTTTGTGAAAACAATAACTGTATTTTTATATGTCCAAAAATCACAAATAAAATATTGAGAGATTCATAAAAATTCAAATAATAAAACTAAAATCATTTCAATAATAAAATGAACACAATTAAATTAATATGATGAGAAAATGATTCATATAGTTTTAAGAATCCAATCGTAATAACGGGGTACTCCACCTTCAACTGTGGACTGCAAACCATACTAACTTTATCGAACCGACCCAATGTTTCTCATGATCCACAGTTCAAGCATGGGCTCATTAGAGGGTCACCATAGTCAGTTTGATGAATCAAGGTGTCGCAATCCCAGTCTGTCGATTACAGGTCCTCCCCTATAGACAAGTTAAGGTCATCACGACTTGATACGACCACAACTATATGGCGCATATGGGTATCTCTCGCACATGCATATGCTTCACCCAAAGGTGGATATCTGGCTATCCTGAAGGATCTATCAATATGCATGCCGTGTGATGAAACATGGATGAGGTTTTGGCCCCCGTCTCAATAGGCCTACCATCACACACAAGGATTACACAGTCCCTCGGCTATCGCATCTAGGCATAAGCTTCGACCTCATCAAGGGCTAACCCAAAACCCTTCTCGATTAATTCTTTATGGCCAGGTACCTTAGGTTTTTCAACCGTCTGACCTAGATCGATAATCACAATCCGGTATAAGCAAACATTATTTGCTTAGTATGTTCCTCGAGGGACCACACTCCTACTAGGGACAACTCCCTCAGTCAAAGAGTCTGCAATCATCAAATATGTGGATATGTAGCTGATCTCGATATCTTTCAATCTCACATCATTTCTCATGTGATAAAAATAAGGCTTAATATGCTTGGAGTTCTTGTAAAATCGAGGCTCCTTAGAGAGACAAATAGCCGTAGTGTTGTCGCAGAAAATTCGTACTGCCTCACAACGTACAAGATGAAAATTAAGTTGATTAAGAAACTTCTTAATCCACACGGCCTCCTTGGTTGCTAGACAGCATGCCACATACTCGGATTCCATGATGGACAAGGCCACAATATCTTGTTTCTTTGACTTCCAAGAAACCGCACCCCTGCAAGCATAAACACATGTGGACTTCGCATCATCTGGATCTGCGAGATAGCTTACATCTGAATATCTCTCTATTACTATTTCAGTTCCTCCCTTATATGTCAAAGCATAGTTCATGGTCTCCTCCCCTTAAAATATCTGAGAATTCTTTTTACAGCTTTCCAATGCTCCTCAGCTGAATTACTTTGGAAACGGTTTACCAGACTTATGACGAATGACAAGTCAGGCCATGTTCCCATCATGACATACATAAAGAACCCAACTGCGCTCATGTATATTACTCTCTCCATAGCTCTTATATCCATATCTTCGGTATGAGACATTTTATTACTAAGCTTCGTCTTTTTGTCAACTGGGGTTGACATGGGCTTACACATACTCATATCAAACTTTTCTAGTATTCTCTTAAAATAGGTTGCCTGGAAAAGTTGGTTAGTCTTCTTTCTCCCTTTCTTATTATCTTTATGCCCAACACATATGAAGCTTCTCCAAAATCCTTCATATCGAAGTATTGTGCAAGGAAATTTGTCGTCTCTACTATTAGAGCAATTGAGCAACTAACAATTAGCATATCATCTACATATAACGATATAATGACCACATCACTCCCGCTGACCTTTTGATACATGCAATAATCCTCATTATTTATGGAGAACCTTGCAAGAGCAAGGGTCTCTTGGAATTTTTTATACTACTGTCGCGAAGCTCGTTTCAAGCCATAAAGGGATTTATTAAGTTTGCATATTAGGTTTTTTTTCCCTTTCTCCTTAAATCCCTCAGGTTGGGTCATGTAAATTTCTTCTTCTAAATCCCCATTTAGAAAGGTTGTTTTGACATGCATTTGATGAACCTTAAAATCAAAATGGGCTGCTATAGCTATAAGGATCCGGATAAATGGAAATTTGGCAACATGGGAAAATTTTTTCTCATAATCTATCCATTCTTTCTGGGTGAAACCCTTTGCAACTAACCTAGCTTTATATTTTTCTATTTTCCCTTCAGAGTTCAACTTTTTCTTAAAAATCCACTTACAACCAATGGCCTTACGTTTTTCAAGTAGGGGTACTAATTGTCATACATGGTTTTGGCTAATGGAAGCATACTCATTTTTCATGGCTTCTACCCAGTATTGCCTTTCAGGACAAGTCAAGGCTTCTCGGTGAGTTCTAGGTTCTGAATATGGATTTTCCCCAACCTTATCAAAATATTCTTCAAGGTAGACAAAATGTTATAGGTAAAGAGGTAGTTTACTAACTCGGTTACTTCATCTCGGTTAAGGTAAATGTTTACTTTCTATAAGGAGTTCAAGATCAGGTTGGGTTAATTTAAAAGTTTCAGGTTCAGGGTCTCGAACTACATCCTTGTTTTGGGCTTCTTTATAAAAGTCGGCTTGTTTTCTACTCGTCCTTGCTTCAAGGAAGTCTTCATCGAAGAAGTGAGCATCGCGGCTTTCAATAACCGCACATGTTTCAAGGTTGTAGAATCAATACCCTTTACCATGATCCGGGTAACCAATTAAAATGGATTTGATAGTTTTAAGTTGCAATTTGGTTCTATTTTGATGTGGGATAAGGACATGGGCTGAGCAACCCCAAACTTTCAAGTGTTCAAGGGAGGGAGTACGACCTGTGAAAATTTTGTGAGGAGTAAGTAGGGCAGCTTTTGTAGGAGTCCGGTTAAGGATGTAACATGCCGTTAATATGGCTTTTCCCCAAAACTCCAATGAGAGTTTTGCATGCCCCATCATACTCCTTACCATTTCCACTAAGGTCTTATTCATTCTCTCAGCTACGCCATTTTGTTCAAGAGTATAAGGTATGGTGTACTGATGGATGATCCTATTTTCAAAAATCTTTGAAAAGGCTTTATATTCTTTGAATTTTTCTAGGGCTTCTGATTTTGTATGAATAAGGTACATATAGCCATATCGCGAGTTGTCATCTATAAAAGAGATAAAATACCTTTTTTCCACTTTTTGTTTCACATTCATAGGTCCATGTATATCACTATGAATGATTTTCAATACGTTAGTAGCTCTTTTTGCCTTGGTGGTATTTTTTCTTATTAGTTTTCCTTGCACACAAGACTCACACACTTTCTATAAATCTCCTTTATAATTTTGAATAATCCCGTCCCTTTTTAATCTCTCCATTCGTTTGATATTAATGTGTCCTAACCTCATATATCATAAGGTAGCATCTAATTCATTAGGGGATGAGACATCAGCAACGTTCTCTTTTATTTCAATAGTAAATAGCCCTTCTATAAGTTGTCCAGTCATGATTACATCTTTCTCCTTCTTCACCACCACTTTCTCCCCAATGAAAGTAGTTATGAATCCAGTCATAGACATCTTAGGATTCAAAACCAAGTACTTCCTCATATCAGGAGCATAAAGTGCTTGTTTTAGAATCAATATACTCCCACTCTTCAGTTGCAGCTAAAAATCTCCAACTCCAAGTACATCAATCTTCTGATTTTCTCCCATATAAATATACTGCTGTCTTGGCCCCATAGGAGTGAAAGAACGGTCACCTTTCTTGATGTTTGTGACATGGGTTGTAGCCTCCGAGTCAAGACACCAAGAAGCTCCCTTGGGGTCAGCTAGCATGGACTCAAAACCACACATGCCAATTCCTTGTTAATTCCACTAGATTTGTTGAACCGACAATTATTGGCTATGTGGCCCACCTTCTTGCAAATAAAATAAGTTTGAGTCTCTCTCTTTGCTCTTTTATTTTCAAAATCTCTTCTTTTGAAATATCTTTTCTTCTCAAAAGTATTTCTTCCATTTCTTTCTTAATTTTAAAAGATGGTTGAGATTTTACCATATGCACAACATCCCTTATTGCCTTGAACTCCTTATTTCTTCTTCAAATTTGATAGTCATGATAAGTTCCTCCAATTTTAGTGCCTTTCTTCTAGCATAGATGGAAGATATGAAAGTCTCTCATGGATTAGGAAGATGATTCATTAAATGAATCACTTGCATAGATTCATTGGGCTTCATGTATGTATCTTCCAAATCTTTGACTAGCGCACGAAACATGTGCACATGATCTGCAAACTTGGTACCTTCTACCATTTTTAAATCATTGTACATTCTCATGGCTATAATTTGCTTCATGGGAGAGGGTTCAACATCATCTCTGTCAAGTTTATCAAAAATCTCACTTGCAGTATAGATTGATTCGTACTCAGAAGCATACAAGTCAGTCATGACACAAAAGAATGTGCTCGCATCTCAAGTTCCTCATCTTTTAATTGGCGTACTCATCTTTGATTATTTGAGATGAGTCGTCAATTGGATGACGAGGTCAGTCCTAAAGAGTACCTCATACAAGTTTTCTTCATAGAGCACAAATTTGATTTTTCTTTTCTATGAAGCAAAGTTGGTCCCATCAAACCTTTCGGTTTTCAGGATCACAAAGATGAAAGTACGAGTAGCCATATATTTCTATTCTCAAGCAAAAAGAAGAAAAGACTCCTAATGGCAATCAAGTAAAACCTTGCTCTGATACCAATGAGAGAAAGACCTATGTGATCTTTTGCCGGAGAAATACAATTACTTTTTTTTAAAAAAATAATAATCACCCCTAATAATTTTGGCAACAAGATCACTGACAGATGGTCTTATTACAAACAATAGAAATTCCAAAAAAAAAAAAAATCATACAACCTAATATTATACTTGAGAATATAAAATAAAAGAACTTAACAAATAAAAATAAAAGATACCGGAGATTACCTCAACCGGGCTTTTTACACCCCACACCGAGAAACCATATCCAATGGTGCAGGACTTGTGGTCTAGCTTCAATCTCGAACCAGGATAGCTGATTTCGGCTAAACTAGATAATCACCCCTTAAAAACTCTACTAAAACTTTAACCCCCAAAATTAACTTAAATCTAGAGAAGAGAGAGAATACCAACTAAAATTTGAAGAGAGCAAATTAGAGAGAGAAGATGGAGGAGAGAGTGTGGAGCGTGCCCCTCTAGGAGAAAGAGGTGAGAGAGAGGTTATGGGAGAGAGAGAGAGAGGTTGTGTTGAGATTGGGGGGAGAGCACGCCTATTTATAGTGAATATTTAGGTTTAGGGTTTCTTTATTTCCTATAGTTTGCCTCTTTCATGAGATTGAATCTTGACCGTTGATCAAGGTGACTTGTGGGATGAGAGATCTGAGCCATCCACTCTATAGATAAATCATCAACATTATGGAAGATGCTTTGACCATTATCTCACTTTTCTTAAACCATTTTCCCATCAATATATTTAGATAAAATAGATATCATGCATTCTATAAAAACAAGATAAGGTCAATGTCCACCATCTATTCAAATTGACCATATCCCTTTTAAAGCATACTTATCATATTACAAAATATGCCATGGCTGCTACATCCTTTCCAAGATTGGACCACATGCCTCAAATCAAAATTACCATAATGTTAAAGACCTTGATCACAAAGAATCCAAAAGGGTGGGACGTGCCACCCTTTTGTGGCACATATGGCCCCCCACCCACATGCCACATGGTGGGCCCATGTGCACTATGGGCCCCCATGGAATTTTATAAAAAAATATTATTTTTAAAATTGAATAAAATAATTTAAAATATAAGTTTGAATTTTTATAACTTTGTGAAAACAATAACTGTATTTTTATAAGTCCAAAAATCAAAAATAAAATATTGAGAAATTCATAAAAATTCAAATAATAAAACTAAAATCATTTCAATAATAAAATGAACACAATTAAATTAATATGATGGGAAAAAGATCCATATGGTTTTAGGAATCCAATCTGTAATAACGGGGTACTCCACTTTCAACTGTGGACTACAGACCACACTGGCTTTATCGAACTGATCCAGTATTTTTCATGATCCACAGTCCAAGCAAGGGCTCATTAGCGGGTCACCAAAGTCGGGTCGATGAATCAAGGGGTCACAATCCCAGTTTGTGGATTACAGGTCCTCCCCTAGAGACAAGTCAAGGTCACTACGGCCTGATGCGACTACAGCTCTATGACGCATATGGGTATCTCTCGCACATGCATACGCTTCACCCAAAGGTGGATATCTGGCTGTCCTGAACGATCTATCAATATGCATGTCGTGCGATGGAACATTGATGAGGTTTTGGTTCCCGTCTCAGTATGCCTACCATCACACACAATAATCACACAGTCCCTCAGCTCTCTTATCTAGGCATAAGCTCCGACCTCATCAAGGGCTAACACAAAACGCTTCTCAGTTAATTCTTTATGGTCAGGTACCTTGGGTTTTCCAACCGTCTGGCCTAGATCGATAAGCACAGCCCGGTATAAGCAAATATCATATGCCTAGTATGGTCTTCGAGGGACCACACTCCCACTGAGTTTGTATTTCACTATAAAAGTATTTCAATACACACTCATAAAGCCTTTAAAGGCCACATAAACCCAACAGTTCTTTGAACAAATAAGTATTCATTTGAAAGGGTTCCTAAGATGCTTCTTATGCTCTTGACTATAGGGCTCTCTTCCTCTCTCCTCTTCAAGAGGAGATTTTATAGGTACTGACATTTATGATGTGATACCTATATATATGTGATTTCTTGCAAAATAAAAAAAATGGATACATTGCAAAATTGAGATGACCCAATTTTCTTCTTCGACTATAATTTGAGTTTGGTGATTGCAATGAGATGAAAATGTTTGTTTTTCTGTAATATCTTTCATGGAATTTAGGTCTTTTTCCTTTTAGGCCACGAAATGTGGTTATGCTAGGCCCTAAAGTATGTCTGAATTTGAAAGACCAGCTTACGTTCTTGGATTTACAGTCAAAAGTTTGCTTTTTAAGGGGAAGCTAAAACTTCATTGGTTTTCGCAACATTAAAAAGAAAATCTGGGTTTTAAACATTTTTTCCATATTGATGTTGGGGTGATTTTTTAAGATTTGTTAGACAAATCACTTTTATCGCACAAGTATCTGCCTCTCAGCAGTGAATTATTCATTGAACGGTTGACATTGGTTAATTTTCAAAATTGCAGGTTCATTCAAGCAAGAGCTATTGCAACCTTAGATTCTAGATAGGTTATTAAACATGGGGTCTACCTGTTCCGAGGCTTAGGTTTTCTAGATCCCCATTGTCAAACATGCCCATTTTGCATGAATTGCAATATCACCAAATATAAGAAACATAACCATGTATGTTTACTGCAATACCACAAAAGTGATGAGACACTTGTATTTCAATAAGGAAAAAGTTTATATAAGTGTGAGGCTCTAAACAATCAAATTAGAGCGCACCTCAAAAAATTTCACTAGAAGGGATCGTTTTGATGCCCAAATATCTTCAAATTGATCATCTCGACCTCAAGATGCATGGGCATGAAAAAAAAAAAAGATTTCAAGTTTAAAAAATAGTGTATCTTATATGCAATTTTGGATCATCAATTTTCAAGATTTCCAAGTTTTCATAGATCTGCTTGATCTACACTATTTTTTAAACTTTAAATTTTATAATTAGACATGAAAATCTATTTTAAGGCCATCACAAATATTTTCAGCATTACAACCACATTTCTCGACATTATTTGAAGGTGCGGTTTACTTTGGTTGTTTAGAGCCTCGGCTTTATACGAACCACACCCCACAAATGAGATGTACACTTAAAGGTCGTTTGGATACAGGTAAATATATTGTCTATCAAATATATTACTGGCATAATACAATGATACATGCAAATGGATTGTTATTGTTTGGGTAGTATTTAGATGCAACCTAACGCGATTTAATATGGAATTGTCTACATTGCACCTTAAATTTGTTCTTACATTGCTCTTACTAGACATAGCAATTTAATATTATTGGCGTAATATATTACTACGTAATATATTACATGCAAATAGATTGTTACTGTTTGGATAGTATTTAGATACAACTTGGGAAATACATTGCTCTTACTTGAGACGTTTAATATAGAATTGTCTATATTACACCTTAAATTTGCTCTTACATTGCTCTTATTAGACATAGCGATTTAACATGAAATTATCTACAAAGAAACCATTTGCATTGTTACTGTTTGGATAATATTTAGATGCAACCTGGGAAATACATTTCTCTTACTTAACACTGTGGAATTGTTTACATTGTACCTTAAATTTGCTCTTACATTGCTCTTATTAGACTTAGCGATTTAATAGGAATTGTCTACAAAGAGGCCATTTATCTTTTGTATGCACAATCATTTTTGTCCTATAAATTTCAAAATGGGTGGTTGTATTAGTGTCATTGAATAAATACAATTTTTTTTTATTTAAAAAAATCACTTTATGACTCACCTCAAGCATCCAATTTGACATCTAATATTTGATAATGATTGTGACCTTCATTCACAAAAGATAAATGGTTTCTTTGTAGACATTCCTATTTAATATTGAAATGCATATGTATAGATAGCATGACTATACCATTCTTGTCATGCCTTAAAGAATAATAACTCAATAATGTGAATTAATATTGGTCATAAACATTGAGTGAACTATTTTAGTCACCACCTTTAAATATCGTTAACTTGTAGTTTAAATAGTAAATGATGATGTATTTTAAAAAAAGTTATTGTGAAATGGTAAAGTATTTTAAAAATTACATTGAGATATTGGAAGAAGCGATTATCCCAAAATATATATATATATATATATATTTTTAAAAAAGAGTAATCATTATAATTTAAATAAAATATAATTTATCAGTTTTTTTTTTCCTATCAAAACCCTAATCCCAAAAAAATTCTCTTTTTTTTTCAAAAGATTTTGTAATCATTATAATTTTTCCACATCCTTATATTTGAGAGATAGCGCATATAGAAGGGAGGCTTGAAGAGGGATATAGAAAGGAGACTCGAAGAGGACATAGAAGAGATGCTTAGTAAAGATAACTGACTTTATCAAAATGGAAACAATGGAACATTTGGTTTCCATGAAAGCAGTGCCTAACGAAGAGAGAAAGGTTGAGGAAGTAAAGAAAATGAGAGAAAAAAAGGTTGAGGAAGTAAAGAAAATGAGAGAAAAAAAGGTTGAGGAAGTAAAGAAAATGAGAGAAAAAAAGGTTAAGGAAGAGTAATAAAGAGAAATTGATACTATAATTTAGAAATGACATTGAATCTGAAAAAAAAAAGGAGATAAATTGATACCATGATTTAGAAATGACCTTCAATCTGGAAAAGGGAACTTGACAAAATAGTAAGGTTGCAGAGAGGGAAAAGCTACCAATGGGAATTGGGAACTTGGGAGAGAGGGAAGTGGTAGGCTTACTTGAGAGGGAAAACGAGGAGCTTGACAAGGAGAGGTTGAGAAGGAAAAGGGGAGCTTGACCGGGAGAGGTTGAGAGAAGATGATGTAAGAGAGGAAAATGGTTTTTTAGACGAGATTACCCATGAGATTTCCCAGCCCTCTAGCATGTAATAGATTTCACGATGCCTGTAATAGATTTGACTATGGTTGCCAGCCCTCCCCGCGTGTAATAGATTTGACTATGGTTGCCAGCTCTCCCGTGTGTAATAGATTTGACTAAGGAAATGTTGTGTAATCTATTTTCATTTCTTATTAATAAATGTACCGCGTGTCATAGATGTCATGATATTTGGGTTACTTGCCCTTTTGTCAAAGTTACTTGTACCCAAACAGTGTAAATGTCACATTTCCCAGTAATTATTTCCGTGTAATATATTTTCGTAAAAAAGTGGTAGACTACTTCACCCAAAAAAATAGAACGAGAGAGATGCGAGCCCTCGAGGGTTTGTATGAGTGTATCGTTTTCTATCTAATTTTCAATTAAAAAAAAAGGTAGATTTATAAAATTAAGGTTGTGATGTTCTACACCATTCATATTATTTAAAAGGCATGTATATATTTGATACTGTCTTAAAAAGTGTGTTACTTTTTGATATTATTTTGATATATAAAATCTAGACTGTCCAACTAAAATAGAATGTATAGAACAACAAAAATTTTACTTTCGCAAGTAGGTTGTTGTATAAATCACACTATTTTTTTTCGGGGGTTTGATGGGGCAAAGAAGGTTGGTAATGGCCCGTGCATGGCCCTGGCCCTAGTACCCATAGGGCTGGCCTAGGCTCAATGCAGTCGGGACCAGGCCAAAAACGCTCTAGCCTAAGAGCCCAATTAAGGTTAGGCCAAGCCAAACAAAATAAGAAAAAAAAAAGAAAAAAGAGCCAGGCTGGGCCGAAACGTGCTCGCCTTGGCCCTACCCTCAGGCCGTAGGAGGGCCGGCCCTCGGGCCATGTTTCTTGGCCCGTAGACCCTAGCATGTGAAAAGTTCGTCCGCTTACGCACGAAAAACCTCCCGGGAACTGAAAGCCTAATTAAAGGTTTTAACCAGCGTTTAAAAAAACGCCGAGTCGAACCGGACTCGCCCGGTTCGACTCGGAAATCGTGAAAGGGGACCGGATCGCCTAAAAAACTCGGAAATCGTCTGGTTCTAGAAAGAACCGGACGATTCTGTACAGTGAATCGCCGATTCACTGTACGGAATCGGCGAGTCCGAACAGTGAATCGGCAAGTCCGTACGGATTTTATTTTATTTTATTTTTTTTTTGTAATCCATGATAGATTTTTTTGTAATACTTGATCGATTTTTTTGTAATCCATGATCGAATTGTTTTTGTTTTTTTGTAATCCATGATCGAATTTTTTGGTTTTTTGTAACCCATAATAGAATTTTTTGTAATCCATGATCGAAATGTTTGTTTTCTTTTCTTGTAATCCATGATCGATTTTTTTGTTTTTTTTTTTTTTTTTGTAACCCATGATAGAATTTTTTGTAATCCATGATCGAATGTTTTGTAATACATGATCGAAATGTTTGTTTTTTTTTTGTAATCCATGATCGAAATGTTTGTTTTTTTTTTTTTGTAATCCATGATTGAATTTTTTGTTTTTTGCTTTTTTTGTAACCCATGATAGAGTTTTTTGTAATCCATGATTGAATTTTTTGTAATCCATGATCGAACTGTTTTTTTCTTTTTTTGTAATCCACGATTGAATTTTTTGTTTTTTTTTGTTTGTTTTTTTTTGTAATCCATGATCGAATTTTATGTAATCCATGATCGAATTTTATGTAATCCATGATTGAATTTTTTGAAAATTTGTGATTTTTTTTTTTTAATCCATGATCGAATATTTTTTTGTAATCCATGATAGAATTTTTTGAAAATTTGTGATTTTTTTTTTAATCCATGATCGATTTTTTTGAAAATTTGTTATTTTTTTTTAATCCATATTATTTAAAGAGAAAATGAGATAGATGATGATTCTGAGGCCACCCTATCCCAGCCATATTATTCACATATCGAGTCCCAACAGTAACAGTGTAGGGATGAGCACGAAATACTGTAAATTAAATGCTGAATGGCGGTTCATGCAGGGAAAAAACATATCAATATTCGCATATTCATTCAAAAACATGAAAATTCTTAATGGAGTACCCTCATTTTTTATTGAATTCCTAAAAAAAATATTTATAATGAATATTAATAATTTTTTCGAATTTTTTTTAAGCTTTATTCTGACCGATTCACCTGATTCTCGATCCGGATCCCCGATTCTCCGATCCGGATCGATTTTTTGGAAGCCCGATCGGGGTCACCGATCCGTTTTTTAAACCATTGGTTTTAACTATTCGCAGTGTCCTCTCTTTCTCAATTCCACGTCCTGGGTTTTGTGATTTTGGGACCAGCCTTGAGAGAGGGTAAAAAGAAGTCCAAATTGAAGAAAAGGAGACAAGAATCAATGGCTGCGATATCTACTTTTGTTTTCACAAGGCCCGTAACATTTGTCACAGGGAATGCAAAGAAGCTTGAAGAAGTTCAAGCCATTCTTGGGCCTTCCATCCCCTTCCAGTCCCTCAAACTTGATCGTACGATGATACTCTTTTTCTGTAAATTTCCATAATGTTTAATGGATGCAATGTGCTTATTTACTTCTCTCTGTTAATGCCTATATTCATGTCTCGATGTTTATGTTTTTGAAGTTTTGGGGGGTGATTTCATACCTCTAGCCATTGTCTGTGAAGTTATGAATTACTGTGTGTCTTGAGCCTATAGAAATGCATCTTGTTTTTCTTAAGATTTTACGAGATGTGTGAAAAAATGTGTTATGAAGCTTACAAATTGGAACATCTAGTTTTGAAGGCATTGAAGCTTACAGAAGGAACAATGGAACGCCCATTTTTGGTGTGTGTGCGCATTAAGTGTGCATAAGCATAAGCATGCTCATTGTGTAGTTGATATCCATGTTTACATTGATTGAATTGAACTGGGTTCATGGTAGCAATTCAATATGGTTTCTTTTCTCTCTCTCTTTGTTTTCCTTTTGGGTTTCTTTGAACATAATGGTGATGTTATCTGGGTCGTTTCTCTGATGGTGGAAAAGATGTTAGGGACGTCCTTCAGGTTCATAAAACAAGGCCTGGCTGTGTGACTGAAACCACGTAAACCCAACTTGACGATGCTTTTGGTTTGCAGACTGAGTAGGTAAAGGAAAGAAGTGATCACTACCCTTTGGTTTATTTTATAAGGACTTCATTGTACGTGGAATGTGTCACAGAGAGAGAAAACTTTTGCTTTAATATCTAAGGACAGATTGGGCTATTGAGCCCAAACCCAATTCTTTTGAAGGGAGTGAAGTCCAGTAGAAATGGTTACTAATGGATGCGTGGGAGAATGCCAAATGATTTCGAAATCCACTAATGAAGAGTTTGGAAAGAACCTTTCAATGGTGAGCACCTGACTGGTGGTGGTGATTTATTACCTAGATGACCCTTTAGACAATTCTCAATGTTTGAAAGTTATTAAGGGTTGGATTCTGCAAAGCTTCTTTTGCAAGCAACCATGAAGGAAATGAGTGGATACCCTAAGCTTAAGTATATGCAATTTCCCTGTTTGCAGCTGGGTGATGGCTTGAGATTTAGAAATTATCATAAAAATGTGTGGAATAGAGGAACTATTCCTATAAATATTTTTATGAAAAGAAAAACCCTCTAGGATCTTTTGGATTAAGAGAAGCCTTTTTTTGACAAAGACTGAGCAGAGAATGGCTATGCATAATTGGGACGGGATGAGGAATCAAAAAATTATGGGAGTGCCATAATTTCAACAGAATGTGCTGAAAGTAGCAATGTGCATGACTTATGAAGAACGACCAAACATGCTTGAGCTGTTTAGTGAGCTATTACTCACATCTTTATAGGAAAATATAGTAGCAAATAGAAAAATGGAACACTCGGTTATGGTGAGTCTAGGATGCTTGTTCCAAGTGTTGCATGCCATTTGTGTTTTTTGAGTTTACACCGTATCTATTGCAGCGCCCTGATAAAAATCCACCGTATCTTATGCTGAATGATTTTCCATTATTGGTTGTTTTTGGGATGATTTCAGTCATTGCCATGTTGGTGGTTTTGGCAGTAGGTCCATCATTGTAGAGAATACAAGAGTGGCAGGCCTTCCCATTAATAATTATAAGAAGTCGTAATAGTTATTCTAAATTGCACTGACCTTTTGTTTGTTGCCACATGTAGTGGTTTGGATGTCTTCCTATATAAATATAGTAGGGGGTGAGGGAGAACACTAGTGCAACTGGTGGCATGTTTAAACTGCTTGGTAGAATGAAATTGAGCCTTCAGTTACATTAAAAGCCGAATAAGGAAAAGGATTCTTGGGTATTTTTTTTAGTAGGTGCCATGGGGTCTATTGCCATTTGAAGTTTTGAATGGCTCAACAATTGGGTTCTACAGATTAGTCTTTCTCACGGTTAGGCATTTTCATATTCTGCCAATCTTGAGACCCACATATGATTTTTATGACATCCAACACCATTTGATTGCAAGTAATGATATTTTGGATATGTGATAATGCACCAATCACTTCAAGTGGTTAGGGTGACAAGTATCCTCTATGGGAGCAGCAGATTCCTCCTAATTCGTGTGCATATTTGGATGATGTGAACCTTGGGAGGGCTACCAAACAGAACAAGAAGAGCAAGCATTGTTTGGGATGATTTTCCAGTGAGGGCATTTTAGTCATTTTATTTATAGTTATTGTCATTTGTTTTAAAAGTGATACGAGTTCATATGAGTGAATTTATTATTTGTATGGATAGTTATTGTTTATTGAACATTAAAAAGGATATAAAAATGGTGCATGAGGGGCTGGAAGCTCATTCACATGACTTTTTTTCAGAAAGAGAAGAATAAAAACTCCGTGCTTTTGAACCCTAGTTTGAGTGTGGAGAAAACCCTGGGTTCCTTCGAATAGATGCTTGTATTTGGCTTGTTGTCTTGCTGATTTAATTGTTTCCATCAATTTTCTTACATCAATTTGGTATCAAAGCATAATTTTCTTCACCAAAAAGGCCAGAAAACTATAGCCCAATCTAGGGCCCGCTGATTTTGGGCCAAGTTGTGCCAAAATTTAGCCTAGGTCTTGCTGATTTTCGCGAGTTTATGTTGATTCTCAGTCATGTGTTGTGTTTCGGTGAACCCATAGCAGCAAGAAGGGGCCATGGAAGGGAGATTTTCACATACTCACTTTAGGATCCCAGTGATGAAGAAATTAAGGACCTTAAAGGGCAAGTTCTGCAGCTGATATAACAGTTCCCGAGTATCTATCATGGGCAAGATGGTGATCTTTTTTTGAGGAAAAAGACTGATCTTTTTACCTCAAGAATATCACAAGTACAACCTTTTTACCGATGCGCTTAGTGTGAAGTCGAGTGATGAGGATGGTCACAGGAGGCCTAGACGTGGGTGCATTGCTCTAGGGTTGTTGATTTGAAGGTGGACTTATTTGATTTTGATGGTAAGCCTCAACCTGAGGAGTTTATAGATTGGTTACTGTAGAATGAGTTTTGACTATAAGGAGGTTCCTGAAACTAAAAAAGGAAAATTATTGTCGTAATTGAAGAAAGCTACCTCGGCATGGTGGGAACTTAGAGCTAGAACGTAGAGAATGGGAAATTAATACCTTGGAGAAGATGAACAAGAAATTGAAGGAATACTAAAGATTATCTACAGTCCCTTTTATCATAAGATTAATATTTTTCAACAGCGAAAAAGGAGTGTAGAGGAGTATATCGATAAATTTTATTAGTTGATGGCTCGCAATGATGCGGTTGAAAGAGATGAATAATCCCTAGCTTACTGTGTTAGTAGGCTGAGAACATCTACATAAGGTGTGGTGGTTTTATAACGTTACTGGCATTGTTTTAAAACGTGGATTGCCCTTGCCCAGCGCCTAGGTGGTCCAGAGGGCCTAGGCACATCGCTTAGGCCTAGGTGACCAAATTAGGTGGGCTGTCCCTGGGCGCCCGCCTAGGCGCCCAACGCTCAGCCCTGCCCCCCGCCCAAGGGCAGAAATGCCCCTCGTTGAGCGCATTTTTTGGTCTTTTTTTAAATATAAAATGGGCAAAATCGTGGGTTTTAGGTTCATTTGAAACTTAAACCCCATTAGAGTCTATTTTACAGAGAGAAAAACCCCAAAAAACTAGTTTTTGGTAATTTCCATAGGATCAAAGAGTTTATCAAAGTTATGAAAAATTGATCTAAGCATCACACATTGTGTATTGTGGATTTGTGGTTCACTGGGTTGGTAACTATGGTTTGTAAATTTTAAGTTTTAACTATGCGTTGAGTGTGGACTATCAGACTATGGATAATTGGATATGGACTTATGGAGTATGGAGGAGTGTGTGCTATGTGGACTTGTGTACTATACATTTGATGTGCCCTAAGTCCTTAACTCTTAAGTGTTATACAATTATACTTATATTGTTAGACTATAAAGACATTTTTCTTTCTATTGGGCCGCTCAGGTTCTGGGCACCATCCTGGGAGCCGCCTAGGTGCTGGGCGGTCTGGACCCCCCCGGCCACCTAGGCGCTGCCTAGTATTTTCTGAGACACTGGTTACTGGACCACTTAATAGATAAGGTTGAAGCTCAACATAGGCATCCATCATCAAGGAAACACACTTCCCAGGCTAGTACAAGTGACCGTGGAAGCTAAATCAAGGTAAATGTGGGAATGTGGTGGCTGTGGAAGCTAAATCAAGGTAAAAGTGGGAATGTGGTGGCTGGACGGTCCTCATGACCGGCTGATTTATCCGAACAATAAGATATTGTGTGGTTTTGGGTGCAGTTCGAGTCACCTGAATCGCTCAAATAGCAACATTATCGAGTGGTTTAAGTCTTCGGGAATCATCGGATGTGTCTCTTCTTAGTGCCCGAAAAGGATGTCTATCACACTTTTGATGAAAGTTTTCTAAGAGGATTGTCAGCTATCATTTGATGGAGACCTTGTTTAATATTAGTTACTTGAAGAAGATGTGCCTCAAGTGACATGTAGTGACCATGGGGAGGCTTAGTCATCCGGTGCAGCATGATTACACCCCAAGTAGTAGATGAGGAACTGGGAAGGGACTTTAATCCCCAAATCCTTGATGATCAGTGTGATCTGATGATGATCCTGTCTTTGATAGTGATCTCATCTTTGATGAGTGTCCTATCTTTGATGATGATTTGATAGGTGATATTATCTATGGAGAACATCAAGGTGAAGGCAAGGAGGATCAAGTAGATGACAATGGTCGTCTGGATGTTGTTTCTCTTGATACCTTGCTTGAATATGAGTATCATGTGAAGTGCGCCCATAAGGGTTTGGTGATATTTTCCTATGAGCATTTTGCTAGTGAGTTTAATATAGAAGGTGCACGTCGAATGGTTGATTATGTGATTCTTGATGATGGGTTTCAACTTCAGCCATTGTTTTGTTTTTAGTGGAGTGCCCCTATAGCTAATCATTGTATGTGAAGGAAATCAGAGGCAACACAACATTAATCTTGAGCCGCTTCAAAGTTTGTGCTAGTGTATTCTCACAAAATTAATCTTGAGCAGCTTCAAAGTTTGTGCTAGAGTATTCTCTGATGGGTATAGGACCAAGTATGTTGTACTTTGAGCCGCTTCAGAGTTTGTGCTAGAGTATTCTCTGATGAGTTTAGGACCAAGTATGTTGTGCGTATGTACTACATGTATGGTAGTTCCCAATGGGCACGCACATGGTTGATCCAATGTCTGTGGGGTGCAGTAACATGCAGTGGGAGATTGGGTGATGATGTACCTCTGAAAGGAATGGCATCCAGTAGGTTCATTCAACAAGTTGAATGATCGCAAGGCAGGGCAGTTCCAGATTTTAAAGAAGATGGGCAACAACGTTTACAAGGTCGCTTTGCCTTCGCATATGGAAATTTAAGATATCTTCAGCATTTGTGATTTGTCCAAGTATCATGGGCTAGAGATGGATGAAGATGAAGGTTCTAACTCGAGGGCCAGTTCTCCTCAACCTGGGGAGAATGATGATGCGCAAAGTACATCAAGCGGTCATGGCGACGACTATCCTATATGGGAGCAACAGATTCCTCCTAATTCTCGTGCACATTTAGAGCATAAGGAGCAAGCATTGTTGGGGATAATTTTGTATTTACTTTGGGATTATTTTAAATCATTTTTTATTTTTGGACCAGTAGGACTTTTTAGTCATTTTATTTATAGTTAGTATCATTTTAAAGGTCACTTAAGTTAGGACCTATGGGTCAATTTATTAGTTGTATGGACAGTTATTGCCTTTTGAACTTTAAGAAGGATATAAAAGTGGTGTGGCGGGTTGGAGGCTCATTCAGGTGGCTTATTTTTTAAGAAAGGTAAGAGCAAAAGCTCCAAGCTTTTGAACGCTTGTTTGGGTGTGAAGAAACCATAAGTTTCTTCGAATAGATGCTCGCCTTTGGCTTGTTTTCTGGCTGATTTTACTGTTTTCATCAATTTTCCTAGATCAATATATCTGTGAACCGTGTCATTTGTTGGAGCAACTATTCAACAAAGCCATTCACGCTATATGTTTTCAATTTTAGCAAGGCTTGAAGTTAGATCATTTTTCAAGGGTAAATGTATTAGTGATTTTTTTTTTCAAATTTTCTTGGAACACTTTTATGGGTTGGTAACTGTAATGGATATATATCTCATTAAACCATTATCACTTGCTTAGGTCTCAACAGAAAATATCTCATGGCCTTTATTTGTGTCTTGCATATAGATATGAGTGCATTTGCACGTCCATACGTGATCACAGTCCTTGTCATTTATAGACTAGGAATACATAATTATTGTAGAGGTCTTCCTTAAAGAAAATCATGAAGCAAGTAATTACACCCACATGTCTTTTTGTATTCCATTTAAACTAATATTGTAGGAATTTCCCCCTTTTTCAAAGTTCAAGGAGTTTCTACTCCAAGGGTCTGAGTGTTCAATATGCGTCCAAGTAATTATATAATTCAAAGCATTTCTCTCGCAAACACTCATGAGGCAGAAGAAATGGTTCAACTACAAAACAGTTAATGTACTTAATGTTTTCTTACTTGATTAGAGAGTGGTTCTCTTTGTGGTCCGGAGAAGCTCCATTGATCTAAAATTAATGGGAGGCACCCATGGGAGGTAAGTCTATAATGCAATTCAAGTCCATTCGATGAGACTATGTTACCTGAGCACAGGAAGCAGATGTTATTGTCGGATACAGGCACAGGGTGTTAGATTCCCTATGCCATGAAAAAGCAAAATTCAATGGCAAAAGTACATATATCTTTGAAGATAAATGGACAATAGTGTCTAACATCTAACATGATTCATTAATATTCTATTTTTGTGATAAAGGAATTCTGCTTTATGATAAAAGACTGTCAACGAAAACATGATACAGTAGCCCCTACCTCCCCTAAACTCAAAAATAGAAGAAGTTCTAAGGTTATACCTCTTCAATATCTATCAAACTATGAATTCACATTTAATTTAAAATTTCAGATAAATTTATTCAAAACAAAAGTAGTATCAAATCTATGTCAATTTAGTCTATGATTTGTGAACATGCCTGGGAATCTGTCGGTATCGGCATCAGTGTTGTTGTTGTCGATATGTTCCTACTCTGGTAAGGTGTTCAAACATGAGAATCAAGGGAAGCTAGGATGTGATGGTGTTGTTAATCTACAATATTTGTCATCAGTTGTTATCCCTGTGCTGGGCCAGATACCATACACTATGGGTGTACATATTCTTCGGTTTTTATTATTGTGTAATTTAATAAAGTTACTCTTACAAAACATAGTAAAACAAAAATCATCACCATCCAAGCTTTGTTCCAACTATTTGGGGCAGCTATTCATGATAGGGATGTGGCAAAAGTTTTTTGCTGGCTACCAACCTAACACAACTCTCCTTTCTCATCCGGGCTTGAGACCGGCTATTCATGATAAGATGTAACAAAAATAGTCTAGATTATTGTTTTCTGAATAACTAAACTCTTTCTCTTTCATCATACTCTTCTCAAGAGGTTTCTGTAACCTCCAGATATTTAACTTCACAATTCTTCCTGATCTGTCAAGTAATGGTTTATCTATGACCTATATGTAATTGATTTGGCTTTACTCAGTGAATTGGTTATGGTCAATGCTTCCAAAGGTGATCTGTAGGGCCTTAGAAAAACCTTTAGCTTAGAATGGGATTTTATCTAGCCCATTGGCCAATCAGTTGAAGGTTTTGAAAGATTTTCTTGTAAATCTGAGCCACTTTGGAAACCCATTGCAGAGGTTATGTGGTTTCTGTGCCATTATCTTTCGAAATACCCTTTCCATGTACAATTGTATTGTAGAGCCCTTCAAAAGTCGTCGTTGTTTCTTTCATTTTGTGCCTTTTGCTTTTCCTGAATAATTTGAGATCTATTATTCATTTGCTTTTCCATCTTTTGTATGTGGTTCCAGTGTGTTTGAGCCTTTCATTTGGTTTTACATGAATGCTGATGTGCTATATAATCTATATCTCCCTTTTTATGTTTTTAAGTGCCTGAACTGCAAGGAGAGCCTGAAGAGATTTCCAAAGAAAAGGCTCATTTGGCTGCACGAGAGGTAGTTCTACTTCTAGCATTGTTCATAGTGATGTCAACTGGTTAATGTGAGTTTCAATCTTTAGTGGCTTTACGTCTTGGTCATTTCATGGTATCTTTGACCCTGGTCTGAGCGGAATTGATTCTGAGAGGCCATGATATTGTTTTGCATTGCATACAGATTCCTCAAGTTTTAGCATAGTATTCACTGACTTGTTTGTTCTATCAACCTTAGGATAGTTACTTATCTTGATAACTGATTCAGAAGAAAGTCCCAGTTTCCATTTTTTTTATCTGTCTATTTAAGAACTCTAAGATATCATGGTGTCTTGAACGGATTATTTATCACTTCTTTTCTAATAAGCCAATATTTTGCCCCTGAAAAGGTTAATGGACCTGTGCTTGTTGAAGATACCTGCCTTTGCTTTAATGCCCTCAATGGCCTTCCAGGTATATTTCTATGTGTTCTCTTTCTTTATATGCTGGTTAATAGCTATCTTGGACAAATATTTGATTCAGGCCTATGGGGAACATTTGAATTGTTGCAGGACCCTATATGTAAGTTTTTCTATTCAGCTTTCGTATTCAAGGTGCATTACTATTTCTTATGTACTCATCATCTATAGTCTGTCACGGAGTTGCACTTATATAGCCTTATTTTTAATGTTTACTTTCTTTGTACTGTTATTACTTTTATTCACTATATTTCAGTTTATTTACTATATTTTACTGTACATTTACCCTTGAATATAACTGGGGTTTTGAAATGTAACAGCAAGTGGTTTCTGCAGAAGATCGGGCATGAAGGTAGCGTTCTGCATTTCTTTTATCGCATACATAAACTTTCCATTCTTTATTCTTTGTTTTGACTCTTTATTCCCGTTTTGCCAGGTCTGAACAATCTTTTGAAGGCTTACGATGATAAATCAGCACATGCTCTGTGCATCTTTTCTCTTGCTCTTGGGCCAAATACTGATCCAGTAACTTTCTTTGGGAAAACTGAGGTAGCCACAATGCAATATGTGCCTTTTATTAATTTTGCCTTTTCTGCTGGTTTGTTGCTTTGCTGTATTTTCTCATTCCCAATGTTGGATAAGTGTAGTTTTGCATTACCTGTTTGTGAGAACTTAAAGATGAAACTAGAAGTTATCTAAATACCATTGAATATAGTGATCTCAATGCTGTAATATACTAAATAATTTCTAGCTATATGTAAGTATGCAAGAACAGGCACTAATTTTGAAGGCTGTACAATATTTAAGCACCACCATGTAAGTTCAGTTTATGACGCATAATCCTCCATGCAGACCACTCCGAAATTCTGTATCTTCACTTGCTTTACCAATGTCGTTATTGTTTGTAGTTCAACCTTGAATCCCTTGTGTCAGGCCTATAGATTGGGAGTGCTCGAGAGAATTATTGATCTTTGGCCTGTTCAATAAGAAGCTTCTGATATAACAAAACCCATTCATGTCAGCGGTATTAGATTCTAAAATTTTTGCTGTTTCTCTGTGATTAAAAATTCAATGTGACCTGTTTCCACTTTTAATCTGTAAAGAGTCAATGAGGAAAGCATGTACTTGTGTCAATTTGGAATGATAATGTGGAAAGGGCAATCATACTTCAAATCTGTGTCAATATGGGAACATTTGGGATTGTAGTCTATTTTTTTTGTATGCCGTGCTTCTTTCTGATAGGGAGCATGTGAGTTTTTTCCTTGGTGGATTCATGTGCAGTTGTGAAGGTATAACCATGGTGTGTGCTTGGTGATGAAGAGAACCAGACCATTCTGTATGACAAGGTCATGGAAGTAGAATGATTTTGCTTGAAGATTATAAAAATAAGTCTTATTGAAATTTTATTTATTTTGCAATTACGTTGGCATAGCAGAACAAAAGGCATTGTTAATTTATTCGTCGGAATCCTTCCACAGAAAAAATTTAAATGTGGAGAAAATAATATTCTTAAAGGCAAACGTACACAATATTTATTTTCTTCTGACTTCTATATGCTTTGCTTATTTACGAGTGGATTGTTGTACCAGTACGAGAATGATTCCATTAAATAAATTGGTAGCACTTTTGGTTGTGTGAATTGCATCAATAAATTTGAATATGCCTAAAAGATATCGTTCCTAAAAGATATCATTCTTTGACAGTGTATTCTTTATACAAAATATTCATGTTTACGTTAAATATATGATATCTTTTATGCGTTTGTGTGTATTTCCTGGATCTATTTTTTCTTGGGAGGAATACCAAAAATATGGTCAAACCACCTAAAAATATTACTGAGGTGGTTGAACTGATTTTGCTCTACTTATTTACCCGGAATGAATCAGTTTGAAGGGAAAATCATTCTCTTGAGTTTGAAACCAAAAACAAGGGTGTAAGTATAATTTGCCATGAGACTTAAGTCTAGGCCATTGACATGAATTCATTCCATTGCTTGTTTTGGATGTCCAAACCCAAAACAAGTAATTTTGAATGAAAGTTTTGATGCTCTGGTTTTGGAACCCAAATCACGAAATGCCAATCTGCAATTTGCCTTGAGAGGCTTGAGGCAAATGATATGCCATTGCATTGCAGTTTCCAAACTTGGATCGAGTAATGAAAAACTGTTGCTCTAGTTTTGGGATCCATAATAAGTGAGGGAACAACTTTAATTTGTCTCGAGGGCTTCAAATCGAGGCAAATTGCTTAAATGCGCTGCTGCTTTTGGGTTTCAATTCCAGAACAGGTGCCATTTTGGTATTCTCTTATAATTTATACAAAGTAGTTTAGTTGTATGATAAACGTTGGCCTCACTGAGTGTATGGCCCTTAATAGAGCAGAATGACATACCAGGATTCGTGTAGCTGACCCCAATTAGTTGGGAAAAGGCTTTCATCATGATGATGACTTGAGTTTTATGATAAATGGTGACCTATTTAAAATTTGGGTGCGGTTTGTATAGAGCCTAGGCTCTAAACAATCAAATTAGAGCCTCCCTTCAAATAGTGTCCAGAAATGTGGTTTAAATACTGAAAATCTTTGTGATAGCCTTAAAATATATTCTAATCTTTATTTATAAAGTTTAAAGCTTAAAAAATAGTGTAGATCGATAGATCTATGAAAACTTGAAAATCTTGAAAATTGATGGTCGAAAAATGTTTTACAAAATACACTATTTTCAAAACTTGAAATCCATTTTTTTTTCATGTCTATGCATCTTGATGTCGAGATGATCAATTTGATGATATTTGGGCATCAAAACAACTTCCAGTAAAATTTTTGAGGTAGGCTCAAATTTGATTTTTTAGAGCCTTGGCTCTATATAAACGTTTCCCTTAAAATTTGACTCTTGGTGTAATTTGGTAAAACCCATTTTAATGTGTCATTTGACGTGCTATTTGAAATTTGATTCAAAGAATGATAGGCTATTTGAAATTAGGTTAAAATGGGTAGGTAAGATGTTCAATAGTTTGAATCCTAGGTGTAGTTGGATAGATTTCCCTATAGAGAAACTAATATGGAGCTGAAGTAGATATTTTAATTGCTATAGCGTTTTTTTAAGGTGCTTTGACTGTTTTCCTGACATGTTCCTTTCTTAGAGATACTTTTTTTGTTATAAAGAAAATTCTGAGAAATATCTTTACAGACTCTCCAACTTGACTTCTTCCATGAGTATGATTAATTTTGTTGCACATGTAATGGAATTTTTAAAAGAAAGTCCTTGAAGCTTTGCTGTGTCAACTCCAGGCCCAAGCCAAACTTTAAAATTTAGCCACGAGGTGTTTAAATTAAAAAATCTGTAATCAATTTAGGGATTGTATACCATATACTGCATGCCTACCCTTTGTATACTATGTTGAGTTTCCATTGTCCATTCAAAGGTTAGATTGTGGAGATGAACCTTTCCTCTACTTGAGCAGACAATGGGAGAGGAGCAATTTATCTCCAAGATTCATCATTGAGATTGGATTATGTAGATGTTACATGTAATATACAAATATAGTTCATGTAGTATGTTAAACTTTCCCTTAATCATCTGTTATTCAAATTCCATAAAGAAAATTGAAATAGAAAGACACATTGACTACAATGCACAAAATGGCCTACACTTCAAAGATTAATTATTTAAATGTGAATGCTACAATAAATTTGACAGAAGTATCAATTGTGGTTCTTTCTGTAGACAATGGGAGAGGAGCAATTTATATCCAATGTTCATCATTGAGATTGAACATGTAATATACAAATGTAGTTCATTTATGTACATGTAATAAACAAATATAGTTCATGTAGTATGGTGGACTTTCCGTTAATTATCTGTTATTTTAAATTCTATAAAAAAATTGAAATTGAAATACATATCGACTACAATGCACAAAATAGCCTACACTTTAAAGATTAAGCATTTAAATGTGAATGCTATGATAAATTTTACAGAAGTATCAATTGTTTCTGTGGTTGGTGAGGTAACAGTAAGATCTAGTGAATCTTATATCGCTGAACTAACGGTCCTTTTTATGAGATGCCCAATCATCATCGACATAACTGTTCCATACTTAATTTAGCACGGAATGGAAGTATCTACTATGTTTTGGCTGCTTTTCTGTTTTCCTAGGTATTTCAATATGAAAATGAAATTCTCAACAATTTTTTTATGTGATACTTGGGTCATCCTTGACATCTTTACAATTATTCTCATGTTCTATGAATTCTGCAGTACTAACTGTAATCAGGGTATTGTAGGGAAAGATAGTTCCAGCAAGGGGCCCACCTGATTTTGGATGGGACCCCATCTTCCAACCTGATGGCTATGAGCAGACGTAGGTGCAGCTTTCCCTGATGCCTCATATTTTTGTTTGCCTTTTATTGTAATGCACATTTTACCTTATTTGTTTTTCAGATATGCTGAGATGTTGAAGGAAGAAAAGAACAGGATTTCCCACCGCTCTAAAGCTCTGGATATGGTAAAATCACACTTTTCTGCAGCCAAATATGTATTCCATATTAATTGAATGGAGCAATTTTGAGACTTCAATTAGTTCCCCTGATCACATCTATCGAATATTATGTGGACTTGAATACTTAGTAGTTTCTTTTCCCCACAGCTTGTCTTAGTCCGTCATATTTTAATACATTATTACTCATGCGGAAAATTAAATGATAACTTCCCTGAAATTTTTTTTCCAGTTTGTATTTCTTGAAGCATGTCCAAAATTTTTAGGTTGGTGACAGTTACACAAATGGATGTTCGCAATTAGTTCAAGAAAATATGTTATGGGGCCAATTATGGCCCTGGTTTTTTTTGTAGGGTAGGGTTTTAGTGCGTCATCAGACACACCTGTTATAGTGCATCCCCGAAGATGTACATCCATATATATGGATGGTTTAGATTGTGCCCAAACTCCAAGAGAGGGGCAATCAGACACTGTAGCATCATTTCCCCTCGTTTTGATATCTCTTTAATCACTCTCTCTAGCCTCTCGATCTTCATCTAGCGCACTCTCTCCAGATGCAGAGTGGTTCACAAATGCCTTTTTTTTTTTCATTTTGGTTTTTACTTTATTCTCTCAATTTTTGTTTTTATTGAAGAAAGGGAGACCCTAAATCAACAACTGCAAAACGAAGCTAGAATGGTGGAAAATTAGAACAAAAAGAAATAAAGAAGGGGTAGAGGATGGAAGATTTTCTGAAGTCATGGCCATTTTGGATTTTGATGTTTTTCGCTATAATAGCTAGTCAGAGCCAGTTTTTGTATCTGTAAGGGATTTGGATGCTAATTTGAATTTGAAGGAAAGAGAAATAGGATTGAGAGAATGTGGGAAGGACAAGTTTCAGATCATGTGTACTCTGGACAGCTTATGGAAGGAAAACTATATCAATGTTGTGTACCCTAGATGGTTTATTCAATGACCTTGAGATTCCAAGGATAATTTGCCACAAAGCTCACCTGAACCTGTGAATTCTGGCAAAGATTGGCCGAGAATTCCATTTGTTGGTGAAAGAAGTCGAGAAATCCAATCTCCGGCAAAAATGGGGTTCAAAACCAATAAACTAATGGCAAAAACAGGGTTCTACAGTATTTGAGGAAAAAGAAAAGTGGGGTTTTGGGGTTTTATTAGGCAAATGCCTCACCAAATAAAGTCCGTACGTAATTGAATCAAATTATAAAGTGCCACACACAAAAATAAAGGAATTTATATAGCTTTTATTTTAATCCATAGTTATACACCTCTCAATAAAATTAGTAGTAACATTCCAGAATTCATATAGCTTTTATTTTAATCCATAGTTGTACACCCCACGATAAAATTAACAGTAACATTCCCACAAGTGGAGAACCAAACACTAATCTAATGTTCACTATAATACTCAACACTGCACTGCACCCATCACTAGAGTGCAAAGAGCGAAAAGGCATCAAACATGGTTTTAAAAAATGGTTGGATTGTTGGTTCCGAAACGAACCACTGATTTTTTAAACCGTGCTCACAATATTGCCTTGAAGGGCATCCAGAGGCCTAGAGCCCCAATTGTGTTGGTATGAACTCAGCTTTCGTGAACCTCCTGGTCTCTCTTCATCTTTCCATCCACCTTCAATCCCCCCACCTCACCCTTCCTTTGTGTCTGCCCCCAGTTCTTGTACTCCATGGATTGGTTCTGCCCCCCATGATTGCCACCCTTCTTTGCTCACGACATCCCCAAATATGACTGCATGATCACCACCACCGAGCATGAGGTCCCCCATGAATGCTGCTCACGACATCCCCCAAATATGACCTTGATCACCACCCTAGCATGCAGTCCCCATGCCACCCTTCCTTGCTCACAACATCCACCAAATATGACTGCATGATCCACCATCTTAGCGTTAGCATGAGATCTCCATGTCCTTTCCAAATAAGTCGAGGAATTGCCCTTTACTAGTATGAGGTCTCCATGGCCTTCCCAAATAAGTCGAGAAATTGCGTGGCTCTCGGTCAAGAGCAGCTTGAATCCCGTATCTTGCAGTCAGGAGCAGCTTGAATCCTGTATCCTGTGTAGGTTCAAACCTACCATGAGCAGTTATCATGTTCTGCTGTTGGGGCATCGGCCTGCGTGGAAAAATTTGACAGTTTTGAAATAGTGCGGCTGTGTTACCGAAGATGAAGTCAATAGTACCATTGATATGACAATCTTTATAGAACCGGTGGAAGGAGTGGGTGTAGAGGGTGTCTTCGTAGGCCGAGATATTGACCCTCAGGAAAGCAGCAAAGTACTATTGGACATATCCTGTGTAGGTTCAAACCTACCATGAGTAGTTATCATGTTCTGCTGTTTGGGCATCGGCTTGCGTGGAAAAATTTGACAGTTTCGAAATATTACGGCCGTGTTATCAAAGATGAAGTCAATAGTACCATAGATATGACAATCTCTATAGAACTGGTGGAAGGAGTGGGTGTAGAGGGTGTCTTGGTAGGCCGAGATATTGACCCTCCGGAAAGCAGCAAAATTTGATTGGGCATGGAGGGCTACTGCCTGTTGCTTGGTGGGGCCAGCGGTGTTGACAACGGTGAGGTCGCAGCCCATGAAGCCATCACCAAATTCAGCTCCAATGGACATGGAGGGCTACTGCCTGGTGCTTGGCGGGGCCAGCAGTGTTGACAACGACGAGGTTGCGGGCCATGAAGCCATCACCGAATACATCTGCAATGCATATAATGAAATTAAGAGGGATGCGTGTAAGCTCATGAACACCCTTTGATGAGGGAGTTGCAGTCATTGACATAAAAACGAGGGATGGAAACAGAAGGTGAGAGAGAGGCACAATATACAAGACCATTAACTAAAAGCACAGAGAGAGGGAGCATGGATTAACATAAAACAGAGAGAGCGAGGCTCACTTGGGATTAACATAAACAGAGAAACGAGGGATGGAAACAGAAGGTGAGAGAGAGGCACAATATACAAGACCATTAACTAAAAGCACAGTGAGAGGAAGCATGGATTAACATAAAACAGAGAGAGCGAGACTCACTTGGGATTAACATAAAACAGAGAGAGCAAGACTCACATGGTGTTGAAGAGTTGAAGGTGAAAAACCCATCCCCAACATTCCTGCTCCTTGTGATCAAGGTCTTCTCCATCCCCTCTCCCATCAACATAATGTTTCTTCTCTTTCCCCACCTCCACATTCTCTTGTAAACCCCTTCACTCACTAAAATTGCCCACTTCTCTTCGACTCTCGTCCAAATTTGCGGCCTCTCTCATAGCGCTCTCTCCCCACCTCCACATTCTCCCTGTAGACCCCTTCACTCACGAAAATTACCTACTTCTCTCCGACTCTTGTCCCACTAAAATTACCCACTTCTTTGCAACTCTTGTCCAATTTGCGGCATCTGTCACAACACCTGTTATCGTTGTATAATCCCAGTCCCATCCTTTGCCACCATCACAATAACCCCTACTTTCACCGAATGTGAAACTCTCCCCACGATAATAAATCTTTATCAGGTTATTGAAATTTTTTTCCTGTGGGTTTCCCGTAGGTCTCTTGATCATGGCGAGCGAGTTACTGAGCATACAGATTATGGGTACAAGGATTTGGCTAGCCCTTCTCCTGAGATCTTTTGTGAATCTTGCTCGTGAAAGCCTGGTCACAAATGTCTTAATTGGTTATGACGGCACTGAAATGTCTTAATTGGTTATGACTGCACTGAAAAGGGCTTTCAGGTTTGCTGGAGTTGATCACTTTTTTTTTTTTCTTTAACAAAATTCCAATCTCTTTTTTCAATGTCCGTGCATCCCTTTTTATAAAAAGGTTCCCTTAAAAGATAACTACCCATCCAATAAACCTTTCCTAGCTCAACCTTTCCTTCCTTGAGATAAATTCAAGCACGCCTCAACTCCCTCTTTACATTGCACGCATTCATTTTGATTATCTTTCTTCCTCCAACAATAAACAATCAACGCCTCCTATCTTCCCTTATCTTCAATCAACCAGCAACACCTAATAAGGACCAAGCTTGCACGTCTTCTAAAGTAAAGTCCAAATTTTTCCTAAACTAACCTATAATAAAAAAAAACTTATCCCATCTAAAAACTTGCTAAAAAAATGTTTAACCTTACGTAAATCAAGAAAGAATACGAACCTACCTAAATTAATACTTGTTAATAAAAAAAATGGATTTAATCAGACTAACCTAAAAATCCTATTTTGTATAGAACCCTAATTCCTTGTATAATTTCATGGTAGTCCTTCTTTCCATTTTTCTTTCAAACAGCATAAAGAAGTCTCTAAAGATTTCATCGTACCCCTTCATTTCTTATCTTCCTCTTTTATTGACTTTGGACCATACAAATTAGCCCCCCAACAAATCTTTTTATATCATTTCATCTCAAAAAATTTTTTAACCCTATTTTTCCCTTCTTCTTATTAAAAATAGTTTTTTGGTTGAAATAACATAAAAATATTTGTTGGGTCTAATTTTTATTATCAAAAATCAATAAAATAGAGATAGAGATGAGGGGTCATGCCATTTGAAAGAAAAAATAGAAAGAGGGTCTACCATGAAATAAGACGAAAAATTAAGGTTCTATGTAAAATTTTCCCATAAAAATAAAAAATCAAACCAATCTCTAGAAATAAAATTAACAAAAAATAAAATTAAAATTTTGAGCATCCAAATTTTGATTTGCATCAGTCATGCCAACAAATTTCAATTCATCCAGATACGCCAATAGACCCTCAACAAGACAGACCAAGAATTTTCGACCCATCCACCATGGGGAGAAAGATACAGAAGTGATGGTGACGAGGCTCAAAAGACTGAATGTTTTTAGATTGTTAGATTACACATGGAACCTCCATGTAGACAGTAAGAGCTAGAGTTTTTTAGAAAAAGGAAGAAATTGATCTTCTTGAGAGTAGAGAACCAGCAAGTTTTATGCATATTAGCCCATCAAACCATCAGAAGAATGCGTCATTTGGTTAGGCCTGCCATCCTGAACATTTACATTAGTATAATTAAGCCAACCATAACCAAGGAATAGGATAAATTTACGAGCAAAAGTCCCCTCTCTTTGGGTGCCAATGTATGATTCAATTTTCGACCACCATTTCTGATTTCCAAATGAGCTAGGGTTCGATTTCATCTCTCCCTGGAGTAAAACTGATCGACCCCGAGTTCAGGCTTGGATTAGAAATAGGCCAGAACAACTATCAGGACTCGTGAATTCAAAGCGACTTTTGAGTGATTCCACGATTGTCCATTAGGTAGTCAACACCATGCAATATGCTCTTAATATATCTCCAACAAATGGTTTAGTTAAATTCAGGAAACTTTCTCATAGTATTTTTCAGTGCTCTTTACTGATTTTTCAAGCTCGACCATCCACCATGAACCCCAGTGAATCTCTTGGCCGAGAAATTAAAAAATAAGAGCCCAATTTCAAGCAAACATTCAGCCTAATTTTGATTGGGGTTGGCATTCCATGATGGCCATCAAAAGGCACGGAAGGTTGCTCTGTGTCATGTCCCTTGCTAAATCTGCGAGAATATTTTACAAAATTTGTTGAGAAGATTGATTTTCTCTGAATTCATTAAAAGATGGCAGTTTGGTAAATCACAAGGGCTGAAGATGCCCCATCCTTACATAGTTTCAAATGACCACTGATATACATTTGTATTCTACATCAAGCATAATCAACCTACGGTTTCACAAAGCTGAAAACGCATACCAATAAAAAAAGGGTTGAGACTGAGTTCAATGGATGTTGTCATTGCCTGTACTTCTCCATTATTCTACGTGCTTCTTCAAGAGTCTCATCCGTGGAGCTCGTCCCATCACCACCACCACCCCCTCCTCCCCGTCCAGGCCCTTCATCCTTGTTCAAGGCTATGAACACAAAGTATATGAGCCCCATCATGGCCTGCATGAAATCATTGCTGCGTAATATACATTCATCTGAACTACGCAAAGAAAAAGGAAGGATGTGCCAATGTAATCAAGGAGCACAAAAAAATTTCAACTGAATTAATAATATCTAAGATCTAAAAAAGTGCATCCTACAGGTATTCTTTTTCTTTCGTTTCAAGAAGAAAGGTAAAATAGTTTTGCTCATTAGAAGGTTTGGTGAATCACAAATTTTTAAGAGCTTCCTGGCTTTAGGCTTACATCACACTTGCATCAAGATCTGAGAAGGATTCCAGCAAACAAGCTGACCCTGTTTTCTTGTACCTCAGGCTTTGGCCTGGTGGTAGAAACCCCAACTTTGTAAGCTGGTAGGTCAAGGGTTCGGCTCTTGAAGATGTTCCCGTAAACAAATCATGCTGACCAACCTTTTTTTTTTTTTTACCAAACATCCTGATATGGCTGAGGGAGATCAAGGGTCTGAACCATTGAAGTTGCCCCCAAAGCCCAAGCAAGCTGACCTATCTATTCATCTATTACTGACAGGTTTTTCATTTTTGTTATATAAATTAGCATACAAAGGAATTACCCTTTGGGCTTTGACTAATAGTAAGAAACCCAATTTGTGCACAGGAGGCCAAGGATTCAAACCCCTGATGTTTGTCCCAAATTAGAAACCAAGATGATCAATCATTTTTTCTAGTATTTGGATTGGGATTGATCAAATAACATGTTGACATTCCAACACTAATAGAATTCAATGAAGAGCAGTTCTGAAATTTGTGTGTATTTTTAACTGGTTTAAATCGTAAAGTCATTTGCTTTACTGTATAAGGGCAAATCTGTCTTTACTCAAGATGTAAAATTATATAAATTATAATACATGAATTAGGGTTGTGCCCTGGTGTGTGTTTTCATGGTAAAATAGTGTGTGCCTCTTTTCTCTCTTATTTTTTTATGTTTTTCATCATATCAGAGCAAGGTTTTAATATGCCCTTGGCATGATCAACTCTAATCAAGGTAACCCATGTTTTCTTCTAGAAGATTCAGTATCTCTTTCTCTTTAAACCCTGATCTTGCTTTCTTCATCTTTACCCTCTTTCATCATTCTCATCCTTCTTTCCTAAACCATAATCTTTCTCTCATATTTCCACCACATTAAGGGAGCCTATTGTTTGCATTACTATTCATGCTGATGTTTACATTACATATTTCAGCTGCAAAACTCTTGATTCTCTCTTAATTAAATATAAGACCCTAGATTTTGTTTGGAATCTCAAATATTGATCTTCATAACCTATTTCTTTTTTTCTTTTTTTTTTGAATGGCCTTCATAACTTATTTCTTTTGTTGGGAAAGTCATAGGTTAGCCCACTAGCTCATAGCTACATATGAGCCCAACGGCCCAAATTGAATCTAGACCGATCTGACGGTCACGACTTCATTTCGTATTTTAATTTTAATTTTTTTTCTATAAATCCAAATCACATAAAATTGTAGGCGGCCACTCTTTTCACCAAGGCGAACCTAATAAAAATATTAAAAAAATAATTTGCAAAACATAACTTGACTAAATACCCTTGAAACGTTTTGGGGTATTTTGGTCAATTTGTTTTTTGCAAATTAGTTTTTGATATTTTTATTAGATTCTCCTATTTTTAAAGAATACACGTCCAAAATTTCAAGCGCTTTGGAATTTTGAAAAAAAAAACTACAATTCAAATACGAAATGAGATCGTGACCATTAGATCGGCCCCAATCTGGGTCGTTCTCCTTTTTTGTTCTTAAAATCTAGTCCACGGCCCTAACTGCTTTTCTCCCTCATGCTCATCAAAATCTAACTGCTGGTTTCGTTCCCTCCTTTCTTCTTCCTTGAGATCTCGTGCCCTTTTGCTCTTATCTTACTCTATTAACAATAGCCTCGACGTCTTCTTCTACTTCCATTGGTCTTCTTAATCCTCAATTCATACCTTTTAAACCTAATGCGTCAAACTATTTCACTTGGAAAGGTTTAGTTGCCTTTTGCTCTTATCTTACTCTATTAACAATAGCCTCGACGTCTTCTTCTACTTCCATTGGTCTTCTTAATCCTCAATTCATACCTTTTAAACCTAATGCGTCAAACTATTTCACTTGGAAAGGTTTAGTTTTAACTTGTATACGAGGCCAGCGGTTATTGGGATACATTGATGGTTCACCAAAGCCTCTAATTGAGTTTCTTACAAAACAAGAGATCAATGAAGGTGAAACAACTAAGAAAGTTGTTTGATCCATAGTTACAAGGAGTGCCTATGTAGGGGTCTGCTTCCTCCCAGGAATTTGATCCCACGCTCTGAGTGATTTGATCTCGATACCATGAGCTTCCTTGCTTATTTGGATCTCGTTTCCTGAGTAATGGAAACTCGATTCCGATAATTTGGGAATGGGTTCCCTAGCAAATGGAATCCAGATCCGCAAGCCCAAATCATAGCTCCAATGTCTTTCGGAGCCATGATTCCATCATATACCAGGAAACGAGTGTCCTATATGATGGGAGCGACCTTCACCTACAAAGTTTTTTATTCGTAGATAATAGTTGGTGTCCCTCAAATTTTCTATGACATGCACACATTTCATAACACTTGTGTTTAATTTCGAAGAAAGGCAACTAGAGAAGGAACAAGAATGGAAGGAGGTCCAAAAGTTAGCCGCGTCGCCATTTCCTTATGAAGTGAGGTCACAACCAATACATTTCCTTTTAGAAGATAAAAGGGATATGTTATACAACCTATTAATGGTGCATTTCTATCGAAATAAGATAATATTATGTACAAGTCTCTCTTAGTACAGTTTAAATGGGTTGCGCAACATTGTAAACTATCACTGTATTGTAATAATGATCTGATTATGTTGTGTCTGTGTACAATCGTCAAGTGGATGTTTATCAACTTACGTGCGATATGAAAGGGTAAACTATCACTGTATTGTAATAATGATCTGATTATGTTGTGTCTGTGTACAATCGTCAAGTGGATGTTTATCAGCTTACGTGAGATATGAAAGGGTGACAGTGGAAGGACAACATTGGTTGTGGCATGTCTATTGTTCATACGTAAAGGAAATTAATCCAAAAATGTTAAAGGACCTGTAGCCCTGAAAGCCAAGAAATCACACCATCTTAAATACTTAAATGAATTTTCTTGTCAATCTTCTAAAGTTAATCACTTTAATCCTATAAGCAAAGGAAAAAAAAAAAATGCATCTCTCTTGATATTTTCATATTCATGTTTGAGATCACATTCTTATTCATTGATCGCCCAACCCGAAAATTTTCTACTTCCTAGGGAGTAGACTATCCATTTACTCCCTCGAGCAAAACACATACTACGAATGCTTCTTATGTATCAAATTTTGGGGATTTAATCTCTACTACTCATGGAATAATCTCATTAAAACAAATTTCCAAAACAATCTCTCTATATACTAGGAAAAACTAGTGCCTCAAGATTGAATAGAAATCTTTCCAATTTTAGAAGGGGCTAGAGCTGAGTGTCACATAACTCAAAATTCAAATTTTTTCTTTTAAAAGTATTCATCAAGTAATTCTTATATAATTCCCAAAATTTTAGGGTAAAAAAATCTTCCTAAAGAGGTGTTTGAGCAAGGGAGTAGATGCACAATATACTCCCACGGCAGCATAATATATATGATCTTACCCAATCGTCCAAAATGCACCCCTTCATGTTGCATTAATTCGAACGCATGGAGCAGTGCATAACTAAGCAAATGTAAAGGCTGTCATCTATATCCAATTGCCATGATTTAGGCATGCAATGCATTTATTGACCTTTCATGGCAATTGATCCTATATCTTATCAAGTTACATTACATTATTCATGAAATCATCCAAACCAAAATCGACTCGATCGAGTTATTTCCATCAGCTTCAGCACACGTTCAGCAGTTCCAAAAAAAAGTAATACATGGACTAGTTAGTGACCACGCAATTGCTTTGATCAAGTCCTATAACCTATATTGCACAACTATTACTTGTTATCTTCCATTTAATGTTGATGGCTTATTGTGTGTACATGTATCATGGCATTTACTACCATTCACACCCATGATAGCTTGATGTGCAACATATAGAGGGGGGCTTGATCTCTGCTTTTACATACGAAAGCCATTGCGCTAACACGCATCCATTTTCTTGCTAGTCTGATAATAGACGAATAGTCTATCCTACCTCTCGAGTCATCCGACAAGTAGAAAACTAAGACAAATACAAATGCACCAACAGCCTCATCATCCCTCCTAATTCTGTTCTTCTATGAAAGGCATATGAGGAAGTCCCAAGTGGGTAAGGGAAACTGAGACGGGATGGCACTTAGTACTCCAACCCTCCAAGAGCACTAGTTAGCCTATCCAGCTGCCCCACCTGAGTATCTTAGCCTACACTACCCTTAGACCACAACAAGTACTACAAGGGACAACTACCAGCACAAAGTGACCAGGCAAGCACCTAAAGAAATACCAAATTGTATTGATGTAAGAAGGGAAGCTTTACAAGAGAGTGAGGGGGAAGAGCGAAAGGGAGGGGCATCTCCCCAAAAATAATAATAAAAAAAAGGAGAGAGGGATTGACACATTAGAGAGATATAGAGAGAGAGGCAGTCAGGAGGGACACACATTGGGCCAACTAAGGGGCATGTTTTTTGAGAGGTCCATGGAACTAGGAATGTTTTGGTGAGTCAGCGGCTCACGTATTTTGACAGGTGGCACGCCCTCTATTTCCATATTGAACATGGCTTGGAGGTTTGAATTCCTAAACATGGATAATGATAAA